>NW_008335815.1:1002875-1016703 GCF_000622305.1 Nannospalax galili | reverse complement strand
GCTGGGAATCGAACCCGGGTCCTCTGTAAGAGCAGTCAGTGCTCTTAACCGCTGAGCCATCTCTCCAGCCCCTGAATTGTGAGCTTTTAAAAGCAGGGTGAAGACCAGTTTCAGGAAGGGGATGAGTGGGCCAATGTGTCATGTAAATGTAAAATCTTGCTTCTTAACAAAGGGGGAAGAGTGGCATATCTTTCCCTCCTTAGTAAAGGTCCTAAGTATACATTTCATCATAATGTAAGTTTTCTGAATGTTTGATATAGACTATAATTTTAAATATTTTAGTTATTTTTATTTTACGTGTGTGTATTGCCTGTATGTAAATAAGTGCACCCATGTCATGCAGTGCCAGCGGAAGACAGAAGAGGCTGTCCAATCGCCTTGAACTGGAGTTTTGGACAGTTGTTAGCTGCCATGTGGGTGCTGGGATTTGAACCCCAGTCTTCTGTAAGAATAGTCAGTGTTCTTAACCGCTGATCCATCTCTCCAGCCCCATAGACTATAATTTTAAATAAATGCAGTTTGATGGGAAAAAGAAGTATGCAAACTAAGAAAGCACATTTGCATGCTGAACTCAGGTTTCTGGCCTCCAATTTCCCAGCTCTGTTCCAGACTCATGGACTAGTAGACAGGAAAAAAATCTAAGACTTGGTAGGTGCTGTGGCAGAAAGGGACACAGTGTCCTGAGAAAGGTCAAGTGTTGGGCAGAGGGTCATTCTTGCTGGGCAGGGGATATGCACACTGTCAACTCCAGCAATGTTTAATGAGGGTCAGGGGACAGAGCCCAGGTCCCACTTAACGTACTATGGAAAGCAGTAAATATTTCTGTTCAGCCTCTTGAGAAACCTTCTGGGGCAATGGATGAGAAGAGAAAAGTGGGACACTCCAAGAATCTAGTGGTGGAATGGAGGCCTTGATGCATGTGGCTGGAACCAAATGCAATTTAAAGTCTAGAGAGGCAAGCCTAGGGCAGGATGGACAGGACACAGAGATACCAAGGTCATCACAGCAGCTCCATGGTACACTAGCCCAAGATATAAATCTGAATGTCATCCCCAGTCCTCCTCCTATCTGTGCTAGCTACTTTTAACTGTCAGCTTGACACACCCAGAACCAGACTCTTTTTCTATTTAAACTTTTTTGAGAATTTCAACATGAATATTGTATTTACATCATTTTCATCCCCCTCTCCTCCCTACAACTCCTGTCCTGTCTCCCCCAACTCCCTCTCGAATTCATAATTTCTTTATTAATATATACACACTTAAATATATTCATATATATATAATCACCTACTTAGTCCATTTAGTGCTGCTCGTATACATATGTTTAGGGATGGCCACTTGGGACTGGATACCCTGTCAGGGGGCTCATCTCCGGAGAAAACTGATTCTTCCACTCTCATCAACCATTGGTTTCCTGTAGCTTTTCACCTAGTGTGGAAACCTTATGAAAGTTCTCCCATCTGCATTGGAATGTTGGCTGGTGGTGTCTTTATGCAGGTCTTGTTTAGGCAACTATATTTTTAAAACCTCATGGGTGTGGCATCTATGAAACCCTATCTAGCAGCAGGTGTCCTGATGCTCTGGCTCTTACAATCTTTCTGCTGCTTCTTTCACGATGTTCCCTGAGCCTTAGGTGCGTGGCATTGCAGATGTATTCATTGGGGCTGGGCACTCCACAGTCACTGATTCTCTGCATTTTTGACTAGTTGTGAGTCTATGCAATAAGTCTCCATCTATTGCAAAAAGAAGTTTTTTTAATGAGGAGTGAGAGCTACACATATCTGTGGTTTTAAGGTTATTTAGAATACAGTTAGAAATTATATTAGTTTAGGAAAATGGCAGTAGTTGGCCTCTCCAGCCATGGATGTTTGGCTGGGTTCACTGTACCAGGCATGAATTCACTCCTATTGTGTGGCCGTAAGTGCAATTAGATAGCTATTGTTTACCCCGAATATAAAAGTGCCACTATTGCACAATTGATGGTATCTTGCCAGGCCAGTTGTTGTGGTTCATAGACTTTACACCTGGGTAAAACTATAGATTGTTTTTCTCCCTTGGCAGCTAGTGTAGTACCTTCTGATACTATGAGAGTTGGTTCTCAGGGGAGAGGTTTCTAAATCAGGTCCAGCTTAATTCCTTCAAGTCCTGTCAGAAATGTGTGGTATCTTCAGCAAGAGGGTCTTACCTTCAAGTTCTAGTCAGCAACCAAGGGCAATGGTGATAACCTGTATTGTTTTGGGAGTCTCTTGGTCTCCTGTGACAAACAGCTTGGAGGGGATTTCCTATGCTAGCCAATGGGGATTTTGTTGGATAGTCTATGATTATTGGGAGAAGCATTAGCACCCTGTGTGGCATAGCTCCATTTAAACTACACACACACACACACACACACACACACACACACACACACACACACTGTGTATTTTTAAGTAAGCTTATACTTTTTCAAACATCCACAGTATTTTTGCTATCTCTCCCTCTGGATTACCCTCCTCCTCCCTAGTTAAAGTACTCCCCATTTTTCCTTTTTCTTTGATAGCACTGGTGTCCCACTCTCTAGAGTTCCCTCTCCTTCCGGTCTCCCCATGGTTCCTTTCTGCTTTCCTGGCTTCTGTGGCTACTTCAGGTTCTATACTCACATCTAAAGATTCACAGCTAGGATCCACAAATAAGAGAGAACATGTGGCATTTGTGCTTCTGGGTCTGAGTTACCTCACTGAATACAATGTTTTCCAGTTACATCCATTTACCTGAAATTTTCATTATTTCATTTTTCTTTGCAGCAGAATAGAATTCCACTGTGTATATGGACCACATTTTCATTATTTATTCATCAGTCGAAGGATATTTAGGTTACTTCCATTTCCTAGCTATTGTGGGTATGCTGGATAGCTTTAGTGTCAACTTGACACACCTGGGTTGAGGGAGCCTCAGTTGGGGAATTGCCTCTATTGGACTGGCCTGTGGCCATGTCTGAGGGGCATCTTCTTGATGAGTGATGTGGGAGGGCCCAGCCCACTGTGGGTGGTGCCACCCCTGGGCAGGTGGGCCTGTGTTGCATAAGAAAGCAGGCTGAGCAGGGGCCAGGGGAGCAAGCCAGTAAGCAGTGTTCCTCCATGGCCTGTGCTCCACCTCCTGCCTCCAGGTTTCTGCCCTGAGTTCCTACCTTGGGCTCCCTGATGAACTGTGACCTGGAAGATGTAAGACAAATAAACCCTTTCCTCCCCAAGTTGGTATTGGTTAGAGTATTTCATCACAGCAATGAAGAAACAAACCAGGATGGAAATTGGTACCAGAGAGTGGGATAGTGCTGTGACAGACCTGACCTTGGTGTTTTAAGGAGGACTGTGGAAGTGTTTGGAACTTTGGGCTGGTAAAGCCATTGCGTGCTCAGAGTTTGTTGCTGTGGAGCTTGGAACAGTTTTGCTGAAAGAGTTGTAGATGATGGAGGCCTGGCTTGTGAAGCTTCAAAGGGAAACGGAGACCATCAGGGCTGTTTGTGTGAGATTTTAGATTGAGAATCTGTGGGTTCTGGTCAGCTGGGGCTGAAGAATCAGCTGTGATTAAGAAGAGACCAGAACCTCAGCACACAGAGGGGACCCACACCTCTATTTCAAGCTGGAAGCAGGACTTGATCATGTGTAAGCGTCTTCTACATGGTTCTGGTGTTGAAAGCGTGAAGGGGTCACAGAGAGCAACTGAGGCTTGGCACTCTGAGAGGCCAGGAAAGGCCATAGGTGAAAGTGCAGCTTCAGTAGCAGCGAAGACCCCGGATTGATGGGGTCATGGAGAGAATCTGAGGCTTTGCACCCCAAGAGGCAAGAAGAGGCCATTGGTGAAGGTGTAGCCTCAGTTTCAGTGGCGACTCCAGCGTTTTGGAGATGCCAGGACCATGGGACGACCACCAAGGACAGGGGCAGGGGCAGGGGCAGGGGCAGGGGCAGGGGCAGGGGCAGGGGCAGGGGCAGGGGCAGGGGCAGGGGCAGGGGCAGGGGCAGGGGCAGGGGCAGGGGCAGGGGCAGGGGCAGGGGCAGGGGCAGGGGCAGGGGCAGGGGCAGGGGCAGGGGCAGGGGCAGGGGCAGGGGCAGGGGCAGGGGCAGGGGCAGGGGCAGGGGCAGGTGTGGAACGCAGCCGGCCTGGGTCTGTGAGATGAGTGAGCTGTGTGTGTTGCGGATGGCAGAGCCAGAAAAGTGGAGCTGCCAGGACCCTATGGAGCCCAGAAGACCCTGAGTGAATCCCAGATGTGCACCCTTGTGCTACGGTTGCTGGACCTTGGTTTGGCTTAGGTGTGCCCGATTCTGATTCTTCCCTTTGAAATAAGACAGTACTTGTTTTGGATTTTACAGAAGCCTACCCACAGTTGAGACTTTTAAAAGAGACTATGGACTTCAAAATGTTTGGATTTTTTTAAGGACTGTGGGGTTTTTAAGGTTGTACTGTCTTAGGTTGTGAAATTAACATCGTATCTTAGGGACAAAAATTGGAAAGTTTATGGTTTAATAGTGATGTTTGTGTGTCAAGTTGACAAGGGGTCAATTGTGCTGGATAGCTTTAGTGTCAACTTGACACACCTGGGTTGAGGGAGCCTCAATCGGGAAATTGCCTCTATTGGACTGGCCTGTGGCCATGTCTGAGGGGCATCTTCTTGATGAGTGATGTGGGAGGGATCAGCCCACTGTGGGTTATGCCACCCCTGGGCAGGTGGGCCTATGTAGCATAAGAAAGCAGGCTGAGCAGGGGCCAGAGGAGTAAGCCAGTAAGCAGCATTTCTCCATGGCCTGTGCTTCAGCTCCTGTTTCCAGGTTCCTGCCCTGAGTTCCTACCTTGGGTTCCCTGATGAACTGTGACCTGTATTTTGTCACAGCAATGAAGAAACAAACTAGGACAATGGGAAAGGAAAAAAAAAAAAGCAAGGAGCATGGCTAAGCAAGTATCTCTGTAGTAAGCTATCAAATCCCTTGGGTATATGTCAAAGAATAGTATAGATGGGTCATATGGTAAATCTACACTGATTCCATACTGGCTACATCAGTTGCAATCCAACCAACAGTGAGCAGGGTTCCTCTTTCCCCACATCCTTGTCAGCATTTGTTGTCAGTTTTCTTGATCTTAGCCATTCCAAATGGGGTAAGATGAAATCTCACAGTAAGTTTCATTTGCATTTCCCTAATTACTAAGGATGTTTAGAGCATCTTAAGATATTGCTTAGCCATTTTTATTTCTTCATTTGAGAATTCTGTTCAGATCTGTAGCTCACTTTAATTGGATCATTTGTTTTCTTGATTCTTTGTTCTCTGGACATTAATCTTTTATTGGATATACAGCTTCCTCTTCACTCGATTAATTGTTTCCTTTGCTATGCAAAAGCATTTTAGTTTTATGAGGTTCCATTTGTCAACTGTTGCTCTAAATTCCTGAGCAAATGAAATCCAGTTTACAAAGTCTTTTCTGCACCTATATCTTGTAAGGTATTGCCTGTGCATCTTCTAGCAGTTTGAGCATTTGGGGTATCACATCGATATCTTTAATCCACTTGGAGTTAATTTTTTGGTAAGGTGACAGATATAGGTCTAATTTCGTTCTTCTACATGGGGACATCAAGTTTTCCCAGAAACATTTGTTGAAGATGCTGTCTTTCCTCCAGTGTGCATTTTTGGCATTTTTGTAAAGTACCAGATGACTGTAATCGCATGGACCCCTTTCAGTCTTTTATTCTGCTCCATTTACCTACATGTCTATTTTTGTGCCACTACCATGCTGTCCACTCCTTGACATATACCCAAAGGACTTGATATCTTACTACAGAGATACGTGCTCAGCTATGTTCATTGCTGCTCTTTTTACAGTAGCCAGGAAATGGAAATAACCTAGCTGTCCCTCATCTGATGAATGAATTAATGAAAATGTACTATGTCTACACAATGGAATTCTATTCTGCTCTGTAACATAGCTAGAAATCTGATATCTGATGTGGCGAGCCTTCCAGCATCATTTTTTCTTTATCTCTTTTCCCTCAGGGTTGCTTTGGCTATCCAAGGTCCTTTGTGCTTCCATATGGATTTTAGGATTTTTTTCCTATTTCTATGAAGGTGGTCATGGGAATTTTTTAAATTTTTTTTATTTACTTTTATTTTACATGTAGGAGTGTTTTGCCTGCATGCATATAAGCGTACTCATGTTGTACAAGGCCCGAAGAAGTCAGAAGACAGCATCAGATCCCCTGGAACTAGAGTTACAGATGGTTGTTAGCCACCATGTGGGTGCTGGGAACAGAACCCAGGTCCTCTGCAAGAGCAGCCAGTGCTCTTAACCTCTGAGCCATCTCTCCAGCCCCAAAAGGATTTTGCTTGGGATTGAACTCAGTCTATAAGTTGCTTTTGGTAGGATGGTCATTTTTACAATATTCTACCAATCCACAAGCACAGTAGTCTTTCTATCTTCTAGTGTCTTCCTCAGACTCTTTCTTCAGGTATTTAAAGTTTTCATCGTAGAAGTCTTCTACTCCCTTCGTTGGGTGTATTCCTAGATATTTTAAGCTATTGTGAATGGGAGTGTTTCCATGATCTCTTTCACAGCATGCTTGTTATTGGTATATAGAAAGACTACTGGTTTTTGTAAGTTGATTTAAGAGTCTGCTGAAAGTGTTGATCATTTTTAGAACTTTTCTAGTAGATGTTTTGGAATCTCTTATGTATAATATATCATCTGTAAAAAGATAGTTTGGCTTCTTTGGGTGAAAGAGTCTTAATGAGGAATTATCTAAATTAGGTTGACTTGTGTGCATGTGTCTGCAGGATTATTGTGATTGTTTATTAAGGTAGGAAGATGTACCCTGAATATGGGTCATACCATCTCATGGGCTGGGCCCTGCCTGAGCTGAGTATTAAGAAGAAAGCTTGCTGAGAAGAGGTGGCAAACAGGCAGATGGCACGGGTGTGTTTACTTCCCTCTTGGCTGTGGTTGTAATGTGAACTAGCTGCTTGAATCCCTGCCTTGACTTCCCCCAAATGATGGGCCGTAACCTGGAACCACAAGCCAAATAAACCCTTTCCTTCTTCATGTGGCTTTTTGTTGGAGTATTTGTCACAGCAACAGAAATGAAACCAGAAACTGCCATCTAGTCCTATCCATTGAATCCCCAAAACCTCATGTTTCTTCTTCTCTGGCAACCTAGCCTTGGTTCAGCCTTCAGTATTCCTTGTCTACTCCCTATAAAGGCCTCGCTGCTGGACAGTCATTCACAAAATCCTTATTCTTTCCCTAGATTACTCAGTTTGATGATCCAACAATGTGCTGAAACTTGGAGCTTCCTACAAATACCACATTTTTCCCTGTGGCCGTGCCAAGACACAATATTCCTTCTGCTTAGAAGGCAGCCAGCTGACCTGACATCCTATCCTTCTCAACTCACCCACCAACTAGAGCTTTTTACTAGCTCCCTTTCTTGTGAATATTTAATTGCATTGCTCTTATTAATTCATACATTCCACCACATCTCTACATTGCCATGTGTTGAGGGCAAACTCACTCTGTTATGTGAGGGGTGTGTGTGCGTGCGTGCTTGCTTGTGTGTCATGTCACCAATATCACCAATGCCTGACACTGTCATTAATGTCACCAATGTCTGACACAAGTGGGTACATGGAAGGAAGGAAGGAAGGAAGGAAGGAAGGAAGGAAGGAAGGAAGGAGGGAGGGAGGGAAGGAAGGAAGGAGGGAGGAAGGAAGGAGGGAAGGAGGGAGGAGGAAGGAAGGAAGGAGGGAGGGAAGAAGAAAGGAAGGAAGGAGGAAGGAAGGAAGGAGGGAAGGAGGGAGGAGGAAGGAAGGAGGAAGGAAGGAAGGAGGGAAGGAGGGAGGAGGAAGGAAGGAAGGAAGGAGGAGGAAAGAAGGAAGGAGGAAGGAAGGCAGGAAGAAGGGAGGGAGGGAGGAAGGAAAGGGAAAGGAAGGAAGGAAGAAGGGAGGGAGCGAAAGAACGAGAGAGGGAGGGAGAGAAAGGAGGAAGGAGGAAGGGAGGGAGGAAGGAAGGAAGGAGGAAGGAGGGAGGGAGGGAGGGAAGGAAGGAGGGAGGGAGGGAAGGAAGGGAGGAAGCAGATGCAGAAATGGACAGTGACAGTAAGTTAAATCACAAAGCAACTGAAGGAAATTGAAGACATCTGAAGGGATGCATGGGAAGGAAGTCAGGGAGACAGAATGTTTTGCAGAAAGGCAAAACATGACTTCAACAAGTCGTCATTATGGGAATCCAGAAGCAGACACGCTGGGAGGGCGTAGGAAGACGTACTCATTTACACTACATGTAAAGGAGGGAGGGAGAAATGCAGAGAGGGAAGAATGGTTGGGGGGGGTGGTCAAGAGCATAAAACACAGATGTCCATGAAGGCAAGTATCAGCTACAGACATTGTAACTGGAACCGAAACTCAACACAATTCTGAAATAAAGGAATGCCCACAGCATTCTATACTATAAAAACAAGGAAACTCTGTTTTTAGAAGCTGAAAAACATCTAAAAAAACTCCTCAAAGACACCTCAGGGGACTTAGGCTGACAAGTCAGTCTCTCTGGAGAGTAGTAGTTTCCCCAGGATCAAACAACCCTAGGGAAGTTCTTTCCCTTTAGGGAGGCCAAGATCTCACACAGGGGTAATGCGTGGGGAATGGAGAAAGATTCCTGAGGCCTGAGGAGTGAAGGAATGGCAAGTGGTCACAAAAAGAACACTCACTGAACCCAAAGGCAGGGGATCCTGGGTCCCTTGTGGACTCAGTCATGAGTCATTCTGCAGCCCTGAAGCTGCCTGTCAATGACAAATGCACTGGGGCCTCAGGTCATCAGGACCTGCGCCAGCAAACTCAGCCCAGGAGAGTCTGAGGGGCTCTGGCCTTTGGAAACTTAGCATGGACACTGGCCATGTATGTAGGAACGTCCTTCTCAAGACCCCCTAGAGCACTTGTTCCTGTACTGGTCAACCTGGCAGATCAGTGTGTAATTCACTGCTAGCAGCATGGCCAACAGTATCCTGTGCACACACAGAAGGACAGTGTGCAGGGCCCTGTGCTCTGCTTAATGGGTTACGCAGGCTCCAGAATCCAGTTTTACATTTAGTGGCTAAATTATGCATCCAGCGCTGACTGTGATCATCTTTCCTCCAGCCTGATGGTATGGGATCTTTCTGGTCCCTATTTATCAATGAGAACACTAAGGCTTGATGGGGAAGTGACTGGTCTAAGATCACCCAAATCATCAGCAGTAGAGCTGGGCTGGACCCTAACTGCCACTCAGCTACTGAAGAAAAGCCTAGTACACTTACAGATAGAAAGGGGAGACTATAGACCAGTGAGTGAAGAGCTAAGAATACACAGATTTGGGGAGGGTATAGCCAGGAACTAGGGGATTGCTTTATAACATCTGTTGTCATACCTTGTACCATCATTAGAACATGCTCCAGACACACAAGGCCTCCTCCAAAGCTTCTTGCCAGCAACTCATGGCATTCCCCTATGCACCTGTCCCTCTGCCCGCCCCCTCCTTTAAGTTACCTTCCCCCCAGGGAGTCTCCATGCTGCCAAGAAGGGCTGAAGCCTCCCTCTGCCAGGCACCTGTCATGGTGCAGTGTGGTTTCTCATTAGCTTGTCTGTCAACTCACTAGTCTGTGGATTCTGGGATGGCAGCATGGGGGCCCGGCACTAACAACCTATACTCAGATGTTTTTACATAGCTATCTCAGAATGAGCACTGTATGACTACTTAAAGTTAGAAGTAAGGAAAGATGGGGCTGGAGAGATGGCCCAGCAGTAAAGAACACTAACTGTTCTTGCAGAAGACCCAGGTTCGAATCTCAGCACCCACATGGCAGCTAACAACTGTCCATAACTCCAGTTCCAGGGGATCCAATGGCCTCTTCTGTCCTCCACAGGCATTGCACATGGGTGCACTTACTTACATGCAGGCAATACACGTATACATATAAAATAAAAATAATAAATTTTAAAAAAGGAAGGAAAGAGAACTAATGGAAGGAATCCTGGACTAGAATGTATAAGATGCTACAAAGTGCATCAGAGGTTGCCAAGTACAGCTGTCTCCACAGTGGACTCTGACCCCACCTAGAATAGTGATCTAATATTTGCTAGCCCTTGGCTGAAAAGGGGATAGGGGAAATCTTCCCTCTTGGAGGACTCAAAGACACAGGGCAACTAAAAGATGGCTTACATGGTCTGCCTTCTCCAAACTTGTACAGCTCTGCTTTCTGGTAACATACTCCCGCATCTGAGGATCTGTGTGTGGCATGAAGGCAAAGTGATGTGAGAATGTAGTTTCCTTTTCCAGCCCCATTTGAAGAAAGTGAAACATAACTTCAACATGTTAATGTTGCCTTGAACAAGGCATCATTCTGGGCACCTGTCTGTAAAGGGGCATCATACTCCTCCGGGGACTATGAAGGGTCTGGAGCAAGCGGCAGCTCACCAAGAGGCTGTCCCCTCTCATATGTGGCCACCTCCACTGCAGCACTGACCACTCACTTCGGCAGGGCCTCCTGTCACTCCTACATTGAGCTCTAGTATTTCCCAGGTGGGTTCGAAGCCCTTTGGCAACCACTAAACATTACACCGATGATGGTGGTGTCTTCTTAGAGACAAACAGACACTGAGAAAACTCCAAGGCATTGCTTGAGACACCTGCTACTTGATGCCAAGATCTAACCTGCTCACCCCTCAACAAAGCCAACTAAGAGGAAAGGAGAATTGGTTCCTCTGTCCCAAGGGAAGTGAAGACCATGTGCTCCCATTCCTTCTTGTTCCCACTTCAGGAGATGGAGGTCCTAGAAGGCACCGTCCACAGGTACAGCCACTGGTCCTGCCCTCCACCATGGTTCCTAGAAGTTGATCACAAACTTCAGGACCTCCATTGCATCTCCGGGAACAACTGAACTGTACATTCACACGGCTCCAAGCTCTTTCATGACCGTGATCTAGTGTGTGCTCCTCCCCATACCTCAGACCATCTACTGTATTCCAATAACATTTCATTTCCCAAGTGGCAAGCCAGACTGGGTAGCTTACCAACCCATTTTACCAGCACATAGCTCCCAAGTATTGATCTGAGGGATGAACAAGGTGTGACAAATAAAAATAAAAAAAAGTCGTGATAAAAGACCGATATGAATTTAATGACAAATATTCCATATTGGTTGCTGAACACCAGGATATTGTTCAAGGAACCATCATTAAATAAAAACAACCTGAAAAGAAGGCAATTCTCATGTACACAAGCGCACTCACACAGAATCTGGTATTCTTAGGATCATTAAATTACTTGTTACTTAAACAGATGTAAAATAACATCACAATGAAAAAATGTGCACAAACTTCAGAAACAGTTCAGATTGTCTATGAACAGAGATTCTTAATTTGTATTTTTTCACATATGTACAGCCTCTTGCTTGTAAAGAGACCACATGGCTCAGAGTTGAGTGCTTCTTCTCTTTCTGCCTCAGAACTCAAGGCTAAACCAAACCATTTAAGCTTTTAAACTGCTCCAAATTTGGCTTAGTAAAAAATAGCAAAGGAAGCCTGCACCTTACCAAACTCCCCAGAAAATACAAATACTTCCGCCATCATTAATGAGCTGGAGGAAGGAATCATTAGATTAACATGTTCAAGTGTGAACCACAGTCAAGAAGGTTTGCAGAAAAAAATCAAATGCATGCAACCTCACTCAATGCACATATGTTCCCTGAAGAGGTATAAGAAAAAAGGGAATCATAATTTAAATATACCATGGGAGTGGGGTGTTGGTGGTTGAATGATTTCTTCTGTTAAGGAGTTTTCTCACAGGACACTAACAGTAGCTGACTATCTTAGCCATGGTAATACAAAGAATGAGAGAAAAGTCCAAAGATTTCCATCACCTGGCTTCCATACCCACTCCCCTTGAACCCTCTTTCTGCAGCTGTTGATATGTAACACATTTAATACTGGTTAACTGTATGGGATGATGGCAACGAAAGGCAAAACAAAAACAAAACAAAAAGGCTAACAAATCTATGAAGAATCAAATGCTGGATGACATTTCATAGGCACAGACTTAAGAGAATTTAACACAGCTGGAAGAGGTAGATGTGCATGAGAAAATACCACAAAAGAATAGGATTACCTACGATGAGGCCATATCATATTTAACAGAGCTTATGCACTCAGTATTCAGACTACAAGAGTCGAATAAATAATGGGCACAGACTTCGCATGTATAACTCTACACTAAAGAAAATTTATAAAGAATTAGAGTTTTTCAAAACTATCCCTAGTGTGAACATCCATTTTTCATTTGTGAGTAACAATAAACAGATCAAGTGGACAAGATCAGCAGGCAATATACAAGCCCAGAATTTCTTTAAGTGTTCTTAGAATGACGAAAACATGCTTTCCCACAGTCCTCAAATAGATCCATCACTAAAATACAAATGATCAAGTATAAATTGCTAGCATTCACAGAAACTTCGCTGAAACTGTAAAAACAATCTTGTAGGGCTCCCCCTTCAACTGCATCCAACAGTTTGTGAAGACGTTCCTATGAATGGTCTAGTGTAACAAATGTTAGTGAAGAAAAAAAGTGTTTGCCACAACATTAACTTCTAAAGGCTAACCTAGGGACTTTCAGTGTAGGTAACCAAAGTCTGTACAAGTCATTTCACTGCAGTCCCTACTAGAAATGGAACATGGACAAAGACCAGCTTTGCCAGTGAGGGCATCGTTGGTCCTTCTATTCTTTAAGTCTTCCATCAAGCACTGGAATGCTCAGGGTCCTCACTTTATTTAATCCTAACAGGTAAATCTTCCTAGCAGCTGAGCTGGAGAACACAAAAGATCAAGCCACACCTAGTCACAGTCCCACTACCTTCCTTCAAGATGACCTACCACACTCCTAACCCCAGGCCTTTCCCAAGACAGAATTTATAATACTGATTTACCTCAAAAGACGTGAGAAACACTAACAATCATTAAAAAGCAAAACGCACTTTGTAAATACAAAAGTGCTATTTTGGCATCTATAGACAAGAAAACATTCATTGCTTGTGCTATTTGGCAACTTTGCATTTACACCTCTCCCTGACTGTGCCTTTCATGTGTAAAGCAGGTGAGCTTCACAGTGCCTCTACATAGTGGAAAGAAAAAAGAAGCTCCTGTTTGGACTAGAGCTCTTGTTAATTTGGGTGGAGGCAGGGCACACATGTCTGAATGAAAGTAAGGAGCCCTGCCTCGGGCCTTACACATTTGCTTTCTTGGATTATTCACATAAAGCCGGCAAACCTGTTAACTTTTTAGGTTTCTGGGGCAGCTGTTGATGGTCTTAGGTACATTCAGAACCTACTCACCAAGCTGAACTGGGATGGGGAAAGTCACATAGAGTTAGGATTTTTCCATTTCCCTCCGCTGCAAACAACACAGGCGAGATCTTAAAGAAACACTGGGCCTAGCACACACCTTACACAGGGGGCAAATAGGGACCATCCATCCATCTAGGCAACTCTGACCCAACATGAAGCTTGCATGTTTTCAAAGATTAGCAGGATTTCCCAGGAAATCAGAGAACCGGGTGCAAACGAGTTTCTAAACCCCAGGCTGCCCCTTAAAATGGGTGTGCAGTTTTTCTTCTGTTATCCTGGATGCCTCAAAACAGCAGTTAACTGTGGCTCAGATAAAAGAAGTGGGTTCTCTCCTATAGACCGAGGAGGCTCCCTGACTTGAGCCAACATGGAGGAGCAGTGGTCAGGGCAGACACTGGCTGGCCTACCACTTCATGGGAACGTGAGGGATTTATTTACACCAGCG
>NW_008335815.1:996393-1002753 GCF_000622305.1 Nannospalax galili | reverse complement strand
CAGTATTTGTTCTTTCTCAAAATCATCATGGAAAGACCTCTCTCTCTCTCTCTCTCTCTCTCTCTCTCTCTCTCTCTCTCCCCCCCTCCTCTCGCCCACCGACCATGTTAGCGCAACCCTTTCAACTGACTGCTGTTCCGTTCTCCCCTCCTCCCCCATTCCAAATCCCCTTCCTCAAGAGCCTTCAAGAGTCTGCTCCCGGGGCTCTCCACTCCCCTACAGTGTGTATTCGAGGAAGCCATCCATCCACTCAAGCACATTTAAAAGTTACTTCCACGGAGCAGAGGTAGGCAAGACACAGCACCTCGATCTATCAACTCCTACTCAACAATAACCCCTCTCTGGACCCCTACACCTCAAAAGGCTCCCCAGACACATGACGGTCCCTCCCGCCCCTTCCCCTGCTACAGGATCAGCAGCCCAGGCGCCTACTCCCATCAGACTCCCGGGAGCTGCGGGCTCCCGGTCCTAGCACAGGTGCAGCTTCTGGTGCTGCGCCAGGTGCGTTTTGTAGCGGAAGCCCTTGCCGCATCCCGCGCACTTGTGCGGCTTGTTGCCGGTGTGGATGCGGCGATGGCGGATGAGGTGCGAGCTTTGGATGAAGCTCTTGCCACACTCGATGCACGTGTAGGGCTTCTCGCCCGTGTGCGTGCGCTGGTGCTGCGTGAGTGTGGAGAAGTCGCTGAAGCGCTTCTCACACTGGCCGCAGCGGAAGGGCTTCTCGCCCGTGTGCACGCGCAGGTGGTTGACCAGGTGCGAGTTGCGGCCGAAGCCCTTGCCACACTCGCGGCACACGTAGGGCCGCTCGCCCGAGTGCGTGCGCTTGTGCGTGAAGAGGTGCGAGCTGACGCTGAAGGTCTCGCCGCACTCGGAGCACATGTAGGGCTTCTCGCCCGTGTGCACTCGCTGGTGCTTCACCAGGTCCGAGCGCCAGCTGAAGCGCTTGCCGCACTCGCCGCAGCCGTGCGGCTTCTCGCCCGTGTGGATGCGCTGGTGGTTGGCCAGGTGCGAGCGGCGCACGAAGCCCTTGCCACACTCGCCGCACGCGAAGGGCCGCAGAGCCGCTGCACCTGCGCCATTGGCCGCCGCGTGCGCACGCCGGTGGCTGAGCAGGTGGGAGCTGAGGCTGAAGGCCTCGCCGCACTCGGGGCACGGGTAGGGCTTCTCGCCCGTGTGCAGGCGCCGGTGCTTGAGCAGGTCGGCGCGCCAGCTGAAGCTCTTGCCGCAGTCGGAGCACAGGTTGGGCCGCTCACCGGTGTGCAGCCGCAGGTGGTTGGTCAGGTAGGTGTTGCGGCTGAAGCCCTTGCCGCACTCTCCGCAGCGGAAGGGCTTCTCTCGAGGGGGCCGGGCCAGTGCGGGCCCCGCCCCGAAGCCGCCGGCCACGCCCACGCCCATCATCCCCACCACTGCTCTGCACTCGCCCGCCAGGCCGAAGGGCTCCAGGCTGGCCACCGCTGCAGCCTCTGCCAGGCGGTGGATGCGCTGATGCTGCAGGAAGGCGGCGCCTGGGCTGAAGCTCTCCCCGCAGTCCGGGCAGATGGTGGGCGCGTCCATGATGCTGGCCATGAGGCTGTCGAGTTCTCCAAGGTCCATGGCCATGGAGTGATGGAACCGGTGGAAGCGGCGGTGGGCAGGCTTGTCACCCCGGTGCCTGCTCCCCAGGGACAGGTGGCGCCTCCAGGGAAGTACTGGAGGGGGTGGCTGCACCTCTTCCTCTAGCAGCCGGCTCTCCCCAGCACTTTCTTCCTCTTCTTCCTCCTCCTCCTCCTCTTCTTCCTGGGGGCTCCGAGATATGCAGTCGGATTCTGACAGTCCCGGGAATGTCGCCATGTCAGCCACACCTGGTTGGTCATCTTCCTCAAGGAGAGAGGCCTCTTCTTCACTCAGCCCCTCTGCAATAGAAAAGTTGGCAAAGAGTTTTGCTAGGCCTGGTGGGCAACGGTAATCATAGAGGAACAGAGTGTGGGCCAAAAGGAGAAGTGAGCCTCCCCCAGGCATTCACCAACACTGCCCCTATCCGACTCCCCAGTTTCCTTAGTTTCCTTATCTCTCTTATCCCCACCTAACACTCCAGCCTCACTCCCACAGGGCTCCTCCAGGTAAGGCCTAAAGGACTGTGCACCCTGGCCCACTGCCTACTTGAAGTGTACAATCAAGGTTTTAAAAAATTACACAGGATAGATGGCTTAGTCTATAAAGAGCTTACTGTGCAAGCATGAGGGCCTGATCCCCAGAACCCACAGTGAAAAAAAAAAAAAAGTGATAGCTGATGCTTGCAGTTCTAGTTCTGGGGAAGCAAAGACAGACAAATCCCTGGGGCTTAGCCTATCTTGGTGAGCTCCAAGCCAATGAGGACCCCCTCCTGTCTCAACAGCCAAAGTAAATGGCTCCTGAGAAATACCAGGAAGTTGACCACTGGCTTCAACACACACCCGCTACACATGTGTACCAACATGCATACACATACACACAAAGAATCACGAAGATCTCATGATGTCTTTAGTAAGTTTATAATTTTGTGTTGGGCAGCATTCATAACTATCCTCATTGGCAGGTTGGACACGCCTGTGGGCAAACTGAAGGCACCTAACCAACTTGACTGTTGGTGGAGGAAGGAAAAGTAGAGACTGACAGTCCAGAACTGGTGAGATCAAGTTATAAACTGCTTAGGGTGACACATACCTGTCAGTGTCTAGCTGCTTCCTCCCCAAGAGGAGGGCACTCCTGGGAGTTACAGAAAATGTGTACTGCGGAGGGTACGGGGGAGTCAGGGACTTTGTCCTGGGGAAAGGAATGTAGCCTCACAGTCCTGGCTCTAAGTATTTTGGCTCATTTCTGCTCCTGAGGCCTATACTGAGCAGGATAAAGCCACCAGAGCCCAAAGGCAAGGAAACAAGGAAGTGGCTAGAAGCCCAGCATTCGCTTTCAGGTCAGGGGATAGTAAGGGAGTGTGTCAGGACTTGGGAATCAGGTTCAGGAAACTAGCTAGGTCACTTAACTACTGAATTTACTTATGTATTAAGGGAGATGGTGATTTAACTGGAAATATATATACTTTGTCCAGCACCATGCTAAGTCACTCTTTAATTTTCTTAAAAGATTTGTTTGCTATTTATATGTATGTGTGTGCCTCTGTGAGTTTATGTGCACTAGGTGCATGCAGGTGCCCAAGGGGGCGAGAAGAGGGTGTTGGAGTGCCTGGAACTCCACAGGTGTGAACCAGCAGATGTGGATGCTGGGACCTGAACCCAGGACCCTGGCAAGAGCATTCTTAACAGCTGAGACATCTCTCCCACCCCCAAGTTACTCTTTAAATCCATCACCTCATCTTAATCTCCCAATACCTGTGAGGCAGGTGCCAGTACTGCCTGTGATTCTATGTTGTTACAAGTGGTAATATGCTGCCGAACTCTCCTGGGAAGTGCATCACCCTGAGTGATCCTCTTTACCCATACATACCAGCACAGCCTCAAGGGTGGATGGTACTTAAGAAAAGGATGCTCCGAGGATCAATGTTAGGCAGACCAAGTTAGTACAGAATCCTGCTCCATGGTCTCTAGAGAGCCCTCCCCGTCCCCAGACCCCCAGGATGCTGCTCCTGGTTGTATTTCAGAGGAACCAGATATAAATGTGGTTGGAGCAACTTCCAGAGGTACACCAGTCTTCTCACCTGGACAGATGTTGGATACTACTTCCCTTTCTGGGGAGTCCCCTCTTAGAGCTTCATCCTGTGGGTTGGAGCCCATCTCCTGCTCCAGGAGGCCTCTCTCTTCTTTGTCCTGTGGATTGGAGCCCATTCCTCTTTCTTCTGAGTCCTCTTCTTGGTCCTCAGTGTTCTCAAAGTCAGAGCCCATCCCTCTCTCTTCTGACTCCTGGTGTTCACACACACCCTGCTTTACTTCTTGTTCCATCCAGGAAGGAAAGGGCAAAGGAGGTAACCAAGGATCCCTGTCCCAGACAAAACACACAGAAGGAAAGATCATATCAACCTTGATTCATCCCTCTACCATGTCTGGCCTTTATTTCCCCATCCAATAAATTATCTAGAGTTATAAGCTCCATATACAAACCTACTTACTCCTTACCACATACATATTTAAGATAAACAACTGGGTGCAAAGGAGGACTTCTGGGTGCGGAGGAACAGTGCCAATCTCATTCTGAAGACACAGGGCAACACTGGACCCAAGCTAGATCAGCTTCAGCCTATGAAGTATCTATTAGTGTGTGTTATACAACTTAAGACTGAAGTGAGCATTTCCTGTTTTATTATTTTAATTTTGTGGTCTAGGAGGCTGAACCCAGGATCACAAGCACTCTACTACTGAGCTATAGCTCCAGCTATATACCCAGGCTAAGTTACCCAGGCTATCCTTGAACATACTCTGTAGCTCTGATAGGCCCTGAGCATTCTTCCATCCTGCATCAGCTCCTTAACTGGCTGGGGTTCTAGAACTGCAATATTTTTTTTAATTACATAAACAACTTTCGAATTTATTTAGCTCCCTGACTCTGTGCTGGTGCCCTCAACTCCTTGACCACTATTTTCTACCCTTCGATCAGGAAATCATGCCTGATTTTGTCACAGACACAGTCAACATACATGAAACCACCAAAGACCTTGCTAACTGGGTTTTGCATTTTAAACAGTCCTTTAACGAGGACTTTAGATCTCACAGTACATGTTCCTTGAAGCCTGCCTGGGCACATACCGCATATGGGTTTTTGTGCTTTCCCAATCTTCTTGGTATAAAGGTAAGCAATCCCCCTGCCAGAGATTTAAGACAGCCTGGTTTGAAGTGTAGGAAAGCCTATAACAGTACATCAAACCCTGGAGCACTCTAGTGTCTCTAACCATCCCCAGAAGAGAAAAACAAAAACATTTTTACAGCTCTGAACACTTACAGAACACAAAGAAGACCCTGATAATAATACTCCATAACTTGTAAACATTTTAATGTGGAAAATAAGCCAATTTTATAGTCTTGAAGGGCTGTGCTTTCCTGCCCCTATTAAGCCTGCCCTCCTCCACAAACCCATAACATTCTTACAAGTATTTGGCTAATTATTAGAAGGCCTATAAAGAGCCAGAGGAAAAATACATTCAGTGTGCAAGAATGACAAACATCAGTGTGGCAACTTCTTATCTAAGACCATGTCTTCAAAGGCACTGACCTGGTTTTGTGGCAGTAATCTGCTGCACTATTAGGAGCAGTTAAGCCAAAATGATTCCCACTCTGGCAGGTCTACTGGAAACAAGTGGAAGGGATGCAAGGGCCTGCTATATTAGAAGCCATCTCCATAGTCCTAATTACATACATTGCAATATCTCATTTATAAACAAGCTTTAACAGGAACACACACCAGGAACAACTGGTAACCTTTGTACAAAAAAAAAAAAAAAAAAAGACCAACATCTGAACCACAGGGAGGAAATAACATCAGATTCTGAAGCCCTCTGTGGATGTCAGGTTCACATCTCAAATTCAAAGGCCCCCTAGGTCAGATTGAGCAGTTGAGCCAAAAATAATTTTCTTTGTCATCCACCACTCCTGCAGCTCAGCTCAAGCCGGCAAAGCCATTTTCAGGGTAAGGCTCTTGGACTGATATGAGACCACTCCTCCCACTCTCTCAGCAGTCCCCAAACAGGACTCAAGAATTACACTGATGACTTTGATCCCTCAAACCAAAGGCGGGGAGAGCGAGGAGGGATGGAGATTTGACTCAGTTGAGAGAATACTTGCCTAGCATGCTAGGTTCAATCCCCAGCACCACAACCTGGGGTAATGCACTATGATCTCAGCACTCAGGAGATAGAGGCAGGAGGACTAAAAGTTCAAGTCATCCTTAACAAAGTTAGTTTAGTTACGTTAGTTAGTGAGTTAGTTAGTTAGTCTGTCAGTCAGTCAGTCAGTTAGAGGGCAACTGGGCTACATGAGACCTTGTCTCAAAGTCTACAACGTAAAGAGCAAGACGCTCTTCCTTGGCTGGGAAACTTCCCTCCCCTAAGGCCTTCTCATAGGCAGCCCTGTCAGCATGGAAAGCAGGAGTTACAGGCAGAGGAAATCCCTCCACTGGGTCAGGCCAGCCCAAGGCAAGTCAGTTAACCTCTCATTGTTTCAGAGCCTCATCAGTGGAAGGAAGGGAGTGTTACTTTACCTTTCTCACTGGGAGAGTGTCAGAAGGAGACTAATTAAAAAGTACTTTGGAAAATATTACAGAGAATCACCACTGCTTTGAGTTCTGCAGCTGTGAATGGTAATGCTTATTATTCCTCTGTACCATCCCAGCACTCCCCCAAAGATACATTGGCTCTTCTGTTTGGCAGGAATATCACCCTAACAGCATTAGATTCTTTCT
>NW_008335815.1:916762-996327 GCF_000622305.1 Nannospalax galili | reverse complement strand
TAGATTCTTTCTCAGTAACAATGATATACTCACTCCTTACAGTGGAGGAAAAAAAAAAAAAAACCTTCCCTTAAATGTGGGGGAACTGCTATGTCTGAGTGTAGTCAGTGTCCTGAAATCCAGATGGTTCTTTAGAACATACACCATGTGAGCTGCTGTGTTTTCAACAGATATTTTCTGTTACATTATAGGGAGAAGGTCTTTTTAAAGCCATGAACCTTTTCAGGGTATAGCCCATAAGAGACTGTTGTCCCCGCAGGATCATTCTGCCCAACATTCTTTTGTCTTCTTAAGGGCAGACTTAACAGACAAGTGTATCCGTTGAATCTGTACATACAACACTTGAAGATGGGGGATGGACAGGCAAGAGGAGGTTTATAAACATGGCTTATTGGTTGTTGGTTTATTAGTGGGGGCAAGAGATTTAAGAGAGGACAGATCGGTGATTTCTCCAAGTCTGAATTCAGCAAGAACCTTACACCTCAAAAAGAATCAAATAAGTGCATCACCAGAAACTCCTAAAGCTAAAATGGCAAGGTCAGGAGCCCAGCATGGCAGAGGTGCCCACAGTTCCTTTTCCATGGAGGGTGGGTGTGGGGGTCCAGTTTGGGAAGCATGAAAGCAGCTTCACCTCTGAGCTCTTTTAAAGGACAGCTTCTGAGAGAACAAGAGTAGAACCAGAGGACTTTTTGATTTGTATCAGACTTTAAACTCCACAGCTCTGTTTTTCTAGATGTAAGGAGAGCCAGAGCCTAAGAATGCCCCCCGCAACCCCCAGAGCTGGCATGTGAATTCACATTGCTGCCACACCTAATTAAGGCAGGTTCTGAGTTCTAAAGGGAATCCCTCCTGATCCTCACCACACAGGAGGGAGAGTTAGGTATGCTCTGGAAAGGATGAGACCCCTGTCACCCAAAGTGGCCATGTTCCACAGCACAGCCTATTGCTCAAATTTGTCAGTAATGCCTTGCTAGTGTGAAAAACTGTTTATGGTAGTGCATGCCACTCAGGAGGCAGAGGCAGGCAGGTTTCTGTGAGATTGAGGCCAACCTGGTCTGTATAGCAAGTTCCAGACCAACTGGGGCTACAGGGAGACTGTCCCAAAAAGACCATTCATTAAAAGTAGAATGCCTTGTTAGTGTGAAACTAGGTCTGTACTCCCCGACAAGTACAAACTCAGTTCCACCCACACCATCCCATCTTGTATTGTAGACAGCTGTCAAGCAATGGCAGAAGCTGTTTAGAGGTAAAGAAAAGTGGCACAAGCCAGGCATGGTGGCACAAGCCTTTAATCCCGGCACTCGGGAGTTCCAGGCCAGACAGTGCTACATAGTGAGACCCTGTCTCAAAAAACAAAAAACAAAACAACAAAAAAATGGTGGTAAAGATATATTACTTGATGATAGCTGCAGTTAGTTTACACAGAATCTTGGGCTCATTAATATATGCACAGTAGCATATACCCTAACACATGTACACGCAGGTTCAGAGAGAAGGGTCAGAAGATTATTATTAAAATGTTTACCATCTGGGGCTGGAGAGCTGGCTCAGCAGTTAAGAACACTGGCTGCTTTTGCAGAGGACCCAGGTTTGGATCCCAGCACCCACATGCCAGCTAACAACCATCCATAACACCAGTTCCAGTGGATCCAATGCCTTCTTCTGACCACTGCAGGCATTGTGCAACACAGGTACCCTTACATACAAGCAATACACTCATACACATAAAATAAAAATAATAAAAGATTTAAAACCTCACTTCTCTAATGTTTTTAGCTATTAGCTCTATCTTAAAACCCAGTGACATAGGATATTTCTAACTTCACAGACCATAAACAGGTGCAGAAGTGATTAGAGCGGGGTCCTGCACATGGTAAGCTGAAGAGTAGGGCTGAGGTCCAGCCCACCCTCTTAGGAAGCTTCTGGTAGTTTAGGACAGCATGGCCTTTTTGTGTATGTCTGCATTTCCTACAGTAAACATATATTTATACAAGGGGAAAAGGACTAGCTTTGTTTTTAACATGATCAAATATGTTAAAGAAAAACCTGTAATTATTCTAGAAGCAACCAAAAGACAAGCAAGGCCATTGTGATTACTTCGTTCTCAAAGACTCAATTTTCAGAAATATAAGTTAGTCACTGTGGTGTAGCTAAAGTGTCAGTCGGTAGATATTCAGGCACATTTTGTTCCAACTTCTTTCCCACTCATTCTCAAAATAAAAACTAGCAGCAACATGTTTTTTTTAGGTGTGGCCAGGGTTGGATAATGAGAAGGCAGCAAGACAATGTGATCGTTTCGTAGCCAGACGGACTTGGGCTTCAACCGGCTGCTCTAGCCAGGGTACCTGACCTATAGGAATTACATGACCTTGCTGGATCTCTAATTCTACGTCCATTAAAAACAAGGATGTTGCCACCCACCTTGCAGGGTTGTTCTGAGAACCATGTAAGAGCAGCTTCTTAAAGCTGCTGGCTCACAATAGTCGTTAGAGCTACTTTAGGCCAACATCTTGATTTAAACAACTTACAGTAAACTAGGGTCACCTATCCACTGCTATGTTCACTGAGAACAGGCCTTGTCAATTACAGGTGAACTACCCCTCAGCCTTGCTGCTAAGACTCCATTAATAAACAACTCACCACAGGAAAACAAGAATCAGGGAGGGGCTGGTTGCCTTGGGAAGCTAGATACAGAGTGAAAAGTTTGTATTTGCTGAAAACCCATCCTATGCACACAACACATCTAGAGCTGAACAGTGGAGCGGGTGTGTGGCTCAGCAAACCCTAACTTACACCATCAGTAAGGGAGCCTGCTCCCCTAGTAAGAAGGGACAGAAGTTTAGTAAAAGGGGACAACGACAGAGTAGAGGGAGTAGTCGGGCAGACAAAATCCCACATCTAGTTCTAGTCACGGATAGAGGCAGAGGAGCAGTAAGCGGTAGTAGGTTAGAGTCCCAGGTATGCAGCTCATGCCATGGGACTCTGAGTACCTTTTCCCTTCTGGGCTTCTTCTCAATAAGGAAAGAATGTGCCTGAGTCCTTGACAAACAGGCAAGTTAATTCAGGGAGGCACTGTGGTCAGTTTTATTAGACAACTTCAGCTCCACTTTGTCAGCTGACACAGCCCCAAACATGTCCCCCACCTCCACCTCCACACAGCCTTTCTTGTGAAGATCAGGGTGGGACTGGGCAACCTCCCCAACACTGCTTAAATCCCCGTGTATAGAATTTACACTTTTTTCATGTCCCTTGCTTCTCCACAGTCCCACTGCAAAAAAAAATGAATGTTGGTTACCCTATAAAGTCACTAGGAAAACGCTCACATTTCTAGAAAAACTCAACCCCATCTGGAAGATGACTGAGATGCCTAATCTGCTCACTCGGAGACACCGCTGCAGAATGGAGGGCCATGGTCTCTAGTACAGCCTAGCCTCGAGCCTATGCAGCCAAAACTGACTTTCTGATCTTCCTGCCTTCACTTCCCGAGTGCAGGGATTGCAGGCATCTCCACGCCAGGTTTATGCCGACAACTGAACCCAGGGCCTCATGCATGCTATGCAAGCACACTGCCAACAGAGGTGCGTCCCCTGTCCACAAAGTTATCTTTTAAAAAAAGAACAAAAAGGGGAGGGGGAGAGATGGGACAAGGGAAAGGGAAGTAGGAGGCAGAGCTGAAATCAGCCCTTAACCTGAGTTGACTGGCCTATCTGGCCCCCTCTGGAGATACCTACAAACTCTATTCTTCTGATCAGGAGCCTCACCCCTTTATAGATCTGGTCTAACTTCCTGTGCATGGGTTGGGGCAGACAAGCCCACACCACCTTCCTGGACTTGACAGAGAAACCAAGGCCAGAAATAGTGCCAAGTGTCGCAGCCTATAAAACACAAAGCCCTGGCAGCTCTTCACCCTCCAGTGACATGCAGGACTCCACACTGCCTTGCCACCTCTGAACAGGATGGGCCTGGCAGGGATCAGACACTAGCTATCCCAGGCTGGGAGACAGTGTTCCATCTGAACAGACCTATGCAATTTTGGCTATGGTTTGACAAGTCATCGACTCTGGTAACTGCCAGAAACCGGGTGACCCATTTTCTGTGTGAAGAACACTGAGCGGTTTGGCATCCCCTAGGCAGAGTCAGAGCTTACCTGTGTTTGGGCTCCCTGGGGGCAGCCGGCAACTTGAGACCTCAGGAGAGGCAAGCTAGCCCTGGGACCTCCCCACCCACTCTCTTGGACCTTGGGTGGATGGAAGAGTCATGTGCTGAGGCCACTGCCAGATGGCAGGCAGCCAAGTCAGTGGAGCTGTCATGTCAGGAAGGAAGCAGCTGTCGGATGGGCTGTGGGCCAGGAGTGGCTCCAGTAAGCAGCCTCCAGACTGTGTGCCTCTCCTGTCTCCTAACATCTTGGGGCCCCTTCCTTACCTCCCCAGAGATAAGCTGGGGAGAGTGGGACAGCAGCAGCTGGAGGCTCCCTCCTGCTTCCCAGGGCCCCTGTCCACCCCTCTCTCCCAAGGGACAGTTTCCATACCAGAATCCAGGCAGAGGCACCAGACTGGGAAGAAGCTGAACAACTCAGGCATTGAGTTCAAAAGGCCAAACTCATGACAATCACTGGGGTTTAACTAGGGTCTCCAGGGGTTAATCATTTGTCCATCTTCAGCAGCAACCAGGTAAAAGAGTAAACAGGTTGCCTCTCAGGTGGTGATATGTCACAGGGCCCTGCCTCCTTACTGGCCAGCTCGCAGTCAGACTCAAAGGGCAAAGTCACCTTAGTGAAATCTATAGGGAATGGCTGTAGTGACCAAGGAGTAGCAGCTTCACACACCATATGTCACATCCAGAGAGGGCAGCTGACCCTTTCCCAGCCACAGATGCAGACCACCCAACCCCCAATTCAGCCTCCCAAGTGGAGAACTGCTATACAAGGGGAACACGCTAGTTCTAGACAGAGAACGCCAAAAGATTATAGCTACTAAGTGCTGACTACTCTCCAGACAGGCGGAGGCAAAATGATAGGGCTTCTGCCTTCTCACCTGGAGGGGGGAGCTAAGGATGAAAACAGGAAAGCCTGTGCGAGGTTCCAACAAAGACAGACGGACAGACAGACAGAGGCAGAGATATACACCCAGCAACAGAGAAACCAATCTACAATCCCCAACCCTGTGGATCTGAAAACTTCTCCAGTCTCTGAGGTCAAAGCACAATGTCCTTGGAACTAGGCATTTCCTGTCCATTGTCTAGGGGGAGCCCCTCAATTTGACACAACCTCACATCTGTCAAGCCTCCACCATGATCACCATCCAACTCCTTCTAGATGAAGTAGGAATTGGTATAATACAGAGACAGATCCTAAGTGAAAATTAAATCTTCTGCCCTCATGAGAAGTCACATGCTGGGTGAGTGTGCACACTGGAATCCCAGCACTTGGGCTGAGGCAGGAGAACTGTGAATTCCAGGCCAATCTGGGTTCCACAGTGAGATTCTGACTCAAAAAAAAAAGAAGTCTGTCCTCCACAGGCATTGCATGACATATATGCAGGTAACCATGCACACACATAAAAAGAAAAATTAAAAGAAAAAAAAAGCTCAGGATGTTCATACAAGCACCTATGTACCCATACTTTGAGTTTTACTAACTAGAATAGTCCACCTGAAGTGCAGAATACCTGGTGTTCATAATTTCTTCCATCCCTGGTGCTTGATATTTTACCATCTGCTTTTTGGGTTTCGTTTCTTATTTAAGGAGAAACCCTGAGCTGTCCCCAGCCAACTCTTCACACGCCTGCTCAGCAGCTGGCCTATCTGTTCAATGTTTTCATAAAAATCATAGACCTTGAAAATCTAACTCTTCATGAGAAGAAATCGAAGCTGAGAGAGGGAAAGTGCCCCAGTTAAAGATCAAAAGCCAGGTGGCTAGAACTGTGTTCAGAATCTGTTTTCTGATGGTTCCTCCAGTGATTTTTACAACACTTTATATAAAATGCCACTTAAAAATAGCCAGGAGCTAGAAAGATGGCTCAGCAGTTAAGAGCACTAGCTGCTCTGGCAGAGGACCCAGGTTCAGTTCCCAGCACCCCCATGACAGCTAACAACTGTCTGGAACTCCAGTTCAGGGGATCCGATGGCCTCTTCTGCCTCCAAGGGCATTGCATGACACAGGTACACTTACATACAAATAGACAAATATTTATCTGCATAAAATAAAAATAAATCAAAAAACCCTTTTAAACTCAGGTAGCCAAGGCCAGGTGTGGTGGTAGCACATGTCTATAGTCCTAGTATGGGAAGCTAAGGCAGTAGAATTGAGAGTTCAAGGCCAGCCTACATAGGCAGACATGTCCCACCTTCCAAATGAATACAGCCAGATAAATCTGTGACATATATTGCTCCTCCTCCACCCCACACTATGTTAGTCACAGTTTTCCAGACCATACAGAACCAATAACATATGTATATATTTAGAAAGAGATTTATAATAGAATTGGCAATTCTGAAGGGTGACATTCCAAAATCTGCAAGGTGAGCTGGCAGGATGGAGACCTTGGAGACCAGAGGCTGAAGGCAATGGACCAGAAAATCCTCCTCTCTCAGTCAGACTGGATGTTTTGTTCTCCTTGGACCTTTACCTGACAAGAGGAGTCTAAGCCACATTATAGAGGACAGTCTGCTTTATTCAGTCTACTGACTGAAATGTTGACTCCATCAAAAACCACCTTCATGGAGTGATGCAGAATGAAGTAAGATGGTGCTGAGAAAAATGTTTTTAATTATATTTATTTATTGTGTGTGCGCACATGTGTACATGTGTGCTCACTCCAGTGTGCCTATGGAGGTCAGAGGACAACTTTTGGGAGTTGGTTCTCCACCATGTAAGGCTGAGGGGTCAATCTCAGGTTATCTAGCTTGGCAGCAAGCACCTTTACCCACTGAGCACTGAGCCATCTCATTGCCCCCTAAAAATAAATCTCTCTCCCTCCCTCCCTCCCTCCCTCCCTCCCTCTTTCTTTCAGAGAGATAGTCACATACCCTGACACCCTGTGACCCAGCCAGACTGACACATAAAATTACTATACATGCCCTAGCTAAAAGGCAATCTGTAATAATCCTTCACACTTCAAAATTTACCCAGAAAACATCTTATTTTTCATGAAAACCACTACTATAGACCATGGAATAGTCTCTGTATATGTAATGACAAGGACAAGGGGGATGAAGCAAGATACTCTTAAAGCTCCTCGGCCAGGCCTGGTAGTGAAGGCCCATGATCCCAGCACTAGAGAGGCTGAGGCAGGAGTACAGTGCCGAGCTCGTGTCTAGCTTGGGCACCATAATGAGTACATGTACAAGGGTAGCTAAAGATACAGAGCAAGATTGTGCTTTTAAAACACTTGGGGCTGGAGAGATAGTTCAGCAGTTAAGAGCACTGACTGTTCTCGAAAAGGACCTTGGTTGGTTTGATTCCCAGCATTCACATGGCAGCTAACAACCGTCTATAATTCCAGTTCCAGGGGATCAGATCCAGCTCTTCTGACCTATGAGGGCATTGCATGACACAGGTGCACTTATACACATGCTGGCCTGGGACTCACTATGTAGCTTGATCTCACAGAGATCTGCCTCTGCCTCTGCCTCTGCCTCTGCCTCCTGAGTGCTTTGATTAAAGGTACGTACCACCATACACACCTGGCTAGATGTAGTTTAATAACTCAATTTCACAGAAGGACAAAAGAAGAAACAGACTTGGACTACGCCAGGGGTCTATACAAGCAATGGGACTTACAAACAACCTTGTTCTGGGAGTACTGATGCTGGAATTCTGTGTTAAGGTGGCCAGGTGGGGCTAGGTGACCTCAGGAAGTCTTTCCCAATTCAGATGATTCTGTAATCCTATTTCTCCTGGAATAAGCAGTCCTCAGAGAAACGTTCTTCATTAGCAAAGGAGGAGAGAGGGATGGTGGGCCCAGAGGTTTGAGGTACCCAGCTTCACATTGCAGACTCAACAGGAAAAGCTGCCCTTCCACTTCACTACCCAAAATAACTGCTGGGTGTTACTGATGAGGAATGGCTGGTGAGTTCTAGAGCGGGTGAGTGACAGATACCTCTGCCTTGTATGGGGCAAGGTGGCTTCCGACAAATGGGAACCAGCCAAAAAAAAAAAAAAAAAAAAAAAAAAAAAAAACAATAAGAACCTATTTTTTTCCCCCCTCAACAATTTTAAAAACTTCCTCACCCCCACACACAAAAAAAAAAAAAAAAAAAAAAAAAAAAAAAAAAAGTAAAGCCATCTGAAGCCTATATTTTCCTGCCTCATCAAGTCTTAAAACTTCACTGCTACCTCAAACCAGAAAAAAAAAAAAATCCCAAAACAGACAAGAGGAAGTGGGTAAGAAGCTCCAACCCCACCTAAGGAAACTGCAGCAACAGATGGCCGCTGGGAGGGGAGACCGTCTCTCTCAAGAATGGGACTCTTGGTAGATTAACCAGGCTCCAGTGGATGGAGTGACCCACCCCGAAGGGCATTTAGGGTCACAAATTAGACTCTATAGGCCTTATTATATATATAGTAGAGTACTGGGCGGGGCAAAAAGGGGAAGTGAGAATAGGGGAGGGGATCTCAGTACCATCAAATTACATGGAAATCACAAAAATTCAAAAAATATAAAAATATTAAAATTTAAAAATAAAATAGTATTCTCAACTAAAAAAAAATCCACAGCTAGACTTTTCAACACAAAAACACTTTCACACTTTAATACGCCTTTAAAAAGATTACTCAGCCATACTCATCTCCCCCTAGGGACTGGAGAGATGGCTCAGCAGTTAAGAACGCTGGCTATTCTTGCAGAAGACCTGGGTTCGAATCCCAGCACCCACATGGCAGCTAACAACTGTCCAGAACTCCAGTTCAGGGAATCCGACGGCCTCTTCTCTCCTCTATGGGCACTGTACGACATGAGTGTACTTATATTCAAGCAATACATGCATACACATAAAATATTTTAAAAAATAAGAGTCTACACACAACCTAAATCATAAAACACATGATCCAGTTTCCTTTTTTTAAAAAAGGACTTTATTTTATTGCTTTGGGTGCTGGAGAGACAGCTCAGAGGTTACGGGCACTTGCTGCTCTTGCAGAGGACACGGGTTCAGTTCCCAGCACCTACATGTCAGCTAACAACCTTTCATAAATCCAGTTCCTGGAGACCCAATGCTCTCTTCTGTCCTCGCATTGCACACACATGGTACATATATATATATATATAGGCAAAACACTCATAAAAATAAATCAAAGAAGTTAAAAATTTTATATGCACATATGTGCTCATGCCTGGTGCCTGAGGAAGCCAGAATAGGGAGGGACTTATGGGCAATTGTGAGCCACACCATGTGGATGCTGGGAACCAAACTCATATCCTGTGGAAGATCAGTGAGCACTCAACTGCTGAGCCATCTATCCATCACAGGATCCAGTTTCTTTATAGACCTGATGACAAAAATAGCAAGGAAAAAACTAATAATAAGCAGAAAAGAGAGAGGGAATTCTACAGGTCAGAAGCCTAAGTAACATATCAACTAACCCCAATACACAAAGCTTATATGAATCCCAACTTAAATGAACAAACTACAAGTGATCCTGTGTGGTGGTGCACACCAGTAATCCCAGCACTTGGAAGGAAGAGGCAGGGGGATTAAAACTCTAAAGCCAGCCTGAGCTACAGTGAGACTGTCTCAGAAAACAGAAAACAAATTATAAGACAAGTGGGGAACTGTGAATGCTGATTAGATATTTGCTATTAAGAAGGTGTCAATATTTTATGATGTTGGCACTGGGATAAGTTTACAGAATTCTTATATCTGTATTGCATGAAACATTTACAATGAGATGTTATGTCTGGAATTTGATTTAACACAATTCCAAGGCAAAAAGGGTTAGGCAGGGGTGCCGACGAAGCAGAACAAGACTTATTTCAACCACTGCTCACTCTAGAGCATACAGGTCTAAGTTCAATATGCTGTTCCATCCACCTCTGTATTTTTTAGGAAACAAAGTTGTAATATAGACAACTTTTTTTCTGAAGTTGAGATTATCATGCTCATTTAAATTCTCAGCCAAACATAATAAAATATCCATGATCTCAAAAAAAGAAACCATATGTTTTTATAAGTTATGCCAAATCAGTAGTTAATACTGTTAAATAGAGCCCCTGAGAACTGAGGTGTTGGGCAGTGAAGAAAAGAAACTAAGGAAGGGTCTGGAGAGATGGCTCAGTGGTTAAGAGCACTGGCTGCTCTTACAGACAACCCAGGTTCAATTCCCAGCACACACATGGTGGTTAACAACTGTCCATGACTCCAGTTCCAGGGGAGCCAACATCCTCTTCTGGTCTCTGCAGGCATTGCATTACATAGATGCAGGTAAAACACTCCAACACATAAAATGAAAATAAGTAAATAAAAGTATTTTTTTAAAAAGAAAGAGGAAAAAAATTGATGCATTTGATCTTTTTTTCTTTTTTATGATATGTAGGAATATCTGTTGTGTCCAAAACAGAATCAGAACACTGTTCCTCCTTTCATCTACATATAAATATTTAAAGAGCCCAGAAACGAATTCCGTCTGCTCAGTGCGTATTTATTTCTACCATTCACTCAGCAACTCTACACCAAAACCAAGGAAAAGTAAACTAGATTAGAGGGGCAGGTAGCAGTTCTGCAGAAGAATACTTTAACTGTCAAAGTGAAGAAATGATGTGAGTGTCCAACAAAGTAGGTCCATCAATAATTGGTCATCTCCAGAATGATCTAAGTAGATGATAAATGTAAAGGTCTATTCAGAAGGAGATATAGTAGCTGTTTATGAAAATGGGACTTCCATGAGGGGAAACCTAGTGAAACAGAAGGTCCCATTACCTCACTAGCCAAACCTGAGGATTTGGGGATTTTTGAAACAGAGCCTCACTATGTAGGCCAGGCTGGCCTCACTCTTGATTCTACTGCTCAGCCTCTCAGATGCCGAAAGTATAGGTATGTTCCACCAGACTCAGCTCCTGAGAGAACTTTTAAACATAGATAGTGTCCTCTTGGAGAAATTTGGAGGATGCCATCCACATTTACTCATCCTGCATCACAGAGTGGCTAGAAGCTATGCTTTCCTTCAGAAAGAAGCTCATGGATAGTTTCTGGTTCACAGCCTAGTCACAGGGCTTGGCTTGCCTCCAGGAAGTGATGTGTCTGTCTGGGAAGTATTCGGGACTCATTCATAACTTGAACACCAGAGTCTGCTTGAAGTTCCTAATGTTCCTCCCACTTCTAGTGCTTAGCATTTCCCAAAAAGCAACCATACAACACAAACTTGTAAACACTATAATGGCTTTTTCTTGGGCATGGTTTATAAGCCCTCAGAATCCAAGAGCTCCCTGAAACCTCATATAAATATGTCTGTAGACACTTTCATTTGGTAAGAAGACTCATGGCTTTTTCCTGAGACTCTGAAAGGGTACACAGAAGAAAAACAGAACAAAATAAAACCCTGTTCTGAATCACTACCAAAAAAACCTCATGACACATTCCCCATTGTTAAAATATTTCAGATATGGTCCAGAGTGGTTTTGAGAAAGGGAAGAAGAGCAATTTTATCACTGTATGCAGCAAGATAGTTTGTTGGGTTGGTGGGGAGTGAAAAACAATAGCAGTAAATTTTTTTAAAAAATCAGGCAGTAACACAGCCAAAAATACCTGTAGATTCAAAATTCAGCCCAGATGGAGAACAGGGGACCAAGCAAGCACAAACGGCCTGACCCTGTCAGTGATCTCATCTAGCAGTCTGTCATGCAGAGTCTGACAATGGAGAGCCAGAAAGTTGAGTGAACTACCCACAACTAAACAAGGCAGCAGACAGGAGCCTGAATCACTGACATCTTCTGCCCTAGTCACCCCCTGATATCCCACCAACACAGCCAGTATTGCTTGGCTAACTCATGCTGGCAACGCGGGCGGGCCTTCCAGCATCACAACTTGCCTGCTTTTCACTTCCTAGTCAGTTATGTTGTATAGCAGGTGCACTTCATGAGAGGTAAGTTGCTCTTTGAGTCTCAAACACATTATCTCTCTGGAATATACCTAATTTATAAATTTGGCCCTGGAATTTGTAGTTCCTATTGGCTGCTTCCTGGGTGGAAAGTCAAATCACATTAATCAAGTCATAACCTACCCGATACACAAAATTGCTTCGTTAGTATATCCTCTTCTCCTAGTAAAAGGAATTAAAATCTTGCCAAAGAGTCACCAACTCGTTCCTAACAAATCTTCAAAATGTTAGTGAAGTCATCTTGCCTGAAAATAATATAAAATATTATTCAGAGGGGGATTCTTCTTGTGTTTTAAAAAATATTTTATTTAGCTAGGTGTGGTGGCGTACATCTTTAGTCCCAGCACTTGGGAGGCAGAGGCAGGTGGAGTTCAAGGCCAGCCTGGTCTACATAGTGAGTTCCAGGCCATCTGGGGCTGCAGGGAGATCCTGTCTCAAAAAGATAAAAAAAGAAAAATTATTTTTTATTTATAGGGCTGGAGAGATGGCTCAGCAGTTAAGAGCACTGGCTATTCTTGCAGAGGACCCAGGTTCGATTCCCAGCACCCACATGGTGACTAACAACTGTCCGTAACTCCAGTTCCAGCAGATCCAATGCCCTCTTCTAACTTCTGAGGGCCCTGCATGACACAGATACACTTGCATGCATGCAGGCAAAACAGACACCACACATAAAATAAAAATAATAAATGGTTGTTCGCCTCCATGTGGGTGCCGGGAACCAAACCCGGGTCCTCTGCAAGGGCCCCAGTGCTCTTAACTACTGAGCCATCGCTCCAGTCTCATGGATTCTTCTTTTATTACTTTTTAATTATATGTGTATATGTACATGCACGCACATACCTGTGGAGTCCAGAAGAGGGCAATGGATCTCCTGGAGCTAGAGTGGTTGTGAGCAGGGGTGCCGGGAACTGAACTCACGACTCTCTGCTAGAGCAGCCAGTGCTCTTAACCACTGAGACCCTTGATACATTTTCTTCTTTGCTTACTGGTAAATTTAAACTGTGTCTCACTATCATAGAGAGTTTTGTATAACTCTTAGATCCCCCTCTTGGGGCTGGAGAGATGGTTCAGTGGTTAAGATGCTTTCTGCTCTTGCAGAGGACTCAGGTTTGGTTCCCAGCAGCCACACAGCTGCTAACAACCCCATCCATAACTCCAGTCTGAGGGGATCTGATGCCTTTTTTTTGAACTCCTCAGGCATCAGGTAACATGGGCGCACTTACATACACACAGGCAAAACATTCATTTACATAAAATAAAAATAAATTCTAAGAATGTTTTAAAGAAAATGCATCAAGATCAACGACCCAGTTCATTCAACATAAAAGAAACAGTTCCTCAGAGTCACCTCTTCCACAGCATCCTTTCCGTTCTATTTCAATAGTGTTGCACTCCCTTTGTGGGAGGTTTAAGAGAAGTAGGCCACATGGCAGGAGCAGATGACCACCCACTAATTTGGTACCCACTGATGATGAGACAGTCTTGCCACTTTTATCTCTTTAAAGAACCCCTCATTTCCCAGGGACTGAAAGTGAAGACCAAAGTGCGCAAGTGCTTTGTCTGAACCCACAAAGGTAGTGAGGGAGTAGGTGGAGAACTGACTGCCATCCTGGGTTACCTGAGTCCTTCCCTGCTCAGAGTCTACCCCGGCTCACTCTGTCACCAGCATTGGGTTTGTTGCTCTGGCCAAAAAAAAAACAACGGCATTTTCAGTTGACAACCCTCCTTCTTCCTGTTTTCTTATTTCCTTCCAGCTTTACTGCTAAGTCCTCTTCAAAAGTAGAAAATATTCTTCAAATGTTTCATCTAACCCTCTGAAATGGTCTCTGACTAACCGGGTTTGGATTGCCTGTTGCTTTCACTGGAGAAACAAAGCCTTATAAAAGAACATTGTGGGGGCTGGAGAGATGGCTCAGCAGTTAAGAACACTGGTTGTTCTTGCAGAAGGCACAGGTTTGAATCCTAGCACCCACATGGCAGCTAACAACTGTCCATAACTCCAGTCCCAGGGGATCTGACAGCTCTTCTGACCTCTGCAGGCATTGCATGACACAGGTTTACTTACCTACATGCAGGCAATACATGCATATACATAAAATAAAAATAATAAAAATTTTTTAAAAAGAGAGTTGTTTGAATTAGCATTGACAATGGAGTGTTACAGTAAATGCTGAATAATTCTGAGGCCTTTGTGTAATATTTGAAGAAAAGTCGGAGTGGGGATATGACACCTAAATTTCCTTTTGTCTTGACAACTGGTGACTGAGCCCAGGGCTTCATGAGTACTAGGCAAATACCCCAACATTGAACTACACACACAGCCCCATTCCAAACAATGCTTAAGGTATTCTTCCATTCAAACTCTGAAGCCTTTTCATTAAAAGGGGCTGGGGGCTTCCTCATCCTGCAGGATCATTTTTTTAATGCCTAAAATCAGTCATCAATACTCCTTCCTAGAGTGTCCTCCCCCATCTCCATCAAATCTTGCAGACTACTGTCGAAATGAGGGAAAGTTGCCGAGGAGCCCTGGTCAAAGCTGGTGTCACCACCACACACCCCAGTTTCACAGAAGCCTTGGTGTATAGCAGCAGCCATAGCCTTTAGTGAGCAGGTGCCCACATCAATATCAGCTCTGCTTCTGTCTTCCAAATCCAATGATGTCTTCCCTTTTGATCCCATCCTCGGCACTAGCGCTTGGCGTATAATCAGGATTCAATAACTCATCTCTGAAATCTTACTGAACTCTGCTTAGAAATTCTGCCCTTTCTTGGCATCCATGAACCCACAGTGCCCTCCCTCTTCTTGTCCTTCACTTTCTTAACTCCTAAACTGTAGCCACTTTGGGGGTCTTTCTCATAGTCTTTGCTGTCACTCATCCCAATTCTTTCATTTTTTTTTCCTCTAACTTTAAAGAAACTCAGAGACTTCAGCCCAAATTCAGGCCTCTCACCCCAGACTCAGGCCTGCACTACACATCCACATCCTAATGATGCTTCTGTGTTACAACTGAGAGCCTGAAGGTCCCTTCTAATCTGAAAGTGCTGCCCTGTATGTCCCACATGCTGGAGAAAGCATAGACTAAGGAGTCAACATTCCTGGGTGCACGCCACAAGCCCTGAGACAGTCACTTTACCTCCTCAGATCTCTGTCACCATGTCTAAGACGTGCCAAAAGAAAGTCACCTTGAAAGGCGGTTGTAAAGACTAAAGAACTTCCATTTGCAATTCACATATCTGGCCTGGGTCACATCAAAAAGCAAGTATCAGTTCACTTTCCAAAGCTTTGCTACAACTCGGCTCCTCCCAACAGTGCCCATTTCTGTTAAAGCCGTCTTTGTTCTCACTGGTCAGCTCCGACTGCCCCTTGAGCCTTTCATTCAAATCAGTCATCATTTCCTCCCTCTGACTTCTCTCTCCCTTTTACACCAGTGACACTGTCACTGCAGTGGCCACACTTACTAGTGGCACACACTCACAAGTCTCTGTAGAATCAATACTAACACATGCTTGCCACGCCATTTATTCTCCTGCTCAGAAACCCCTAAATGGCACTGTCAGAGCAGCACATACTCCAAGTGCTCAAGGACGAAGGCCAAGGCTCTTTACCTTGTGCTCAGGATCCTGCACAAGACACCGTGCACTCTCTCACCTTCACCATGTTAGCCCTTCCACCAGCTGCAGCTGTCTCTCGCCTCCTCCCCACCCACAGCTGTAAGAGCTCAGCCTCTGCAGCCAGAACGCCTGAGGGAATCTAGTCTCTAATGTTAACTTTAGGGAGGCGGCTAGGCAGGTGCTCTGCCTCTGTGCTCCATCCTCACCCCTGTTCCAAGCTCTCTAAGCTTCGGTTTGTTTCCTCTATAAATTACGGGACACAAGTGAACCCACCTTATAAGATTATTGTTAAGTGTTCAGACAGAATTGTTTCATTTATTTTGTATGATTCTGACTCTTCTTTTTAATCTAATGAATACTTTATTATTTCTGTAATCAAATCCACTTAGATAAGACCTCAGATATTTAATAGTGTGTTACTACTGTACAAATGGAAAAAAAGTTTAACGTTTCTAGACCAATATGGTTGTCCATTTCTGTACAATGTCAACTTAACACAGTAAACTCTAGCTCTTTAAAGTACTCTTCTTCATCTTACTCTACCTGATATTTGTTTCTTAATTATAGTTGTATTTAAAATTGACTGAAGATGGAGTTTTATAGTAAAGTACCTGCCTAGCATGCACAAGACACTGGGTTTGATCCCCAGCACCACTGGAAAACAAAACACATATGCATGTGTATGTATATATAAAATAATACTTAAGTGTGATTCATATCCTATTGCTAGCTCTCCCCTTCCCCTCCTAACTGTCAACTAGCTGTAATTTCTTATATAAACAAGTTGGGTTTTGTTCACTTCAATGAGTCCCCCAGATGAGTTCTCAAATGTTTCTTGAAACAGACATGAGGTATAATTATTTATTTCCTTCTGTCTCAAAAGGAAGAACTGGGGCTGGAGAGATGGCTCAGCAGGTAAGAACACTGATTGTTCTTGCAGAAGACCCGGGTTCTAATCCCAGCACCCACATGGCAGCTAACAACTGTCCGTAACTCCAGTTCCAGGGGATCCAACAGTCTCTTCTGTCTTCCACAGGCATTGCATGACACGGGTGCACTTACCTACATGCAGGCAATTACACACATACACATAAAATAAAAATAATAAATAAAATATTTTTTAAAAAAGGAAGAACTAAGGAAATATAGTGACCTGGCCAAGATCACATCAGATAAGGCACAACCATGAAAGCAAGGTGGTTCTCCTAACCGGATCCAATAAACCATCAACACCAAGACCCAAGCATGCTTCATTATCCCACTACAGAGCTAGCCATGACAGAGCGATCGCAAACAGAACTCTGCATCACTTGGTCAAGGATCAACGCCCTTACTTGTATCAAATGGTCCTGCATGGGCACTGCCCCCATTGTTTGGTTTTAACTCTTTGATTCAGCTGTGCAAAACATGAAAGTGGCCCAGTGTGTTTGTGTTCGTGGTGGGAAGAGCTCCTACACTGCCCTGCCCTGACAGGTCAGCTGCATCATTCCTATAAGGAAAGGGGACAGGCAATAACAGAAATCATGATGAATGCAAAAAGGCAACAGTCAACCTTTACAAAGTAATTAAAGGATTAAAGAAGGTGGTAGAAGAGGTGGCGGGCAGGAAGCACTCAAACAAAGAGGGGCTTGTGCCTAAATAAGAGTGTCCATGCCAAAGAAGTTTATTCTCTGACAGCTTTGTTCTGTTTTTTTTTACTACAACTAGAAAGGTAGAGATTTCTTGGTTTCTCCTCTTACCTACGTACAATCACCAATCAAGAAAACTTTTTAAAACTTTTTTAAAAGTCTTTTAAGAGTCTAAAATTAAGCCTCGATACCATGGGTATCTGTGTTGATACCAACATTCTAAATATCTCTGATGTCAATGTTAGAGCTAAGCTGTAAAGCAACCACAGGTTCTTAAAGTATGAAAAGAGTACATGCCAAGTAGGAAGTGGTGACCAGAAATAGCCGGCAAACCAAGAATTCAATTAATAAGCCCAGTGCCTCTGAGGAAGTAGGGAAATGGAAATAAAAGAGATTTATGTAGTTCAGAGTAGTTCAGGCTGTACCCACAATCTGGTTAAAATTGACAAGTTCCCTTTTTAATATATATTTTATTTTTAATTATGTTTATGTGTCTGTATCTATGTGTGGGTATGTGCATGTGTATGTGGGTGCCAGAGGCATCGGGTCCCCTGGAGCTGGAGTTACAGACAGTTGTGAGCCACCCAATGTGTGTGCTAAGAACAGAACTCAGGTCCTCTGGAAGAGTAGCAAGTGTTCTTAAATGCTGGACCATCTCTCTAGTCCAACACTTTTTCTTATTCAAAAGAAAAATGAGTAAGAAGCAGGTGTTTCTTCAAGTCTACTTCATATTTTTTGTTTCCTGTTTCTAGAGATTTTGTTTTATAACAAATTTGATATATATATACACCCCCAGAAAAGAAGGTGGGGAAAAGTTCACAGACATGTATATGTAAACACATGTACATATATATGTATGAAGAAAATGAGCAGGCAAGTCACAGACTAGGAGAAAATATTTGCAAAACAATGTATCTGATAAGGCCAGGTATGGTAGCACACGCCTCCAATCCCAGCACTCCTGAGGCAGAGGCTGGCAAACAGATGACTCTCTGTCTCTGTAGGCCAGTCTGGTCTACACAATGAGTTCCAAGCCAGCTGGGGCTACAGAGAGACCCTGTCTCAAAAAGACCAAAAAAAAAAAAAAAGAGTATCTGATAAAGAACTACCATCCAAAACATATAGAGTAGTATTAATACTCAACAGTAGGGCTGCAAAGATGGCTCAGTCAGTAATATATTTGTTGCACAAACATGAGGACCTGAATCTGAACCCCAGTACCCACATAAAAAAGCCAGGAGCAGGAGTCTGCCCATAATCCCAGCACTGGGGAGGTAGAGACAGGAAAAGTCCTAAAACAGAGGATCCCTGGTCACTGGCAAACCAGTTTAGCAAGCTCCAGGTTCAGTGAGAGGCCCTATTCCAAAAAGGATGGAGTGTGATTAAGGAAGACGTCCAGCATGGACCGCTGGCCTAAACACACATACATACAAACTCAACAGTGAACAACATGAATGAATTATGGGCAAATGATCTGAACAGACATCTACCAAAGAAAATACACAGGTGGCAAATCAGCATATGAAAAGATGGGTCATTAGGGAATGGCAATTTGCCGCAAGATACCACTCCACACCTAAGAGAAAGGTCAGAATCTAAAACAATGATAATATGTCATGCTGGAGAAAATGCAAAGCAACCGAAACTTTCATTCCCTGCTGGTAGGAATGCAAAATGGAACAGTTCCTTACAAAACTATTCATAGTCTTACCATAAGATCCAGCAATTAGATTCCTTGGTATTTACCAAAAAATAAATGCATGTCTATAAAAAACCCACACATAAATCTTTATAGCAGCTTTAATCGTAAGAGCCAAAACTTGGAAATGACCCAAATGGCTTTCAAGAAGTGAATGGATAGACTGTGGCTTATCCAATGAAATATTACACATGCATATGTGCCCACAGGTGCATGTGCATGTGTGAGAGCACACACACACACACACACACACACACATACACATACACACACACCTCTCATAGTCACCAATCTATATAAACATAGGGGAATCTAAATGTTTATTACTGAAAAAAGTCTATGTTAAAAGGATGTATGCTCTTCAATTCCACTCTATAATATTCTGGAAAAGACAACACTTTGGAGAGAGTAAAAAGATCAGTGGTTGCCAGAGTTTGAAGGGAGTGAGGGGTGAACAAGTAGAGCACTGGTGACTTTCAGGCAGTCAAACTGTTCTATACAACATTATAGCTGTACACATGTTCATATATACTTGCCAGTTCATGGAACTCACACTATCAAGAGAACCCCTAAGCAAACGAGGGACTTCCAGTGATGAGGCATCAATAGTGAGTAACAAATGTCCCACGCTGGTATAGGATGTTGACAGCAGGGGAGGCAGAGCAGGGGTGAAGCAAGAGATCCCTGGGAGCTTTTGTACCTTTTGCTAAAATTTCCTGTGAGTCTAAAAGCTCTAAAATTTCTATTTTTAAAATTATGTATGTATATATAATCCTTCTCTAGCTTATACAGTTTGTAAACATTTTGCTCGTTCCCATGTTTCATCATTAAAAACTAGCAGTGGCATCATATTTGGCAAGAATCAAAATGAAATTTTTTTCTTTTGTCTTTGAAACAGGATCTCCCTGAAGCCCCAACTGGCCTGGAACTCACTATGTAGACCAGGCTGGCCCTGAACTCACAGAGATCCACCTGCCTCTGCCTCCTGAGTGCTGGGATTAAAGGCATGCACCACCACGCTCAGCCAAAATGAAATATTTTAAAACACAATATTCATTCAGTCAATAGGTATTTATTGAACACTTACCATGTGCTACCATTGTTCTAGATCCTGTGTTTCTGGAGATTACATTCTAATGGATATTTTTTTCAAAGTCCAGTTTTCAAAACCACCTGCTATTACCAGAAATTACTGTTAATATAGAAAGTATTATTAAAATATTATTAATATTGCCTAAGGGATTACCAAAAAAGTGCCTAGGGAGAAAATATGAGTCTTTGAAATTCACAAAAGTTTCCAGTGTGGAAAAAACAGACAACAGAGGAAAGGAAGAAATTACTATAATGCCTGCCTGAACTTCATCAAGCATCAAGCAAAGATGTGCTAACCATGTGAGTATGCAAAGCCCTGGGACCAAAGAGGTACAATTCCTTAGTTACTAAAACCCAGAACGAATGGTTTCTGCTTTGTAATTTGTGGTACGGTTCCAATAAAGTTCCCAGAAGACCACATGTAACAAGATGCCTCCTTGAACAAGAACCAGCCCTCAGCTGACCTAGCGAGCACAGTCATGAACCTGTGAATGCCCGAGACATGACTTCTTGCATGAATGGACACAGAAATCCTATGAACTGTCCTTTCAAATGATTAATGTGTTTTTAACAACTCACGGGACCCTCTGTATACACCACAGCTTTCAGAGGTCTGACAGCTTTAAGGTCAGAGGCAAGGATGGCTTAACTACAACCTCACAGATAGGTTCAATCTTGTGACAGCTGACAGCCTCTTCCATCCAAAGAGGAGAGGCTGCTGATCACTGTCACCATCCTCCATCCACAGTAAAGCCCAAACCCATCCCAGATGCTAATCTTCCCACACTCTTCGAGGTAATATTGGAGACGCCTCCCCAACCCAGCCTTTCTCTTTTTATTTCCCTTGCTATTGGCAGTCAGGGAACCCCTGTGAGTTTCCCATGTGTACAGTACAAAGGGGTTTTTTTCCTGGATTTAGCAGAAGGTGGGCATAACAGCAAGGAAGAAGGTCCTGAAGCAGTGGTCCCACCCACACAACTTGAAACCCTTAACCTCCATCACTCAGCACTGGTGATGACACAGCACACAAACCAGCAAGCTACCAGCTCTGCACCCTCCAGAGGCTGCTTACTGATTTGGCAGTCACATGAGAAAGGTGAATATTAACTAGGAAAACCATTATCTTTCCTTCTGATTCCTCTTCTACAATAGAAACCAACTGTTGATACGGAAATGTTTTGTGCCTACACGTCTGCATTTTACCCATCACTAATAATTCATCATTAAGAGAATTCTAAAAGTCTACCACATGTTGTGTTCTGGACACACAGTCCCTATCACATACTCGGTCAAGCTTTCATTAAGAAGGCAATAAATCCCAGGCATTTTAGGCAACGCAAAGAAATGCTAAAGATGTCCTGGCATGGTCAAGCCAAGCTATCCAGAAGGTAAAAGACTTGGTCTAGAGGAAAGAACAGAAAAGATCCAGCCAGGTTAGAAGAAAAAAGAAGAGAATTCCAAGGAAAATTCTGTACCCAACAGCCTTTAGGATCCTCAGCTTGGTCCTTTGCAACTGTGGCCATAGGAAATTAAAGGCATAAAAGAATGGATTTTAAGCAAAAGAAAAATTGTGCTTCTCAGAATGAGAACTACTAGGATGATTCTAGAAAACCAACAGGGTTCTTGGTAAGAATCCTGAAAAAGTAGAAGACTTTAGAGGAAGTAGGAACACAGAAATGGCAGTTTTCTCCCACAGGAAGCAGTTCTGAGAGTCTAGGCAGTTAACAGAAGCATCTCTACGGAGGCACCAGACAACTTCTTTACCTTCTGTCTGACCTCAGTTTCCTTATTTTTAGAAAGGAGATAATGTCAGTTTTCAGGTGAAATAAAGCAACACACATAAATTTTCTAGTTTATTTTGTATGTATATGTGCACATTTGTGTGCATATGGGTGCCTGAGGGTGGGATGCATGTGTACATGTGTACCTATGACTCCAAAGGCTGCAGACAATCCTGGGCAGTGTCCATCTTCCACTGAGATAGGTCTCTTAGCAGCCTAAACTCACCAAGTAGGCGTGGCTGGCTGGCCACTGAACCTCAGGGATCATCCCACCCCGAGTGCTGCGATTACAAATACATGCCACCATGCACAACTTTTTTTTACATGGGTTCTGGGGACCGAATTCAGGTCCTTGTGCCTGCAAGGCAAGCACTTTACTGACTAACCGATGCATGTCCTCAGCCCCAATTTTCTAGTATAACCATTTATGTACTCAATAATGTGTTTAATAAATGGTGACTGCAATAAATCACATGAAAAGAAAGCAAGTTTTGCCTAGTTATACATAGCTAAGAGACTACTAAACCAGAAGGAAGTATAATCTGAGGATTTGATCTTACACTTCTACATGCTATGCTGGAAGCCACATAGACTGCTTGGGCTATAAAGAAGAAAGAGACATCGTAGATGTGTGACTTGGTTGCAAAGAGCAGGACAGTCTTTACAGTCTTACTTTCTCTGGAGCACTTTGAACAACTGAAAGGAAAATTACTTTCTTCAGTAAAGAACTATAAAAATCACTGATTATCAACTTAGATCAATCCATTCCATATGTTGCTAGAGCTTGAAATTCAGGTTTGCAAAGAAACTTGTTAACACAGTTTTTGTGAATATCTCTGTACTAGACACTGTGGCAAGGCCTTTTAGAGTCCAGGAACAAAGGAAAATGCTCCAGTCTGCCTTGAACTAGAGGCTTTATTTTTCCAATTGCAATGAATGCTCACGAGTGTATGAGAAAGACTCTGTCACTTGTCTATAGAAAGCCGATAAGAGATAAAATAAGATGTACATGGGCTGGGGCTGTAGCAAAGCAGGTAAAGTGCTTGCCTAGTATACAAGTCCTGGATTGGATCCCTAGTTCTGCCCAGAAGCAGCATGCAGGAGGTGGACAAAGACAAGCAGGAAGATTGGAAGTTCAGTCATCCTTGGCTACATAGTAAGTGAGCTTTAGGCCAGCCTGGGCTACATGAAATTTGGTCTTAAACAAGACACATGTATTCTTTCACTCATGCTTTCATTTATCTTCAACTCAAACACCCTTTATGCCTCTGCTGGGTATAAAGCATCAGGTAGAAACAGCCACCGTCCTCTAGAGCTTTGCAATTTAAAGAAAAAAAAAGATAAATAGCTATTGAAAGCAGACTGAGATAGGTGTCATCAAAAAACAAAGTACCATGAGGATAAGATTAATTCCAACTAAGAATTCGGGGAATGCTCCTATAAGAGCTAAGTTAGTCAACCTGGCTAGGATTGGGACAAAAATAATCAAAGGCAGTGCAGGAATGTGCGGCAGGCAACCATGTGGTTGGCTCTGAGTACCAGATGCTCAAGAATTACAACCTGCAATGGAAGCTGTTTGCTGCAAGGACCCACAGATAACACAGATACAAAAAAAAGAAGGTAGTAGGTAGGCATTGTGAACCTGAAGAGTTCTGAATGCCAAAGTTGCTAACCTTCACTGATTATAATAACAGTAATGCTATGTGGTATTCAGAAACCTGTTAAGAGATAGAAGGGGCTGGAGAGATGGCTCAGAGGTTAAAAGTACTGACTGTTCTTGCACGAGACCTGGCTTCGATTCCCATCAGCCACATGGCAACTAACAACTGCCTATAACTCCAGTTTCAGGGGATCCAACACCCTCTTCTGACCTCCTCCGGCACTGCACCACACAGGTGCACTTACACTACACGCGCAGGCAATACACTCATACACACAAAATAAAAATAATAAATAAAATGTTTGTTTTTAAAGAGGCAAAGAAGAAAAGCAAGGAGGAGGGGGATCTTAGAACACCTCAAAAGCACCTGCACAGTGAGGCCTAGACTTCTTAGTGCTACTGTGGCTGTTTTCTTTCTTCACAGCCACTCTTTCCTTGTCTTAGTTTATCCTCTTGGTAACCAACTTTTACACTTTCTCCTTCCTTACCCAGGACACTAAAAATTAGGCAAACATGCAGAACTTGAGGAAATCCAAAGAGCTTTTGGCAAGAGGGAGAGGAAATGTTATGCAAATCCATCAGCCTCAGACATGCTGCCTCCAGTGAGGTCACCCTCCATCCCTTCAATCTAGCTGCATCGCTGCATGTTCTGATGTCTCGCCTCCTCTGAGGTCTTGCCTCCTCTAGCTGTTTTTGAAGGCCATCTATGTTTTTCTCCTGTGTGACCTAAGGGGCAGCCCGACTTTCCCTTTGTCTTGGCTCAATCTCACATTATCTTATTCTCCCTTGGGCCATCAACTTTCCCACAAAGGATACACAGTATGTGCAACTGGAGACCTAAATGAGAACCTCTTCCCTCCATGCTCACATCCTCTGCCTGGACAATTACATTCTTAATTCAGATGTCTCCTCTAACCTCCCAATGCCAGTGAATAACATTCTTCCCCCTATAAGCCAATGTCTCTGTGCCCTAAAGCATCCTTCAGACCAGGAGCCTTAGGTATACCACCCCCCTCGCTACCCAAGAGGCATTCAATTGACCCTAAAGTGTACCTTGTGGTAGGTACAGGTTGCCTCAAGGGAAGGAGTAAACACGTGGGAGACAAGGGGGAGGGCAGAAAGGAGACTAGTGCATTCTCCTACAAGAGTGACCCTAGAGCTGTGTTCAAAGTTACCCCCTCAACTACCACAGCTCTTAGAGACCATTAACTTGCTAGCCATCATCCAAGCATCCAACGGTATTTACCACAGCCACCTCGGGAACAGACCCACTGTAGGGGATGCAGAAAGCCAAATAAGCGATACTGGCAGGGATACAGCACTACCAAATTAAATTAAGCCCAGGGTTCCTAAGGAGGGGTAGGTGATTCACTGGGGGGAGGGGTAGTTAACAAAATGGAAAATGATGGAAAGTCCCAGAGGAAGTGGTAAACCCCATTCTGGAGGCCTGGCCATTGTGCACATAAGGGCCCCTTGTCACTGCTCCCTTCAAACTCCCGCACCCTCTCTTCCCAGTATGTGCCTCACTCCATGCCACCGAAGCCTCGACAAGCCCTCTGGGTGCAGGCTCTAGCTCTGTCTACAACCTGCCCACAAGCAGTCGGCCTGGGCATTTGTGGCTGGGAATCTTAACAGAGCTAGACAACGACCCTTCTTGATCTGAGAGCTGCCGCCTCGCCCAGCCCTGCATCCGCGGGTTCTTATTATTGTGTCTTTTGCCCAGTCCTATCTCGCGAACCCAAAACGTTCCTCAGAGTGGGGCAGAATGGTGTGGTGAGCCCAAAGTGACCTGCTTGCCCTCCTCAAAGTCCCCACCTTTTCCCCGCAGTGGGGTTAGGGGCGCGGACAGACTCAAGGCAAGGGGAGCGCGATCCGAGCTGGTGCACCGCTGCACACAAAGCCCTTCACCTTCTCGCCTTGCAAGCCCCTCCCTGGGCTTGGTTTCCGGGGGTCTCTGATGCCCCTTTCGGTGGTCGGCGGGACGGTCCGATTCGTTCTTGAAGCGCTGTCTCAGCCTCCTCCTCCTCCTCCCCGCCCCTCGCCACAGAAGCCCAAGAGGTGCTCATCCCTGGCTTTGGGGGTGCGAGGGCACTCCATGCGTCCGGGGACCCTGCGCCCATGGGGTGACGGACGACGGTCCAGTGTGCGGGGCACAGCTTCGCCCAGCGGATGAGCCCCGGCGGGCAGGCACACACCCATCCCCGCGGTGGTCAGCTCGGCTCCCGGGCTCCCCGGCTCCGGGGCTCCGCGGCTCCCCGGCTCCCCATCCCAGCGCTGGACGCGCCTACCTGCAAGGCTGCTGCACCGCCCAGAGCGCACAGCCTGAGCCCGGCGCCCAGCACGTCTGCCCGGTGCGGCTGCTGCGGCCGCGGGCTGGCCGGCACGCTGGCACCCGGGCTGGCTGCCCGCTGACTCCTCGCTGGGGCTTCCTGTGGGGCTGGACAAAGGACATTTCCTGGGAGGAGCGGGGGAGTGTTCCCAGCATGCCTCGATTTGTAGTTCGCGGGGACTTCCTGCCACCGCAGCAGCGCCAGGGCCCCACGGACCCCAGGACTGGAGGAGGGGCGCCGGCTCTCGCTCCGGACGCCGTGGGGATGGAGTGAGCGCTGCCGGGTGGCCGCCCCGCCCAGGGATGCTCGCGGAGCCGTGGACCTGCGGACGCCAGCTGCGTGTACCCGCTGGCTGCTGCTGTGTGTGCTGTGCAGGCGGCCCTTTCTTTAGAAATGAAGTTTGTGATGGGTTCGCTCTAAGTTGACTTTTTTCCCTAATAGATGTTCTTTGGTGGCGGGAGAGGTTGGGACAGTGTCTCGCTCTGAAATCCAGGCTGGCCCGGAACTCCCTACGTAGCTTAGGCCGACATCAAAGTCACCTGGACCACACTCATAGCGATTCACCTGCCTCAGCTTTAGGCGTGTACTACTAAGTCCAGATGGTTTGTTGTTGTTTTGGATGTTTCCATGGTGCGCTGAAGATCGAACCTACAGCATCCTGCATGCTAGGCAAGTGCTTTAGCAATCTACCAACTTTTTAGTCTTCTGGATTTTTCTACACAGTGGGAATACTGCTGTGGTGGTTTAAAAAAAGAACCTGACTGCTCTCCAGGAATTAAGTCTCCTTAAGATCTTGGCACTTTGTCCCTAAAACCATACGGAACTGATCATTTCCAGATCCTGGCCCTGGGGATATTCCTTCCTCCAGTGTTGGCATTGGCCCAGGCATCTTTTCAAGAAAAGCGATTAGATTAAGAGACAGAAAAATAAACTTCATGAATTAGATATGTGACAATCTGTATGCCATTGAATTAGGAATGTTCTGGACTTTGCTTATCCCCATTCACCTTTAGAATTCAGCTCCCTAGGTCCTGAGAAACATTCAGTGGAATGAGTGTGTTTGGGGTATAGAAAAGGACACTGGTTGGTTACAAGAGAGGAACTCAGTTTTGCCTATCAAGCATCTCTAAGGTCCTCCCCCAGTTCCCATCAATTTATGGGGCTCAGAACCCCCATGGGAAAACTCAAGGCAGGACCACATAAGGACTAAAAGCTGTGCTTTCCCAAGGATAGTGTGAAGAATGTAATAAACCAGGCTAGGAAAGAACAAACTCAGATGTTCTAGAATGCTTGAAAATCAGACAATAGCCCAGTGTGGCAGCACAGGCCTGGAATTCCAGCTCTCAGGAGGCTGAAGCAGGGGATCTGGAGTTTAAAGTTACTGTAGACTACATAGTAGGACCCTGTTGAAAGATAATAGATGCCTACCTACATAAATGCATAATCAGTAGGGCACAGTTACCTGCCATTTCCACTTGTCACCTCACGTTTTGAATCTTCATGATCTGGGACATTTGAGTGAGAGATTTAAAGCCTGTGTTTAAGAACCCTTATTCTGCCGGGTGTGGTGGCCCACACCTTTGATCTCAGCACTCGGGAGGCAAAGGCAGGTGGATCTCTGTGAGTTCAAGGCCAGCCTGGTCTACTAGAGATCTTTAGCCATAGGGATAAGATGTGCTGGTTTAATTTAAGGTGTGGAATTCAGAGGCAGGCAGACAGAATTGTCCACCTCCCGAAAGTTCTGTCACTGTTGGCTAGCCATCTAAGTTAGTGGTACAAATGACTGTTCCTTCACAGTGTGTAGTCTGATAGAATTCCAATGAAAACACCCTAGCTCCCCAAGAAAGAGTTCCTAGTTGTCTGTCAAATCAAGCAATCCTGTAATGTCCCATTTGAGAAGGTGATAGGCTTTCCCATGGCTCTGAACATTGTTCTGTTCTGCTCTTGTTGAAGCTAGTTTCTACCTTGCTTTTAACAGTAGTCTGCTTTGGGGTGGGGGGAGGCCTTTTGAGGCAGGGTCTCCCTGTAGCCTCTGCAGGCCTGGATTCACTATGGAGACCAGGCTGGCCTCCAACGCTCAGAGATCTGTCTACCTCTGCCTCTGAGTGCTGGGATTAAAGGCATGCGCCACCACACCCGGCTCCTACATTTTTGACTTTTGCTGACAACACTTAGAACTTTACTTGTTATCTCCACCTTCAAATCTGTCCCTTCTCTTTTTGTTTCCAATTGTGGTTAATTCATTACTTCGGCAAAGATTTTTTTAACACATTCATGCTTAAGTAGACATATAACTTTCAACAGTGACCTCATCATTGTAACTAAGTTCTATGAAACATGCAATGCCACTGTATGTAGAATGTGTGTTTGGCAGGCGAGGAACAGGTCACTAGATATAAGAGCCGAACTCTGCATCCAGACTACCAGAGGTTTAAGGTCCTCCATGTATTAGTCACTGAGTGACTGACTACAGCTGTCCCCAGGAGCCTACATCCCAGTTGTCAAGACAGACATCACACAATCACTATAGAGTCCAAATGTGGCAACGCAGCCCTGTACAGGAGTTTATGTTCTCAAAAACTGCTGCTCTTCCCATAAGCCCCTTTGTTCCTGTGAGGGGTGAGAAAGAGGGAGGAAATACATTAAGAAGCACATTCAATGTGTGACCATTGACTAAACGGATGGTAGCTACAAACGGAATGAGATCAAAATTAAGTTTTGCTTGGGGTATTTTCTTTGTTTGCTTTCCAAGATGAGAGATCCTTGGAGATGTTTAGCTATTGACTGGAAAAGCTCTTCAAAAGAAACAGATGGTGGGGGGGAGGCGTATATAAGGGATTAGCATTCAACAAATACTTGAACTAACAAATTCCTGCAACCTAGCATTATTGGCAATGTTAACATTGAAATGAATAAAGTACACATTCCCAGCTGAGATACGCAGAGTCTGAGACCAGACAGAAATGACATTCCTTTCTAACTGGTCATGTGCCCTCCCCTGCCCTTCAGGTCCCCAGGGGGAAGATAACAGACAAGGGAGGCAAAGGAGGGACTGAGCCTCCCCAGCGCTAGAGGAAGTTTTTTCCCAATGTAACAATAGGTTCCAAAAGCACACACAGCAACTTCAGAACAGTCTGAACTCCTGGGGATTTTTATTTTACTTGTTTTTAAATGAATATTTTACTCTACCCTTTTTCTTTCTTTTTTTTTTCCCAGTTCTGGGAGGATTGAAAACAGAGCTGCTCAAATGCTAGGAAAGTGCTCTGACTGAATTATGTATCCAGCATTCTCCGTTTTACTTTTAAATTTGAGACAGGGTCTCACTAAGTTGCCCAGGATGGTCCTGAAGTTATGTTCCTCCTGCCTCAGTCTCCCAAACAGCTGGTATAACAGGTCTGTGCCACTGGACCTGCTCATTTTCTTTTTTTATTTCGCCATCTTGAGGTAGAGTAGAAAGCTGTTTTCATCTCACCTTTCAATGGGAGTTTGAACTTAGATTTAGCAATGTGTTTAAAAATTTATTTTATGTGTATGAATGTTATGTCTGCATGTGTGTAAGTGCACCCGTGTCGTGCAGTGCCCACGGAGACAGAAGAGGGTGTCAGATCCTCTGGAACTGGAGTTACAGACAGTTGTTAGCTGCCATATGGGTGCTGGGATTTAAATCCAGGTCTTCTGTAAGAACAGTCAGTGTTCTTAACAGCTAAGCCATCTATCCAGCCCTTATCAACTATTTTTTAAAGCTAAAATAGTCTTTTGGGTCTGAAGAAATGACTCAGTAGTTAAGAGCATTTTCTGCTCTTGCAGAGGAACCAGGTAACTCCAGTTCCTGGGGATCTAACACCCTGTTCTGGTCTCTGTGGGCATTTCAAATACATGATGCACTTGCATACTTGCAGGCAAAATACATAAAATTTTTAATGTGTTTTGTATTATTGTTGTTATTTTAGGTAGACAGAGGTAGATTTACTTCTGGTAGGGTATTCAACAAATACTTGAACTAACAAATTCCTGCAACCTAGCATTAGTGGCAGTGTTGACATTGAAATAAATAAAGTACACATTCCCAGCCGAGATACACAGAGTCTGAGACCAGGCAGAAATGACATTCCTTTCTGGAAGGCAGCATGGTAGATACCTTCTCAAATACAGACCCCAACATTGCTCAGAAGATCACAACAGGGATGTATTTGACCCTGTAGCCATTGGGGAAAAGCCACTTGTCACCCACCATATTATCATGTTTGTCTGCACTGAACTTGGTAAAGCCCCCACTTCTCTGAGATGCAGCTTTTCTGGTAGCCAGAGAACCTGAATGTGCCCCCGCCCCTGAATAGGGCCTTGATCACATGTTCCTGACTCTGGAGCTTGGTGCTGACAGACACAGTGATATGGCCAGAGTGAATCAGCCATTGTGCCCTGGGGCTTCCCTAAGGCAACTGCCATTCCTGTCTGGAGTCTAGACTGGGAACAGCCTGAGATCCAAGACATGCAGGTTTCATTTAAGAGTGGTCTTGAAGGTGCCTTAGGGCAGCACATAACAGCAACAGGCTGCACACACTACCAAGGAGGCTGCTTTGGTAGCCATTGCGCAGTGAGCACCAGGGAGTAAAGGAGCCCAGTTGCAGACATTGTTTTAGCTTTCAAGTATAAGAGAGTTTTTCTTAACCTAGCAAGCATTCATCTTCCCTTAATTGGATAACAACACCTTTGAGAACTTTCTTTCTACTCTCAGTCCTTGGGGGCGGTGGGGGAGACTCTATCCACTTCCATTTCAGTGGCAGCATATAACCAAGATGTGCCAGTTCCAATGCTGTACAAGGGACAAAATGTTAAAAGAAAGGGAGACAGACAGACAGACAGATCAGAGACAGAGACCCAAGGAAGTCTTTATGCTATTGTTTGACCAAAAGCTTAAATACCCATAGACTTTGGTTTCAGGAGTCCAAACATTCCCTTTGGGGCTTGAGCTATTTTTTGAGTCAAGTTCTATGTCTTGCAGCCAAAAGTTTCATATAGCTGGATGTGGGCTGTTGTAGCTTAGCAATTGGCTTAGTTGTGGAAGGGTGAGAACAGGAAAGATCCCTCTGTGCCAGATCAGGGAACTGGAATTCCTTTCGATATGGTAGTCAAGAAGCTGAACAAAAGATACCAAGCCTCAGTGTCTCAAGGGTGGAGTTTGAGATGTCGCAACAGATAGATGTCGAGATCTTAAAGGAGTCAGGTACTTGAAGTTTTCTAAAGTATCTAAACAAAGGGGCATGGGAAAATGGTCTCTGCAGAAGCAGAGAGGAAGAAATGACAATCTGGCTCAAAGGTGCCCTTCCTTCCTGTTGCCATCACACCCAAATGATAAATGGTCAAACACAGTGAATCGTGCCAGGCTGGAACACAGAAATCCTCTATCCCCTGCAGTGACAGAAAAGATATGAAAGTAAAAACTGATCATGGAAAGACTCTTGGGTCTGTGTCAACCTCCTCCTGCTGTGGCATCCATGCCTGAGGATAGAATTAACCCCTTTTTAAGTAGGATGACTGTATAATTTGTCATCAAAAATTGGACAATTTTGAGTATTAACAGTGGTGCTTTTAATAAGTATACCAAGTTGACAACTCTGAAGCAGATCATCCCAATTAAAAGAGCTGTGCACTAAGACATGGTGTTGCATCAAAATCAGTCCATGGACAGATCACAGGCCGCAGGGGAGAGCCTAAAACTATTATTATATGAGGTAGAGTATTAAACTGACTTCTAATAACTTACTGTTACACCCATAGATTAATGTATCTCTCAACTCTCAGCAGAGAAGCTTCCTTATGCAGCAGATGGTGATTAACACAGAAACCAAAATTGGCCAACATGCAGAGAACAAGAGGCTGTGGCATACTTACTCTTGAACAGGACACCTGTATCAAACTTCTGCCTCCCAAGCCTCAGGAATCATTGCAGAAGAGGGAGCAGAAAGGCTGTAAGAGCCAGAGGTGGTAGATGACCACAAGGAAACAGGGTTTTCCAGACAGCTGGTCAGTTACTCATATGAACTCACAGTATTGATGACAGCATGCACAGTCCCATGTAAGGGCAAGCCAGATAAAATCCCAACATAGATTTGGGGAAGTGGGTAAGAAACCCCACCCTACATGAGGAAGTACTGGCAACTGATGCCTTTGGGGAGAGGAAAGAGTCAGCCTCATTTAAGGATGAGACTCTTGGTAGGTTGGCCAGGCTCCAGTCGATGAACCCACACTGAAGGGCATTTGGGGATATATTTGACCATATATATATATATATATAGAGAGAGAGAGAGAGAGAGAGAGAGAGAGAGAGGCAGGCAGTAGTAGGAAGGAGACAGATGGGAGAGGACATCTAAATATAACCAAAATATATTGTATGAAATTCACACACACACACACACACACACACACACACACACAAATAGTAGTAAAAGAAGCTAGCCATAGTCTTCCTCATCATCAGATAATTATTTCAGGTTGCCCCTGGCAGAGACCAGGTGTCGGCTAGTCAGCTGATGACTGAAGAATGAACCAGCCCTGAGCCTTTCCTTAAAAGACAGAGTGTCCAGGCCCAGGGTTAGAGCCCAGAGGAATTCTGTACTCTAAACACAACAGCAAGCGTGGCTGAAACAGTGTCCCCCAAGAAGAAACCCAGGCCTTGTACATGCTAGGCAATCACTGACCACTGAACTACATTCCCTAGCCCCTTTGCTACTTTTTATTTTCAGGCAGGGCCTCACTATATTGCCCAGACTTGAATTTGAAATCTTCCTGTCTCAACTTCCCTAGAAGATGGGATTACAGGTGTGTGCCACCAAGCCTGTTGTTAGTTTTGGTGTTTTGTTTTGTTTTGTGTTTTTTGAGACAAGTATACTATATAGACCAGGCTGGCCTTATTCAAGATCTTTCTGCCTCTGCCTTCCTAACACAGGCTTATACCACCATGCCCAGCAATTTTTGCTGTTTCTTATTAACATCATTAAATACCTCCTGTGAGACAGTCTCTGTACTTGCTTTGTTTTCATTAAAAGTTTGCCTTCCACAATGTTTTACTGAGTGTGTCAGGAGTGATTGCATTTGTAGTTCAGCCATAGGCTGTCCCAGGGGGTGAAAGTCCTTGAAGGTCATGGAGGAGGATCACGACACCAAGAAAAGATGAAGTATGTGAGTTGAGTTGCACATAAATGCAGTTTCCCTTTGGAGGGTGGGTGAGTGCATTTTCATGTGTACGTTGAATGCTATCCTGGGAGGACATTTTTAAAACTACTTGTATGGAAGGGAAACCAAGGGCTGGACTGGACTGCACTGGGAAGCTGTTGTTTTCTGATGAGTCAATATCCAGAAAGATTGTTTAAAGAATAACTCCTCTTCAACTTGAGTCCTACCATCAAGTCCCAGCACTGGCTCTCCCTCTCACCCCCACCCATCATATTTCTATCCCTGATAGTCAACCAGGAAACAAAGGTCAAAGAAGTTTATGTTCTCTCTCGCTCTCACTCTTGCTCTCGCTCTTGCTCTTGCTCTCTCATTGCTAATCAAAAGATAACACCAATCTGAAGCTGCTGGAAGATGTAGCCTACATGTGGAATCAAGATGAAGATAGAAGAGCAGAGCCAAGGGGAGGCAGAAATATCTAGAACTCTTCCATTCTTAGTCTCTTGTGCTTTTTAGTCACGTGAAGCAATAAATTCCCCTCTCCTGACATTTTGTTTATCTAATTTGAATTGGATTTCTGCCTATTCTAACAGAAAAGATTCTAAGTGACCTCAGAGAATTTGAATGTTTTTCATGGCAAAATTCCTCAGAAAAGAAGGAGGAAAGAACAAGACAGAGCTGAACGGTAGGTTTACACGCTTAACAGCCATCACCAGTGCTGCTCCTTGGGAGACACACTGACCTTTCCAGGGTCAACTTGCAGATTCCACAGTCCATGCTGGAAGGTTACAGCTGTGTGGGGTGAACTGACCACCACGTAGGATTAAAATGAGCAAGGACACCATGAGTCAGAGCCCAACTGTTAGGGGAAATCATGTTCTCATGATTTTATTGGTTCATTTTCTAAAAGGAAAGAAACAAGAGAGACAGAGGGAAGGGAGGAAGGAGGGGGGAGGGAACAGGGAGGATGGAGGGAGGGAGGGAAAAGAAAGACTTTTTTCCTTTTCTTTTTGGTATTGAGTCAGGGTCTCCCAGTTGGCCTGGAATCCTCTATGTAGACTACGCTGGACTCAGTTTCATAGAGATCTGCCTGCCTCTGCCTCCTGAGATAAAGGGGTGCACCACCATGCCCTGATTCCCCACCCCACCCCCACCTGTTTTTGAACCTAGGGCCCCATGCATACTAAGCAAGTAGTCTATCAACCGAGCAGTATCCCCAACCCCTCAAGATAACTTTTAAGCTCTGAAGTTACTGTTTAGCTCAGTTGGCTTATTAATAGGTAACATGCAGCAGCTTAGGTCTTTTTGTTTCCCCATGGCATTTAGCATTTTCCTCTCAAATCCCAAGAGTTACATGCATTGGTCCCCAGGCTGAGGACTTGTCTCCCTCTTCTATCCGACCCAACTGTAGTCCAGCCATTCTGTGGACAGCTCCCTCTCACCTTAAACCCTGATATCCAGACTAGGGGTGTAGCTCAGTGGTAAGGGAGAAAGTAGCTAAACCTCAGGGCTACCTTCATTTTGAGATCTCCTGCAACTCTACCTAATGCAGCCACCACCCTACCCCACTTTGTAAACTCTGTTGTCTTCACATTTGAAACGACTTAAATTTTGTTTACTTGCTTTCTTTGTTTCTCTCCTTCAACTATCACAGAGACAAAATGAAATGAATGCCTATTATCTTACTCATAGTTATGTTTTAAGAGTTTGACACAGGACTCAGCTTTGATAGTATAAACTCACGGGAATATTTATTGAAGGAATATTCATTAAATATACCTAATGAGTTGTCAGCAGCTGTGAGGAACGTCACTGTTCATCTGTGAGCACCTTCTCTAGCTTTTCCAAAGTCAGCTTATTTGTTGAAATGTGACATATGAAAGTAGGTATTCCACAAACATATTCATACTTGAAGTATATCTTGTTTCCCAGAGGAGACTTTGGGCAAGAGGAAAGTGAAAGTATGATTGAATTTCCCATGTGATCAAAGGAATTTGGGGGGAGGGTTGAGAACTGTTATCAGTGGGGTGTGCTGTACTGATTGAGGGATGGCCCAAAAATAGCCTTCTCCTGCATTGCTTCCCATAGCAAAAGTCCAAGACCAGACTTCATATAATCTGGAACCTCTGATACTCAAGTGTGGGGAGAGGGGGAGATAGGGAGTCACAGGAACAATACGGTGATTCTGCTCGGCCCCCATACTCCAAAGACTAATCTCATTTACTTTCTTGAGTTTTTAAAAAAACAATTCTGGGGGACTGGAGAGATGGTTCAGTGCTTAAGAGCACTGGCTGCTTTTGTAGAGGTCCCTGGTCAAATCCCAGGACCCACATGGTGGCTAACAACAGCCTGTAACTACAGTTCTAGGAGATCCAACTCCCTCTTCTGGCCTCTGCAGGCACTGCACAACCCAAGTGCACTTACGTGCAGGAAATATACTTATACACGTAAAAATAAATTTAAAAATAAACAATTCTGTATTGGATTTATTGGAGAAATATGAGGTGCTCCATCTCTGAATCCCCTGTATCACTGCTCTTGTTTGGTACTGGAAACCAATGACAGCCCAGAAAGAGAAGGCAATGGAGATACTCAGGCTGGATGTGAAGAACTCAAGCTATCCTTTGCAGATGCTGGAATCATCTATATGGAATTTACTCTAAGCCAGATTGCCATCTCACTTATTATTCATGAACAATCTTGATTTCATAAATAAGGAAAGTGAGAGTCTCAGAAACTATGTTTACCCAAAGATGACTCATCAGTAGGGTCATTCAGAGGGAATGTGAAGGAGAGAGCTGGGAAGCCCCAACCACCCACCTGCTATTCATTTAGTCACTCAACAGCCAGACTCTGTGTTGCATGAGCCTGCTCTCCTAGCTGCACACTGCAGCATTCCAGAGACCCCAAGATGAAGGATGCCAGCTCCAGAGGGCTGAACACACAGTGCTGTTAGTGAGCTGGCGGCTGGAGCTTCAGAGATGGTTTCCTGCAGTGGTGACACTGAGCTACCAGATGGAGATAGGCTTTCTGAACACTTCAAATAAAGCAAAACCCTGAGATGCTGTAAATCAGAGGGTGAGACCAGATGATTGTATAGAACAACAGGACTTTAGGCCAGAGAGGTATAGACTCAGAAGGACATTGTATGTCATGGAAAGAAGTGTAAACAATTGACATGACACAGCAATGACACAATAAGACCCTGACTGGAAAAGAAAATATAAATGCTGGCTGACTGAAAAGTAAACAGCTCAAGGCCCTGGAGGTTGAATGAGGTGGCTGTGTTTTCATTTATTGTGGCTCCACTCAGTGATGACAATCATCACTTCTATCAACATGCTAATTTTCCTGTAGTTTACCACTACCTACAGCCTTGTAAGTGGTGTTCCCAGAACTTAAGCCTATTTTCTGTGGGGGGACCCTGCTGCTAAGGCTGCAGTCCACCATGTCCAGATAGCTCTAAGAGGCTTGGCGCTATATGGAAGGACTCCCTTTCTCAGCAGGGGCCTGCTGCTCTCTGCCTGACTTACCTGGAAAGTGTCACCAAGCACGGATGCCTGACCTTATTTGGAACATGACCTTTGGCATAGTTACCTGCAATAAAACTGCCCCCAGGTTTTTTCTACATGATAATTAGGCATTGCCCTATAGCCAGGTGATAGGATCCCCCACCACATGTAAATAAAGCATACTATGAGCGCCAGCAGCTGAAGCTTTGGCTGCTGCCTCTACACTATATTTTCCCTGACCCCCACTGAATAAATGGAGCTGTATCACTGAATCTGACTCCCCAGAAAGTCTTTTCCGTCATGCTCACTGGCCGTCCTGACCCTGTTCGTTGCTTCCGCTCCCTTTGTTCTCATGGATCAGTGGCCAACAGCCCTCAAGGGGAGGGAGAGACCCACAGCTGGTGCCCAAAAGTGAGGCTCCTGGAACACTCAGAGTTTATGAGTACCCCCTCTCTCCAAGAGGGTAGTGGCAGCTTGCCTTGGCCATCCCACCCTTGAGGATCAGCAGTCTCTCCTCTTTTCCCTCCTATTTTCGGTCTGAGTCTTCACGTGGGACCCTTAAAGATGAAGGAGCAATTGAGGTTTTCTGATCAGGGCTTCCCTGGTGTTAGCCAAAGGCTTTTAGCCCTCTTAATGGACCCCGATTGCCTTCCCAGGTGTAGACAAAGACCCCTTATCTATACATCTTTCTAATGCAAAAATCGATCATGCAATGACCAGTTAATTGCTCTTAGAGCCAGTCTCTGGATCTCTTAAATTTGCGGACAGGCTTGCATTGTGGACTTTGTGGAATCACCTGAGGCTTTCAATCCCAGGCATGTTCCCCTAGGAATCAATGTTTCACCCCCCCTTTCCTTTTCTATCTTTAACAAACACCCCTAGAAACAAAATATCCCCAAAGTTCTAAGGGATTTTTTCACACAAGCATTGATTTCAACTTCTAAGATAAAAAACTTCCTTATCTGTTTTGTTATCTCACCCTGGGGCACTCAGGCACAAGCTAAACCAGTTAGGTGAGAATTTAAATTGACCTGCCCCAGACAAAAAGGCACTCAGGCTCCAAGTGCCCCATAACGTAAACAAAAACAAAGGATTTAAAGCAGCAGGTGGCTGAGGAGGACTTAAAGAATTTAAGGCAGCTTGTGACATAGACAAATGGAAGAAAGATTTTAAGTCATTTTTTCTGTAAACTTTTTCTTGGGGAAGGGGCTCATCAGAGAGGACCACTCCTATAATCCTCCGCACCCTCACAGGCTTCCTGGTGAGAATTTAAATTGACCTGCCCCATGAGAAAAAAGGAGGGGTGGGGGGGAGCCTTTCTCTCTCTCTTTGCTTTATTTTCGGTTAACATCTTCTCGAGGGTCTGGATACAGTTTGCGGGCAACTAAAGCCTCTTGGTTGGGGCAACTCCCCGATACTCACCAAAGGCCCCCTGCCCTCTTTCCAGACCCCCAACACCCTAACTGGGTGTAGGCAATAACCTTTACAACTATCATAAAAATCTGGTAACACAGCAACCAGTTAAAAGTCACAAGGACAGTTGCCAGTTTCTTAAATCTGCAGCTAGGCTCATGTCTGTCAAAGCGTCTCAATCCCCCAGTGGCAGGCTGCCTCAGGAACATTGAACTCCACTGACAACACTTCCTTTCTTTTCTATAATGGGAAATTCAGCATCATGCCAAAAAACCCTCAGAATTCGTTCCCTTAGAGCCCTACTTAAATCAAGAGGACTTAAGATTTCCCAAAAGGAAGGCTCAAAATTTTGGAATGAAGTACTTCAATTCGCACCCTGGATCCTGTCGGCAGACATTTCTGACCCAGAGGTCTGGACCCATGTTGCCTATCTGGCTCATAAAAAGGAAATCCAAGAAAGACACCATTTGCCCCTTTCCTTCCTCCCCATAATAGCTGCTATCCGACAATGCTTAGGAAACCCACCTAAGGCTGAGGAGGATTTACAACCTTGTCTGTGAAGGGATGACCCCTGAGCACAGACAAGCATGCCAGGGACTAAAAAATGAACATTACGACAAATGGATTATGGCCACCCATGACATTGGGACTGCCACATACCGGGCCTCCTCCCCCGCCCAGGCCTTTGTAGCTGCAACCCAACCCAACTCAAAATGTTTTAAATGTGGAGAAACCACACACTGGAAAGAAAATTGCCCAAAAAACACTTTGGCCAGCTTCCCTCCACCCCCACCCCCAACCCCAATACTGTGCTCTGGAGATTTTATGTCAGGGAAACATTTCAAGGAGAAAAATCAAATAATCAGAACCACAGACTGCCCCCTAGTGGGCTTTCAAAAAACTATAGAAATCATAATATACCCAAATGCTAGCAGATACAAAACTAACGAATGTTTGCTTTCCTTTCCAACAGACAGATCCATCATGCCTCAAGGAAGTTGATACCTATGGGGGCTGCTGCTGTTTCAATCCCTGTAGTTTGGAACTAGGATTAACTGGGGGATATCAGGGTATAACAGGACAGGAAAGACCCAACTATCTAAAGGATAATAAGTATCTCTATGGGAACCATGACTATAACCTAATATATGTTGCAGATCCATGGGACGATCACTGGCATATCGGAGTGATGGGAAAGTTCTACCCAGGTGCATTCTCTAACTACCCTACCACTGACTTTCATATCTCTTGACAGCTTGTACCTGCAGCTAAGCCCGTGCTAACTCATCATAATATTATTTTACAGGAAAAACAAACAGAGGACCAGATAAGATCAACTACGTCTTGGAGCCAATACATTCAACATGTTGCTAACTTTCTTCCCTTCACCACCCACCCTAATGCCTCTAGCTGTTTCTTTTGTGCAACCAGCAATAGACCTTTACTGAGAGCGGTACCGGTTAATATCACCCTTCTTTACCCAGAAACAAAAAAAGATTTCACTGACTCTCATCTGATGGATATTCCCTTATTCAAACAACTGGTGAACTATCCAATTTGCATTTCCAGCAAGAGTAAGCCTACTCATTACAAATGCCTCACTAACATTACTCTCTCCAGGATAGCATGCGTCACCCCTCCTCTTTTCCTATGGTGCAAAGGAAAAGCCCAACACTGTATTAACTCTTCTTTGTCCACCTTTTGTATACCGGTAATGATTATACCCCAGGTGTACCTATTCTAGGAAGAAGTGGTTGCCCTCCTCCTTCACACCCGCCAGCGGAGAGAAATCTTCATCCCCCTGCTGGTGGGACTCAGACTTGTCCTCTCCCTGGGTGCCGGAGGCACTGCGACTGCTGCCATTATACAAACCCATCACCTGGCAGGAGACTTTCGAGACAAGCTCGACAAGGCAATGGCATCCACGACTGACAGCCTCAAGTCTCCCCAACGACAAATGAACTCTCTTGCCGGGGTTGTGCTCCAAAACAGAAGAGCACTGGACTTAATAACTGCTGAACATGGGGGGATGTGTGTAGTATTGGGAAAGGAATGCTGGGTTTTTTGTAAATGAATCAAATGTTGTTGAGACCAACGCTGAACATGGGGGGATGTGTGTAGTATTGGGAGAGGAATGCTGTTTTTTTGTAAATGAATAAAATGTTGTTGAAACCAATGTTAACACTTTCAAAAAACTTCGTGATGATCTATTTTCAAGATTTCAACCCACCAAACAATTAGGTTGGTTTAGTAATCCCTTGTTTTCATGGCTCCTACCCTTTGTTAGCCCCCTGATCATGCTGTGTGGGGGATGTGTGTAGTATTGGGAGAGGAATGCTGTTTTTTTGTAAATGAATAAAATGTTGTTGAAACCAATGTTAACACTTTCAAAAAACTTCGTGATGATCTATTTTCAAGATTTCAACCCACCAAACAATTAGGTTGGTTTAGTAATCCCTTGTTTTCATGGCTCCTACCCTTTGTTAGCCCCCTGATCATGCTGTGTGTCATTTTGATGCTTGCTCCCTGTTTCATACAATTTCTTCACCAACAAATTACTACCATTGCAAAAATTACTACCAATCAGGTCATGGTCCATTATCAAACTTTGGATTCTCCGGAGATAGATGAGTTGGCTTTTAAAGCTTGTGATGACACTTCTCCATCACAAAATAAAAGAGGGGGAGATGTTGGGGGAAGTGATGACACTTCTCCATTTTAAATCAAACAGGGGGAGATGTTGGGAAACCCCTAAGGGGCTCAGTGCCAAATGGAAGGACTCCCCTTTTCAGCAAGTAGGGGCTCAGTGCTATATGAAAGGACTCCCTTTCTCAGCAGGGGCCTCCTGCACTCTGCCTGACTTACCTGGAAAGTGTCACCAAGCATGGATGCCTGACCTTATTTGGAACATGACCTTTGGCATAGTTACCTGCAATAAAACTGCCCCCAGGTTTTTTCTACATGATAATTAGGCATTGCCCTATAGCCAGGTGATAGGATCCCCCACCACATGTAAATAAAGCATACTATGAGCACCTCTCAGCTGAAGCTTTGGCTGCTGCCTCCACACTATATTTTCCCTGACCCCCACTGAATAAACAGAGCTGTAACACTGTATCTGACTCCCCAGAAAGTCTTTTCCATCATGCTCACTGGCTGTCCTGACCCTGTTTGTCACTTCTGCTCCCTTTGTCCTTGTGGATCGGTGGCCAACGGCCCTCAAGAGGAGGGAGAGACCCACAATTTTCAATACCACATTAATAGCTAATTACCTTGACTAGCTGCCCCCACTCCCAGCATCTCTTCTCTATGACCACTCTGTGACATCATTACTAGTCAGAAAGCTGTGACTTCAGCACTCGTGAAGTAATTATAAGCGTTTATAGTACTAGAAATGCATAATATTCCTGCTCTCAGAGAGCTTGTGGGCTCACGTTGACCAAACTTGATAATACTTCTTAACAGAATCAGTAACTATTTCATCGTGCTGTGTGCCAAGCTTTTCCCATGTGCTTCTACTTATGAACCTGTCAGTCATTGTTATCTGCAATCAGCACCTATGTTTCTCTTCCTTCCCCAGGTCACTTTCCAGGTGGTGTGGACACCTCATACCACATGAGTATTCCCCTTAACAACAATCCACTGTGATAAATGGCTCCATGCAGACACTTTCCATAGAGAAGTAGTCAAAGTGCTGCTGGCACTTGAGGCTCAGGGATCAGAAAGTATTTTCTGAGAAAGTTTCAAACAGTCTGGAAGGCCAAGTTATCCAGGTGGAGCGAAAGGGAGAGATGATTCTGAGCCAGCCAACTCTTATGTGCCATGACTCTGAGCCTAGAAGCAAATTGGCTTACACAAGCATCTTGGAAGATAAAATTAGGCCAGGATGCAGAAATGCAGAGGGAATGGAGAGGAATAAACCTAACAGTGGCTGGGGTTTGCCTTTCTTATCTTTCTTTCTTTCTCTCTCTCTCTCTTTCTTTCCTCTTATCTATCTTTTGCTGTCATTCTTGGGTACTTTGTTTCATTTCATTGATCTTTTGAGAACTTGTGTTGTCATGAAGCACAGACTGGCCTCAAACTCATGACCTTCCTATCTCAGGCTTTAAGTGCTGGGATTATAGACATGCAGTACAATGCCCAGAAAATGCTGACCCAACACTTGGGAAGTACAGGCAGGAAGATCAGAAGTTCAAGGCCGGCCTTGGCTACATGGTTCACCTCTAGGCTACATAAGTCTCTGTCTCAAACAAAACAATTCCATATGAAACAAAACAAAAATCAATGGCTATTTTCAATCTTAGGATGTTTGCCCTTAAAGAACAAAGAAGAAATCACATAAACAAAGGAATGAAACTAAATTCCAGAAAATCCTGAATTCAAATATTAAATGAGTTTTTTTTCTTAGAACCAAATTCATACTCATTTTCTGGACTTAAGAGTTTATTTATATGTATCTAAGAAAAGTTGTTTATCTGTTTATTTTGAAGATGGAATCTTGCTATTTATTCCAGGTTGGTCTCAAATTCTCAATACTCCTGCCTTAGCCTCCTGAGTCCTGGGATATTCATCTTTAGAAAATCTTTTCTTTAAAAAATATCTCCTTATTTTTAAATAAAATTATTTATTAATTGCATGATGTTATTTGATGAGGGAATAAAATTGTATTACAACCCAGATGTGGTGACACATGTCTATAATCCCAACACTCAGGAAGCTGAGGCAGAGGATCATGAGTTTGAGGTCAACCTGCCTTATACACCAATACTCAAAATACCAATGATAGAGAGAGCCTGGTAGGCTTCCAAGACCCTAGCTTCCCCTTTCTGTCACCATCCCATACTCCCAGGTCTAGCCGAGGATGCACAGCCTGCCTAGGTACTGAGCCCCACAAGTTTTCCAGATTCTGGCATTCTATCCCCTTCCCTACCACCTCACACTCACAGATGGGGACCCACAGATCCAGTCTGCCTGCCATCTGGCTTAGCAGCTACCTTGACTCCACATCAATCTGGGAGTCCATGGAGTTCAACCAAGAACAGCAGAGTGGCCCAAAGGCTGAAAACCAATCACTACGCAGCTGCTCCACAACCAGACAGGTTGGAGTAACAGCAAAGATCCAAACACCCAACCAACAGAAATGAGATTAGATATTTATACCAAGAAACACCACCAATGATATAATTCCAGATGCCTAGTTCCCTGTGCAAAAATATAAACAACAGAAATAACCGAGATAATATATCCCCTCCACAACTTAACATGCCTATCTTGTTTCCAGAGAAAAGCAACTTAGCTGATGCACATGCCAATGATTTCAAAACAGCAGTTATAAATATGGTCAAGGAACTCAGAGGATATGAATAAAATTTGAATGAAGAATGAGAAAATACAGTTGAATGAAATAAGTAAAACAATTCTAGATATGAAATTGGAATTTAATAAAGAGATTGAATCTCTGAAGAAAAGCCAAATTGAAATAAAACTTGAAATGAAAAATTCAGGAAGTCAAACAAAAGCTCAGAGGAAAGCCTCACCAATAAATTGGATCAAGTGGAAAAGAGAATATCAGATCTCAAAGTCAAGGAGAGGAAATGGATCAGTCAAAGAAATGTTAAATCTAAAATAATGCAGGAATGGAGCATGCAGGACCTCTGGGACACTATAAAAAGATCAAACTTATGAATCATAGATGTAGAAGAAGAAACCCAGGTCAAAGGGACAGAAAATATTTTCAACAAAATCATAGAAGAAAACTTCCCAAATCTAAGGAAAGAGATACCTATCAAGGTGCAAGGGGCTTACAGAACACCAAATAAACATGATCAGAAGAGAAATTTCCTACATCATATAATAGCAAAAACCCTAAAGATGCAGAACAAAGAAAAGATATTGAAAACTGCAAGAGAGAAAGATTACATACAAAGGCAGGCCCGTCAGAACAGCAGATGATGTTTCCATAGAGACTATGAAAGCCAGAAGGGCTTAAACTGATGTCCTACAAGTCCTGAAAGAACACAGATGCTGGCCTGGAATACTATATTCAGTGAAACTGTTGGTTATAATTGGTGAAAAAACAACTTTCCAAAATAAAGACAACTTTAAGGAATTTATGTCCACTAAGCCAGCTCCATAGATAACACTAGAGGGAATACCTTGGCCTGAAGAGAAGACTAAACACACCTAAGTGTGCACATGGAATAAACAATTCCAGAACAGTTAGCCAAAAGAGGTCTAAAAAACAATAACACCACCACAACAAAATAACAGGAATTAATAAACATTGATCAATAACAACTCTGAATATTAATGGTCTCAATTCTCCAATAAAGAAGACACAGACTAATAGATTGTGTCAGAAAACAAAATCCTTTTTACTGCCTCCAAGAAACACACAAAATCATCAAAGGTAGACACGACCTTAAGGCTAAAGGCTGAACAAGGGTACTCCAAGCCAACCAACAGAACCAAGACACAAGCAGCGTAGTCATTCTAATGCCTGGCAAAGATGACTTCAAACAAAAAAATAATCAGAAGAGATAAAGAAGAACACTTCACACTCATTAAAGGACAAATAATTCTAACCATTTTTGCACCAAATACAGGGATGCCAAAATTCATAAATGAAACAGTTTTAGACCTAAAATCACAGGTTGACCCCAACACAGTGATAGTGACTTCAATACCCCACCCTCATCAATAGACAAGTCTTCCAGACAAAAACACCAGAATTAAATGACATCATAAATCAAATGGATCTAACAGACATCTATGAAACATTTCACCTAAACACCAAAGAATACACTTTGTTCTCAGAAACTCATGGAACCTCCCAAAACTGGTCACATATTAGGACACAAAACAAGCCTAAACAAATATTGGAAAACTGAAATAACATCCTGTTTTCTATCTGACCACAAAGGAATAAAGCTGGATATCAACAGCAACAGAGACAACAGACAACAATGGAAACAAAGCAAGATACTATTAAGTGAAAACTGGGTCAAGGGAGAAATCAAAAAGGAAATTTTAAAATTCCTAAAATTGAGTGAAGATGAAAACACAGCACACCAAAATCCATAGGACACAATGAGGGCAGTCCTAAGAGGAAAATTAATAACACTAAGTGCCTACATCAGAAAATGAGAGACATCTCATATTAATAATTTAATGATACATCTGAAGGACTTGGAAAAACAAGAACAAACAACATCCAAAAAGAATAGGTGGGAAGAGATCTTCAAATCAGGGCAGAAATTAATGAAGTAGAAATGAAAAAAAATTACAAATTATGGAGAGATGGCTCACCCATTAAGAGCACTGATAACTCTTGCAGAGGACCCAGGTTCAGCTCCCAGGATCCACATGGCAGCTAACAACCCTCTGTAACTCCAGTACCTGGGGATCCAATGCCCCCCTCTGGCCTCCATGGGCATTGCATGACATTGGTGCACTTACATCCATGCAGACAATACACTAATACACATAAAAATTATAAATAAAATACTTTTGGGCTGGAGAGATGGCTCAGTGGTTTAGAGCATTGGCTGCTCTTGCAGAGAACCCAGCACTCAGGTGGTGGTTAACAACTATCTATAGCTCCAATTCCAGCTTCATCTGACCTCCGCTGGCATTGCACAGCACCAGTGCACTTACACACATGCAGGCAATACACTCATACACATAAAATAAAAATAAATAAAATATTTTTTAACATTTTTATTACAAATAATCAATGAGAGGCTGGAGAGCTGGCTCAGCAGTTAAGAACACTGGTTGTTCTTGCAGAAGACCTGGGTTTGAATCCCAGCACTCACATGGCAGCTAACAACTGTCCATAACTCCAGTCCCAGGGGATCTGACAGCCTCTTCTGACTTCCACAGGCATTGCACAACATGGGTGCACTTAGCAGGCAATACACATATACACATTAAATAAAAATAATAAAAATAATCAATGAAACAAAGTTACTTCTTTGGAAAGATTAACCAAATTGACAAACTGTTAGCCAAATTAATATAATCAGAGACGATGAAAATGTAAATGTTACAACAGATACTGGGAAAATTCAGAAAATCTTAAGGGCATGCTTTAAAAATCTATATTCCACAAAACTGGAAAAATCTCAAAGAGATGGATAAATTTCTAGATATGCATTACCTACCAAAATTAAATCAAGATGAAGTAAACAATTTAAAACAAATCCATGATAACTAATGAGATAGCAGTAATTTTGAATCTCCCAACAAAAGAGGCCAGGACCAGATGAAACCAACCAAAAAAGAAAGTATAAGCCAATCCCTTTGATGAACATAGACACAAACATTCTCAGTAAAATACTTGCAAACCAAATGCAAAAGCACATCAAAAAGATTGTCCACCATGATCAAGTCAATTTCATCCCCAAAATGCAGAGATAGTCTGACATATGTAAATCAATAAATGTAGCCCACCACATAAATAGACCGAAGGACAGAAACCCCATGATCATCTCGTTAGATGCAGAAAAGACCTTTAATGAAACCCAACATCCTTTCATGTAAAAGTCCTGGAAAACCTAGGGAAACAGGGGACATATCACAACACAATAAAGGAAATAGTCATCAAGCCCACAGCCAACATCATACGAAATGGAGGAAAACTCAAGGCATTTCCATTAAAATCAGGAACAAGACAAAGCTGTTCACTCTGTTTCCTATAGTGCATGAAGTCTTACCTAGAGCAATAAGACACGTGAAGGCAATAAAGGGGATATAAATAAGAAGAAGACAACGTAGCCTTATGGGAGGATGGCATGATCCTATACATATAATACCCTAAAGAATCCACCAGAAAATTCCTAGAACTGATCGAAGTAACAGGATATAAAATCAAAGGACAAAAATCAGTAGCCTTCCTATACACAAATGACAAACATGCTGAGAAAGGAATGGGAGGGAAAATCCCATTCATGATAGCCTCAAAAATACCTTGGAGTAAACCTAACCAAGGAAGTAAAGGACTTGTATACTAAAAACTTGAAGACATTAAAGAAGAAATTGAAGAAGATAAAAGAAAGTGGAAAGGTGCCATGCTCGTGGATAGGTAGGATCAATGTTGGGAAACTGACCATCCTACCAAAAAGCAACCTACATATTCAATGAAATTCCCTTCAAAGTTCCAACACAATTCACAGAAATTGAAAAAAAAATCTCAAATTTCATACGGAAACACAAAATACCCAGGATAACCAAAACAATCCTGAACAATGAAAGAACTGCTGGAGGCATCACCATCCTATACTATAAAACTATACTACGGAGCTACAGTAATAAAACTATACTACAGAGCTATAGTAATAAAAACAGGATGGTACTGGCATAAAAATAGCACACGATCAATGGAATAGAACTGAGGATCCAGATATAAGCTCACATACTTAGAGTCACCTGATTTTGGACAAAAGGGCAAAAAACAAAACAACAAAACAAAACAAAAAAGACCACATTTGAGAAAAGACAGCATCTTCAATTAATAGTTCTGGTCAAACTGTATAGTGGCATGTATAACAATGAAGATAGATCCCTATCTCTCATCATGCACAAAACTCAACTCCAAATGGATCAAGGACCTCAGCACAAGACCTCACACCCTGAATCTGATCGATGAGAAAGTAGGGAACACACTGGAACTTATAGGCTCAGGAAGAGACTTTCTGAATAGGACCCTGATAGCACAGGCATTAAGGCCAACAGTTAAAAAATGGAACCACATGAAACCAAAAGGATTCTTTACAGCAAAAGACAACACCATTTGAGTGAAGAAACAGCCTACAGAATAGGGAAAAAATCTTTATCATCTGTACATATAACAGAGAGTCAATATCTAGAATACACAAATAACTCGAAAAGCTAAAATGAAAAACATGCCAATTTAATTTTTCAATGGGACATGCACCAAAACAGAGTTCTCAAAGAAATACAAATGGCTAAGAAACACTTAAGAATTGTTCAGTACATATGAAGTCACAGCAGCTGTGACAGCTTGCTCAAGATCTGCTTAAGTTCAAATCAGACAGAATCCCAGCATGGAGGTGGGAGGTGGGCAGGAAGCCCTACCCCTCACTAAAGAACTGTTGTCATATGATAGATTCTGGGAAAAGAGTGAGCTATCTTTTAAAAAAAAAATGTGTACAAGTGTTTTGCCTGGATGTATGTAGATGCACCATATTCATGCAGTGTCCATCGAGACCAGAAGACGGCATCAGAGCCCCTGGAACTGGAGTTACAGATGGTTGTTAGACACCACATGGGTGCTGGGAACTGAGCCCAGGTGCTTTGCAAAAACATCCAGCGCTCTTAACCAATGAGCCATCTCTCCAGTCCCACGGAAGTGTTTTCTTTAAGGGTGTGACTCCTGTTAGGTTGGCCACCCTCCAGGGCTGGTATGACTCTCAACACAGTTTGGACTCCGTGGGGATAAAACAAAAGATTACAAAGGTGGGTGGTGAGTAGGGAGGTGAGGGTGCATTTGGGAGGAGGTAGGAAGAGAGAGAATATGATCAAAATTTATTAGATGAAACTTTTAAAGATTTAATTTAAAATTTAAAAACATATTATCCAAATGATATTTGTAATATATTTTTGCTAGTAGGGAATGAAAAAGGATTTAGAATGAATTGCAGCTGTCCTCACAGAGCACCAGACTTCCTACGCTTTTAGTGGCTTAAGAAAGATAGTTTTTAAGAAGACATGTCTTGAGCAAGACTAAGTAACTATATACAAGTACGTTATCTCTACTGTGGGTGAGTGTGAGTGACTAATGCTTCCCAGTTACAAGAGCTGGAAAAACTGGGAACCAAAAGACAATGCCAAGCAAATAAAGTACTCTGCTGTACTTGATACATATGATAAATCCCTTATTTGAGCATAAAAGGGGGTTGTTTTGTGAGTGGAAATGATACGCCCACCCCTTTGTATTAAAGGATATTAATTTGAAGAGTCATCCGGTTGTCCGGGGTCTGGATCTAGCTCATGAGGCATGCATTTGGTCAGTGGCTAAGACGCAGTTCTTTCACTGTTCAGAGTTTTCCTGTTTCCTCCCTTCTCTGATTCCATGCTCATTTTAGGAACACATCTCACACTCCTATGAACACCTGTGGTTCAGGTAGCCTGTGCTAAATGGTGTGCTGTTTCCTCATACACTTCTCATTGGTTCATGAGATGTTTTCTACAATGTGTTGCTTTTGTCACAAAACTCTTACACAGTGAACATGTTTTCATTTTAGTTTTGAGTGACACATTATAACTATACATATTTATGAACTATAGTGTGACAATTCAATGCATCTATATAATGTATGATGAAGAAATCAAGGTAATGGCATTTCCATCTATTTCAATATTTACTGATTTTTCTTTTTGTATTTAAAGACTTTAAAGTACTGCCTTGTAATTCGTTTTTAAAATATATAATAAATTGTTGTGAAATCAGATATGTGTTTGAAATCTTCAAACTCCCTTCTTTCATTCCCTATAAAATATATAATAAAGCTGAGTTGGTGAGATGGCTCAATGGGTAAAGGTGTTACTGCCAAGCTTGATGACCTGAATTCAATCCCTGGGTTCCACATGGTAGAAACAGAATCCACTTCTACACAATATCCTCTGACTTCCATAAGTGCAGTGTGGCACATGCACACACTGTATATATGTTGTAAAGTCAGATATGTAATCCCAGTACTTGGGAGGTGGAGGCAAGAAGGTCAGGAGTTCAAGGTCACCCTTAGCTACACAGTGAGTTTGATACCAACCTGGGTTACATGAGACCCTGTCTCATCCCTACCCCATAATAAGTAAAGGCTGTGCTTTAGACATCTAGACTTTATTCCTCCTATGGGAGTTTTCCTTAGCACCTGTTATCCCACCTCCTTCTAGCCAGATCCTTCCCAACCTCTATTAATAACTATCTACTCTTCTATGATGTCAACAGTTTCAACTTCCATGTGAATGGGAACATGTGACACAGAGATCTTGCCCCATGCTTATCCTCCACCTGTCTTCCCCATTCTGCTTAGCAACAGAATATTTCACAAGTCCCTGGAAGAAAGTGGTCCTGGACTGGCAAGATGCTTAGGGAACAAAGGCATTTGCTGTCAAGCCTGATGACCTGAGTTCAATTCTTGGGATCCATATAGTGGAAGAAGAAAATGAAAATGAACTTCTGTAAGTTGTTCTGACTTTCACAGGTGCGTGCATACACACACACATGCACACGCACACACACACGTGCGCATGCACACACACGCATACACACATACGCACACACACGCGCACACACATGCATACACACATACGCACAGACACACGCGCACACACACATTTTAAGTAAACAAATAAATAGTTTTCTTAAAAGACTGTGGTCCTGCCAGGCACGGTGATGCATGCCTTTTATCCTAGCACTTAGGAGATAGATGTATATAGATCTCTGTGAGTTTGAAGACAGCCTGGTCTTCATATCGAGTTCCAGGCCAGCCAAGGCTACAGAGAGACCCTGTCTCAAAAAAATTGTGCTCTTCCCCTTTTCCATCTATGACATTCAAAAACCTTTGGGAGACCCTGTCTCAAAAATTGCATTCTTTCCCCTTTTTATCCATGAAATTCAAAACCCTCTGGTGCTTGGCTGGACTCTGGGAATGCTCCTTCCCTCAACATCAGCAAACCTCTTCCTGGCCCTGATCCTCACAGCAGCCTTACCTGGTCCTCTTTAGCTTCCAGCTGCCCTCAGTTCCTGACTTCAGTTCCTGATTATCCTCAGCCAGAAATCCTTTCATATCCATGACTTCAACTGCATCAACTCTCATTTAATAAATCTTGCTGGCCTCCCCTACTCCAGGGATCAATATGAGTCTGTTTCTGTAAGCAGCTTCTGGATGCACGTTGTCCATTGCCAATAGATTCTTTAATAGTTGTTTTACTTATTAGCCTTTACTGCTGTTTGTAGCAATTACTGAGACTGGCCAGTAAAGTGCTTCCCTCCAGCTGGGGCCACATAATGGGCACTTCTGTCCCAAGAGCTGTGTCTGTGCTTAGATTACCCCAGAATATTTTTCCATAAGCATTTCTTTTTTGCTGTGAGATTTTTATTCAGGTCATTGTTGAAATAAATGAACCAGTTCAACAACTTCTAAAGGTCAACTGAAAAGGAACTAGTCAACCTGTGTACCCATTAAATATAAATAGGTGTTATAGAGAGGTATTGTATATATGGCAAGACTTTTTTTTTGAGGGGTGTTCTAGGAAGTGTATGGTTGAGATGCTGTCTTTAGCCACATCTGCTAGTGATATTTAGGTTTCCTCCATAAGAAGAGGCTAGAAAAACTAGAGTAAGCGTTTGTACCAAGCTAGGATCTTTGTGGTCACAGAATCAGACCACTTCAAAGAATGTAATTTCCAAGGAGCTTGTTGGAAATTGACTGACCAAGAACAACAGAGAGACAGAAGTTGTAAAAACAGACTTCAGGTCATCAGGCTGGATTCACCTACAGTAGTTCAAGTGTATGCATCCCTGGCTGAAGTGTTAGTGATGATGGGGGTGTCTCCTGACAGCTGACACTTCGTGAAGTCCAGCGAAGAGTGACGCAGGAGGAGGCAGCACCCTCCTTCTGTTAAGGGCCAGACAGCAAATATTTTGGACTTCATATTCATATGGTCTTCTCAGCTTCTCAACTCTGATTTGCAGGGAAAAGTAGAGTAGGCAATAGGAAAATGAATGAGCACAATCATGGTCCAAATTTACAAGAACAGCTGATTAGGACCCTGACACAACAATTTATTGGTCCCTGGAAAAAATTATTGAAAATACTTGAATTTCAGTGCCTTGCTTTATACTTTAACTCTTGCTTTAAAAACATGTTGTTCTTTAAAATGTATGATATTTTAGGGGTTGGGGATATAGTGGTAGAGCGCTTGCCTAGCAAGCACAAGGCCCTGGGTTCGGTCCTCAGCTCCGGGGGGGCGGGGGGAGTATGATATGTTAGTATTTAAAAAAAAAAAACTCAAGTGTTTCCTGGACTGAAAATCAGCTGAGCAGGTGGGTGAAAGAAAGGACGAAGTTGGCAGGACTCACTGCAGCCTCAGGGAAACCATGGAAGGAAACTACAGGGCTGGATACTGTGCTGGGTAGCAGGTGGAGGAGGGTGTGGTTCTGGAGCTTACTTGAAACACCCTAGGGCACTTCATTAGCAGACCCAACTACAAGGCTGTTTGTTGACTGTCTCCAGCTCAGAATCATGGGTCTGCTGTAAATAGTATTTGGAAAGTAGATAAAGAGATGAAATACCTGGTTTTCTGCATCCCAATTAAAGTCCAGGTGCTGCACACAGGGCATTTATCATCCACTTTGCTGTAAGCCTGACTCAGCTCCTGGTTGGCCACTTTGTAGTCATGTCTGAGGATGTGCCCAGGCAGGGGATTTAATGCATAACCATAACCAAACAGGGTCCAATCAGCCTTAAATACTTAAGCCTAGTGTTCATCTAGGGACAGAACTTGGGGGAAATAGTGTCTAGTAACTATGAAGAGCTTCATGTGTTTCAATCTCGGCTAAAAATATGAAGTGTGTGTTGTCATTTATGCCTCACCACCATGGAATTAGGCAGCTACTACTTTCCCCACTACATTAACCTGCCCAAGGTCACAGGGCTGGTAATTAACAGAGAGAGCTTTCAAACCCAGTTCTGACTCCAAGGGCAGACACCATTAGCTCACAGGCTGAAGAGAAGGGAAGCGCTGCATGGTTTCAACAATTTAAATATTTTGTTTCTTTTAGAATTGCATACATGAGTACTGTTTTTATATCATTTCCACCCTCCTCCCGCTCCAACTCCTCCCACTTCCTGCCCACTCCCTCTCAGTTTCATGACCTCTTCTTTAATTATTATTGCTACATATAACCTTTTGGGGGGGGTGGCTTTTTGAGACAGGGTCTCCCTGTAGCCCCAGTTGTCCTGAAACTCACTATGTAGACCAGACTGGCCTTGAACTCACAGAGATCTATCTGCCTGCCTCTGCCTCCCAAGTGCTGGGATTAAAGGCGTGTGCCACCATGCCCAGCCCTACATATAACCTTTTTAAAGCCTGCAGGCTAAACAGTTTTCCACATTGTGTCAAGCTTTATACCTCATATCCAGATGTCAGTACTGCTCTCTCTCTCTCTCTCTCTCTCTCTCTCTCTCTCTCTCTTTTGATTTAATTTTTATGTTTATGAGTGTTATGCTTGCATGTGTGTAAGTGCACCTGGTGCCTGTGAAGGACCAGGAGACGGCGTCGGATCCCTTGGAATGGGAGTTACAGACAGTTGTTAGCCGCCGTGTGGGTGTTGGGATTTGAACCTGAGTCTTCTGCAAGAACAGCCAGTGCTTTTAACTGCTAAGTGTTCTCTCCAGTCCCAAGTGCTATACTTTCATGCTGAATGATATGGATGGACAAACAGGGTGGGCCACCCAACAATCTAATCAACTTAGTGTTGTAGGGCCTCAGTGTAGACACTACAGTCTATCAGTGCTCGACAGAGGTGTGCACAGTCCTCATTGGCAGGAAATTTCCAACCGCTTTTAGAAAATAAAACATGTATAAACATGATTCAATGAGCAATGGACCATGCTCTGCACTGGAGGAGGGGAAGAATGCTTTGGAGGCCAGTGGTCAGTGTAGGATGCCTGGGTATAAGACAGGTTCTGAAGACTGGAATAGGGCATCTACCTAGGAGTAGTGGAATCATGAAATGCTGTGCTTGGAAATAGAGCAGGCTCCAGGTTGACTATAACTAGGCTAGGTAGGGGAGTCAGAAAGGGCAAGCTAAGACCTGATGGTGCCGATCTTGAAGACAGTGCATAGTCATTTGATTTCATTACAATAAATAAGATCAACACTGCAAAATCCCTGGCCTGTATAGGCTCTTGATAGTGAAGGAGGCTGTGTTGCAACCCAAATAGAAAGACCAAGGGCTTTGGAAAGAAGAGAGACTTTGAATCAAATTCTAGCTCTGCCATTTATTAGCAGAATGACTTTGGGCTAGTTGTTTAATTTCTCTGAGTTTATTCAAAAGCAAAATGTGAATGAATCCCATCATGATTCGAAAGAGATAAACCAGCATTTTCTTTAATGTGCCAGGTGGTATTATATATGTTCTGTGATCCACAGGTCTCTGTCACTGTATAGTGAAAGCACATAGGCAATATGTAAACAAGTGAACATAACTGTGTTCTAATAAAACTTTATCTGCAAGGATGATCAGCCAGCCGAATTTTACCTTTGCATCATAGTTTCTCAAGTTCTGTTATAAAATTTAACTGAAATAATATGTAAAAAAAAATCTAGTACAAAAAAAAAATTTAAGTAGCCATTCTAAGATTTTAATTGGTTTTTTTGGGGGCGGGTGGGAGAGGTCTTTTTGAGACAAAGTCTCCATGTAGTCCCGGCTGGCCTGGAACTTGCTATGTAGACCAAACTGGCCTTGATCTGACAGAGATTTGCCTGCCAAGTGCTGGGATCAAAAGGCGTGCACAAAAATATAACATTCTGATCACATTCACCCCCATTACCTTCTCCTGTCCTCCTCCCACTCCCACTGATCCCCTTCCTCTCCCCAACCAGTTCCCCTTCAACTTTCATGTCTTTGCATGAAGATGGCCTGCTGTATTTCATTAGTTAATTCGGACTGTGTGCGGGAACATGGGCACCTCACTAGTGGCTACACCACTGAAGAAAATGTCTCTTTTTCCCATATCAATTATTAACTGTCTATAAATCTCCAGGAAGGGTGGGGCTTTGTGAGCCCCTCCCCACTTCATGACAGGATGGTGGCCCCAATCTTGTGTACATCTTGTACAGGTAAATCCAACTGCTGTGAGTTTGAGAGTCAAGAGCCATGTCACACCTGGAAGACATCATTCCACATTTCTTCCCAAACTTCCTCTCTTACATTTTTTTTAATGTAGTCTTATTTTAAAGATTTATTTTGCTTTTTAACTGCATGTGTGTGTGCACATGGAGCTGAGAGATGTCAGACCCCCTGAAGTTGGAGTTACAGGCCATTGTGAGTTGCCTGATGTGGGTGCTGGGCGCTAAACTCAGGTCATCTGCAAGAGCAGTAATCACTCTTAACCACTGAGTCATCTCTCCAGCCCTCTTACATTCTTTCTATCCGTTCTTCCTCAATGTTCCTTGAGCCTTGGGGGAGTGCCGGTGCTAGATGGCCAAGACGGACAGTACCTGAAAGGGGGAGTGAGGATTGAAAGAAAAACAAGAGACAGAGAAAAGATACTTGGGAGGACTGTCAGTAGAGACTGCAATCCCGGTTTATTTTAGCTCCACCTTTTTATACAGAAGAACATCAGAGATCTTAATTTCAACAGCTGTTTTTCCCACCTGTATCTGAGGGTCAAGGAGCAGTCAAATACTTGTTGTGAGCTCCACCATATAAACACATTCCTCCTGACTTGGCAGATTAGGTACTGGTGTGCAAAACACAAACTCAGTAAACAAGCCTGCCACAGCTCAATGTTCATAATGGATTAATAGCTCCCGACAGGGGAGGTGATACAGATGTCCCATTCAGGACTGAGCACTCAACAGTCATTGATTCTCAGCAGTTTGACTAGTTATGAGTCACTTCAGTTACCTCTGCCCTCTGAAAAATAGAAGCTTTTCTGAAGCTTATGGCAGCACTGATCTACAGACATAAACAGTTGTTTAGAAAGCAATTTGACAGGCATCGCATATTCATTTAGCAGTACCTTCTTCATTTAAGGCACAGAGCACCCCCAGTATGTACAGTACTGCGTTGCAACTTTGGCCAACTCCTTTTGCCCTTCTAAATGGCCTGTTCATTCCCAGCGTGTTGTAATTCATGCTAATGTATATATTTTCTGTCATTTGTTTTTCTGTTGTGCTGGCCATAGTATTGTCCCATTAAAATAGACTTCAAACCCAAGAGTTATAACAATTACTAAAAGCATTATTTGTTAACAATAAAAAGAAAAGGAACAATACTTGGAGAAAATCATAAATGAGAACAGTGCCCAATTCTAGGTTGAAAAGACATTAAACAGTACCCTCTGTCCAGCCTCTTTCCCCTAAGGCTCAGAAAAGGAAGGAAGGGAAGAGAAAGGCAAAGAAAGGGAAAAAGAAACAGAATTTGAGTTCCCCTGCCAGATGTAGAACAAAACTGTGTCTAATGAACAGGTGCCCCCTAAGGAAGATAAGAGGAAATTTTTTCTCGGTTCTATGTGTAACTACCTTTTATGCCACTATATACTAAAATCTAGTGTCAGCTGGATACGGTGGTGCACCTGTAATTCCAGCTGCTTGGGAGACTAAGGAAGAAGGCTTTCAAGTTTGAAGTCAACCCAGGCTACATAGCAAAACCCCCATCTCAAAAGAATAGATTAAGAAAAATAAAGTCTAGCCTTAGCATTTAAGACTTGTTTTAGAATATTTTAGTGGGGCTGGTGAGATGGCTCAGCAGTTAAGATAGCTAACTGCTCTTACAGAGGACCCGGGTTTGATTCCCAGCACCCACATGGCAGCTAACAACTGTCCATGACTCCAGTTCCAGGGGATCCAATGCCCTCTTCTGACCTCCATAGACACTGTACGACACAGGTGCATTTACATACATGGGCATAACACTCATACACATAAAATAAAAATAACAAACAAAATATTTTTAAAAGAATATTTTAGTATACTTTATTTTTCTGTTTGGGGTTTTTTCTTTTCTGTTTTTGTTTTTTGAGACGGTATCACTATGCAGTTCAGGCTAGCCTTGAACTTGTGATCCTCCTGCATCAGCTTTCCAAGTCCTGGAATCACAGACATGTACCACCATACAGAACTTTTCATTTTATCTTATTTTGTTCACTTCCTACTGCTTTTTACATGAACCCACCTAAGGACCACTTCCTAACATCCAATGAACAGTGCATCATCTGAGAACAATGTGCTGACTAGTATCTCTTTCCTTACTCTTCAGCTTTGTTCCAATGGCAACAAGTGTCCCAAGTGAGTGTGCTTTATCAGCTCAACCTCTTCTGTGTTTCATTCTCTGGATCATTCGATTAAGAGTCTTCTCTTCTTGGCTGACTTTACTGTGAAAAGACTGAGTCTTCCACCTGGTCTGGGTACCTTTCCAGGTGGATCTCCAGGATGTGCAGACTGCCACAGCCAGTATCCTTTACTTCTTTTCATGATGAACTGGGATAATCCCTATCACATGGCTGACTCCCAGAAGTCTGACCTTTATGCAAGTGGGCTGATCTGCAAAATCAGTGAGTGAGAATTGATGGGATGTTAGACATATTGGCAGACATGCTACCAGACTTAAATCAAACTCTTCAATAACAGTGGGCCCAAAGTAGATTTCTGTGAGATCAAGGCCAGCCTGGTCTACATAGTGAGTTCCAGGCCAGCTGGAGCTCTAGGGAGATCCTGTATCAAAAAACAAACAACAAAAAAAGAATGGTTCCAAGTTTGCATGTTTGTTTTGAGAGTCTTGCCATTATAACCCTGGTTGGGCTGGTACTGGCTATGAAGTCTCTGTTGACCTTGAACTTGCAGCAATTCTCATGTCCCCACCTCCTGAGTGTTGGAATCACATTGTCACCATGCCTGGCAAGGTTTGTTTGTTTTGAATTCTCAGTTTCTTGATGTTCTTGGCAAGGTCCAGTCAATCACCTTAACTATGTACATAACCAACACTGTCCTCCAAGGGCTCTGTGTGGGCACACTAGCCTCAAAACTACTATGTAAGACCTGGCAGATCTAAACAAATTTTCAGCTATCTCTAAGGGATCCCATCCTGGGACCCAGAAGCTGGGTTGGTAGAATGATGAATCTTCCTCATTTGTGTAGGACTGAGGGGCTGTAGAGCAGTGGAACTTTCTATACTAAAGTGGGTAAGGTCCTGAGTAAACTCGGGTGAGTTGGTCACTTCATTGGTTATAATGAATATTTGTAATTAGTGTTCAGAAGCATACAAAACCATGTAATGAACTAGAGAACCCAAGAGCCCCAGGCTAAAGGGACACTCAACTGGTCTCTTCACAGATAATGACCGGGAATGAAGAACTTTACCTAGGGTGGTGTCAACTGAGCATACAGGTCTTCTCTGGTGGTCTAGTGGTGGGATTTGGTACTCTCAGGGGAACAGGGATTCCAGTAGACTGCCCACTGGTTATTTCTTCCCCTGTGTTCAGTCCCCCATCATTCCCAGGACACTCATGAGCCATGAAGGGTAAGGGTGTGGTAGAAAGGTTTAAACTCTAAGGACTTACATGGTACATATGATGAAGTTCTCCCTGAAAGTTCTGGACATGTAGTATCCTGGTCAGAGAAAGGAGTACACGGGAGATGGAAAGAAAGGGGTTCAGAGAGGGACAGCAGCCAAGTTAGCAACCAAAGATGATGAAAATGGCAGTGGACAGAAGAAGGGCAGCAGCATCTCTGATCATCTATGAGGCTGTGGCCCAACTTTTGGAACTCTCGGAGGACAGACCACCAAAAGAACTGATGGTTCCACTAAAATCATGCATTTTGGGGAATTCTGAGAAATATTAAGAGACGTGAACGCTGAAAAAAACAAACAAAAAAAAAGCCCGCAAGCTAGAAGTTATGGGCAAGAAGGATGTTTACTATTATAAACATGACCTTGGGCTATCATTACATAAAACTGCCTAGGAAAGCATGAGACATAGAGATTATAATTACACTGAGCGTCTATGAAAAACAAACTTTCCATTAAGTACACGTACTTGTGGAAAAACATCCTAACCATGGGTTAGAGCTCAGTGAATTGTTCAGGAAAATATTTGCGTATCCCCCAAATGCAAACGGGGAAAAAAAAAACAACTTTAATATGCTAGAACTCCACCTTCCCATCTCCCAAGGGGTAAGGGGAACCACTATCTTCACATAGTGCCAAAGATGGATTTCATCTGTTCTTAAACTTTCTTTCTTTTTATTTTATGTATATGAGAATTTTGCCTGTATATATGTAAGTAGATCACATGCATGCAGTGTCTGCAGAATCCATAGGAGGGTATCAGATTCCCTGGAACTGGAGTGACAGTCAGCTGCCATGTAGGTGCTGGGACCCAAACCCAGGTCCTCCAGTAGAGCAGTCAGTGCTCCTAATTGCTGAGCATCTCGCCAGTCCCTGTTCTTGAATGTGGGATGGACAGAGGCATACACCACACATAATTTTTCCATTTCCTTCTTTTGCTCAGCATTGTGTTTATGAGATTCATCCATGTCTCTACGTGAAGTTATGTTTTTTTTTGTTTTGTTTTCACTACTGAATGGAATTCCATTAGGAACACGTAGGATTTATTCATCCATTTTACTTCAGTTGGATGTTTGTATTTGTGCTGGATAGCTTTAGTATCAACTTGACACACCTGTGTTGAGGGTGCCTCAATTGGGGAATTTCCTCCATTGGACCGGCCTGTTGCCATCACATGCTGGGCAGGTGGGCCTACGTTGTATAAGAAAGCAGGTTGAGTGAGCCAGGGTCTGGGGGGGAGCAAGTCAGTAAGCAGTGTTCCTCCATGGCCTGTGCTCCAGCTCCTGCCTCCAGGTTCCTGCCCTGAGTTCCTACCTTGGGCTCCCCCAGTGATGAACTGTAACCCGGGAGATGTAAGCTAAATAAACCCTTTCCTCCCCAAGTTGGTATTGGTCAGAGTATCTTGTAACAGCCATGGAGAAATAAACTAGGACTACTAGTGTTTTCAGTTTGAGCCCTCAGGCATGGTGCTACCAGACGCTACAACATGGATTTTTGTAACACAGTGCATTTTTGCTGAGCATGTGTCTAAAAATGGAGCTACTACATAATGCACGTGTGTGTGTGTGTGTGTGTGTGTGTGTGTGTGTGTGTGTGTTCTAGTATGGTCATTTACATTCCTCCAAACAGAGCTGTGTGTTCCAGGCAGTTTTCATTTTGTTCATCCTGTGAAGTACACATAAAACTTTATAAGTTTTTATATTCTTTTCTTATTTTATGCTGGCCATGGTGGTGCACGCCTTTAGTCCCAGGACTTGGGAGGTACAGGCAGGTGGATCTCTGAGATCAAGGCCATCTTGTTCCAAGCCACCTGGGGTTACAGGGAGACCATGTCTCAAAAACACCCCACATTTATTTAATTTTTTTATTTACTGTGTGCGAGTATGTGCGCATATATGTGTCACAGCACATATTTGGAAGTTAGACAACGTGAGGAATCAGTTCTTTCTTTCCAACATGTGGGTCGTAGGGATTGGACTCAGACTTGGTGGAAAATATCTTAACCCACTGAGCCATCTCACTGGCTCTAAAACTTTAAGTATTAACTTTAGATCCTGGGATTTCCTGGATTCCAAATATTAATGTTTTTCCTGAATGCTGCTGACTGAAGTCCTCAAGATAAAGATTCAAATGGTGGTAAAACTTGGGTCTCAAATGTCACCCAGCTGATTGTGTGTTGAAAGCTTTGTCCCCAGTTGGCTGCTCTACTGGAGAGTGGTGGAAACAGCAAGAGATGGAGCCCAGTTGTAGACAGTGGGTCATTTGTGGTATGCCCTACGAGAGAATGATGTGCCCATCCTCTCTCTGTATGTGCTTCCTGGTCACCATACAGTGAGCAGCTTTGCTACATCATGTGTGCCCTGCCATAATGTTCTGCCTCCTTACAGAAATACCAGAGCCAGTGCCTATGAACTGAAAGTGTGAGCCAATATAAATCTTTCCTCCTGGAAGTTCACTTTCTCAGGCCCTTTCACAGCCACAGGAGTTGATCAACACAAACAATTTCTCTCTGAGGAATCTGAATATATTTGTAAGAGAACTGACTTATAGACAGTTTATATCCACTTGGCATGACAGCACATGCCTGTAAGCCCGTCACTTGGGACACTGAAGCTGGAGGACACTGAGTAGGCTTCATGACTTTGAAGCCTACTTGGGCTACATGGTAAATGCAAGGACAGCCTGGGCTACATGCCCTTATCTAAATGCAAATAAATAAATAAATACATGGCTGACAAGATATCTCAGTGGGCAGGGGTGATTGCCACCAGGACTAACAAACTGAGTTCAATTCCTAGGACCCACACGGTAAGAGAGAAAACTGACTCTTGCAGGTTTAAAATCTTTAAAAAAAAATGAAAAATATGAGAAAAGAAAAATTCATTTCCTTATATTCAGTTTTAGGAGTGTGTGTGTGTGTGTGTGTGTGTGTGTGTGAGAGAGAGAGAGAGAGAGAGAGAGAGAAAGAAACAATTCTGTGGAGTCATTTCTCTCCTTCTACCCTGTGTGGGTTCCAGGGAATGAACTCAGGCCTACAGGCTTGTGAGGTTATAGGACCTGGTTATAGGACGTTTTATATTCTGAAGCCAAGAGCAAAATCAACATAAAGACAAAACCAAAGGGCAGAGGGGAAGAGTGACTATGTAAGAACATACCCTAAACCAAGCATGATAACTGGAACACACCTGTAATCCAGGCGTGTGACAGGCAGAAGAAGGAGGATCAGGAGCTCAGGGTCATCTCTGCTATATAGTGGGTTCAAGGCTAGCCTGGGGAACATGAGACCCTGTCTCAAAGACAGAAACAAAGAAACAAAAAGGCTTGCTTTCCCCCTAAGCTGGTTCTTTTTTTTTTTTTTTTTTTTTTTTTTTTGTTTTTTTTTTCCTTTCTTGTAGGTAAGTGCACCTGTGTCGTGCAATGCCCTTGGAGGACAGAAGAGACTGTCAGATCTTTTTTTTTCTGCCTCCCGAGTGCTGGGATTAAAGGCATGCGCCACCACGCCCGGCTTGGTTCTTTTTATAAAAAATTATTTTTAAATTTCTTGCAGTTTCATACATGTATACAACGTATTGTGATCATTCATGCCTCATCGCCCTGTCTTGCCCCCAACTCCTGCTGACACCTTTATTTTTCTCAACTAGTGTCCTAGGCCCCTTCTTACTTTCATGGTTTTACGTGTGTGTGTGTGTGTGTGTGTGTGTGTGTGTGTGTGTATGTGTGTGTGTGTGTTTTGACTCACTGAGTTTCAGATTGCATGTATGAACATGGGTAGGGTGTTATTTACTAGAACACAGGCATCTTAACAGAGGCCACAGCTGTGAAGAAAATGGCACCACCTTCCCTGCAACTATTAACTGCCAATAGGTCCTGGGGAGGTGGGGCCCCATGATCAGGGCCTTCCCCCATCAATGATGGGATGTTGAAGGGCCCACTGTTGTGCAGGTCTTGTGCAGGAAACCACATCCACTGCATGTTCATGAGTGCAAGGACCATGTCATAACTGGAAGACAGCACTTAACAGCACCCCTCCCCCTCCTCTGGACCTAACCTTTCTGCTCACCCCTCCTTCCATGACGTTCCCTGGGCCTCAGAGGGGGTGATACAGATGTCCTATTGAAGGTTGAGCACTCAATAGTCCCTTATTCTCAGTACTTTGACAGTTATGGGTCTCTTCATTAACTGTTGCCCACTGCAGGGAGACGCTTCTCTGGCCAAGGTGAGAGCAGCACTATCTATGGCTATAAACAAATGTTTTAAAGGCAGTTTGACAATATGTACATTTATCACAACAACAGTAGCAAGTTCCTCCCTAGGGCCTGTGACCTCCCTAGTCAAGGGCTCTTGACCAGGTTTACAGTATCAGGTATGCCTTCCCTCCTGTACAGCAATCCTCAAATCCAAACAGAAAGCTTTTGGTCACCCCCAAACAGTGGTGCCACTCCTGTGCTAGTGGACATATCTTTTCGGGCAGGTCGGTATTACAGTACATATAGGGTCCACAGCTGGATAACTGTTGAAGCCTTTTCTCCTTCAGCATCTTGAAGAGCTTCATGTAACACTATGAACACTAGTCAACAGGGAGGATACTTCCAGCTCAGTTCCAGTCAATTTCTGTGCACTTTGAGACCCAGGTGTGTGGTGTCTTCAGTAACAAAGTCTTGCCATCTAGTTCTAGTGGACAACCAAGATCAATGGCAATAGCCTGTGTTGTTTCAGAAGCTTCTATGAACACGTTGACCAGCATCTCATGGGGCAGTATCCCTCATCTTCCACTGAGATTTTTGTTTAATAACCTTTGATTTATGGGAGCAATAATAATCTACGCGTGCTGGGAGGGTACCGCCATTCAAACCCTTTTTTCTAATTATATCTTTTAGTTAACTTATAAATGAGTAGCTTTCTAATATATGGCTTTTTCATGATCCTTTGTTTGGACTAACCATCCCCCTCTAACCTTAACTTGCCTTCATCTTCTTGCCCCCATTCCTATGTAAATCCTTTCAGTACTCCACCTCTCTCCTTTCATATCTCACATGTTTTATTATGCCCGTACTTAAGACCTCTATCCTCTCCAAAACTCCTTTCTTGATTCCTGGCCTCTACAAACACTCACTCCAACTTAAACACAGAAATCTGAACATTTGAAGCTGGAAATTGTTTAGAAGAGAGAATATGTGACATTTGCCTCTTTGGTCTGCGTTACTAAACTCAGTATAATAGTTTACAGTTCTAGTCATTTTCCTGCAAATTTCATAATTTTACTTTACAGCTGAATAATTGCATTATGTGTATATAACACATTTTCATTATCAATTCATCAGCCGATAGACATCTAGATAGATTCTATTTAGCTATTGTGAATAGATCAGCAATAAACATGGATGTGCATATATCTCTGTAGGAGGGTATGTATCTCTGTATGAGGTTTCACTATGTAGCCCTGGCTGGCCTAGAACTTACAGAGATCCACCTGCATCCTGGGTGCTGGGATTAAAGGCATGTACCACCACACCTGGCCAAAGCCCTTTTTTTTTATTTTTTTGGTCTTTTTGAGACAGGGTCTCCCTGTAGCCCCAGCTGTCCTAGAACTCACTATGAAGACCAGGCTGGCCTTGAACTCCTAGAGATCTGCCTGCCTCTGCCTCCCAAGTGCTGGGATTAAAGACATGTGCCACCATGCCTGGCCAAAGCCCTTCTCTAAAATAGGGTTGTTTGAGTTTTTTGATGTTTGGCTGTTTTAATTCTTCGTATATTCTTCATATTAATCCTCTGTTGGACGTGTAACTGGCAAATATTTTCTCCAGTTCTGTTGGCTGCCTCTTCACTTGATTGACAGTTTGCTGTATGGAAGCTTTTTGAGTTCATGAAGTCTCACAAGTCCTATTTAGGAAATCCTTACTGATGCCTATATATGGTAGTATGTGCCTTAGTTTTTCCTCTAGGAGTTTCAGAGTTTGGGGTCTTACATTGAGATTCTTGCTCCATCTGGAGTTGATTGCTGTGCAAGGTGAGAGATAAAAGATGTGGCTTCATTCTTGTATTTGTAGACATTCCGTTTTCCCAGCCCCATTTGTTGAAGATGCTGTCTTTTCTCTGAAGTGTAATTTTGAAATCTTTTGCAAAAGCCACATGGCTATAATTGTCTGGCCTTGTATCAGTATTCTCCATCCTCTTCTATTAATTTATGTGTCTATTTTTGTGCAGGTACTGGACTGTTTGTATTACCACGGTTCTATAACTTGAAATCAGGTATGGTGATACCTCCAGTCTTACTCTTTTTGCTCAGGATTGCTTTGGCTATCTGGGGTCTCTTGTATTGCCATGTGAACATCAAGATTTTTTTTTCTATTTCTGTGAAGATGGAGTTAGGGGACTGGAGAGATGGGTCAGTGGTTAAAAACACTGGCTGCTTTTGCAGAGGATTGGGAACTAACAACTGTCTGTAACTCCAGTTCCAGGAGAGCTGATGCCTTCTTCTGGCTTCCCTGGGTATTGAACAACATGCATGCACTTGCAAACATGCAGGCAAACACTCATACAAATAAACTAAAATAAATAAATAAAAAGGATGGAGCTGGACATTTGATTGGGGTTGCATTGAATTTACAGATTGCTTTTGGTAGGATGGACATTTTCACAGTGTTGACTCCCCTGACTCATGACTGTGGGAGGTCTTTCTAGTGCCTTGCTCCATCTATGTCTTCGTATTTCAGATGTTTTATCTCAGAACCCATTCACTTCCTTGGTTAGGTTTCTTCACGGGTATTTTTGAGACCAAAACCACAGTCATTTCCAAGATTTCTTTCTCAGTATGTTCGGCTTTGGTATATAGGCAGGTTACTGATTTTCTGTATTATTTTTGTGTCCTACCATTTTGCTGAAGTGGAAGGATATTTACTAAGCTTATCCTAACCTAGACCTTTACATCAATATCCGCAGTAAAACTTGCTGTCCTGCTTTCTCCCAGACGATGCACACCATCTCTTCAGGCATCCTGCTGCAATACTGTGACATAGGGATCTTCCAGTTAGTCTTCATAGTGGCGCAGAGGTTATTGCTGAAGCCCACAGGCAGCATTAGAGGGAGAGATGCAGAGCTTCTCTTATCATTGATTCTGTAAGGAAAGACTGTTCCTCATAGACCATTTCTTGGGGGCAACTGCCTTAATTTAAGTGGAAAGAATCTGTTATGACCAATCGCAGAAAATAAACAAATCTAAGCCTGCCCTGGGGAGTCTGTGAACTTCTACTCTAGAGATCAATATATAAAATCTGCATGATTGGTTTTCTCTTTTTATCTTGACCTCGGAGTCCTATATTTTTTATCTGTACATGAATCATTGATTTAGCTGTCCCCAGAGTATTAGCATAAATTATGTATTAAAGCATTGAAAAGGCTGAGAGGAAATGAGGGCTTTTCAAATTCTTTTAAAAAATATTTTTATTTACTGTTTTTATTCTATGTGTATGAGTGTATTGCCTGCATGTGTGTAAGTGCATGGTTGTTAGCCACCATGTGGGTGATGGGAAGAGAACCCGCGTCCTCTGCAAGAACAGCCAGTGCTCTTAACTGCTGGGCTATCTATCTCTCCAGCCCCAAAGGCTTTTCAAATTCTATCAGCAAGTTTCTGTTGTCTGTGGAGTTACTGGTCCCAGTTGACTTGAAAGAAAGGATTCCTCTATATGGCCTGAAAATAACCTCAAAAGGTTATAACCAAATCTATATTTTTGTACAAAATGGGTTTTAATCTCCCAGTGCTAGTAACAAGGACAGCTAGGGAACCACAGATTAAACAAATGACCATGTAAATGAGGAAGGACTTGAAATGAAACAGGAAAGAGACAGCCTGAAAGCTTTCTTGAACAACTGTGTTATTATTAGTAATTCCCTCAAAATCACTTAGTATCATAAAGCCTGTGGGAAGCATTTGGTTTGGCTACAAGGACAAACAGTCACTCAGTTGCTGTCTAAGGAACTTATACTTCGAGCGTTTCATCTCATAGATTATGCCTCATAGTCTTGTTCCCCAACCAGAGGGCAGAGGCCATTTATTCACTTGTTAAAAATTGCTGTTGCTAGCTACTTGGGGATGCTGTTTGACCTTCCACTTGTCTGAATCCCTGACTAGTGTCTGCTGTCAGACTAATGAGAAGTGTATGTTTCTCTTCCCGAGGAGCCCTGGGTTTGCTGCTGAAATCACACAATGCCAGTCACCTCGGGGACCAGCACCTACTGCTTGCCTGAGCACTCATTCTGCTTCACAGGCATTTCTCCCAACATTTTGAGCAGCTCTGTGGCCTCCAACTCCAATGGTCTCAATCTATTGGTCTATCTCAAGGTTCTTGACTCTTCCAGGTTACTCATCTTACTCTTTTCTGAGCTATGCATTTCATTCATAAGTATAGTTGGCCCTTGGTATCTGTAGGACCCCCTGTGGAGACTGAAATTTTGATGTAGTCAAATTCCTCATGTAAGACGGTATAGTAAAACTGGGCATGGTAGCTCATGCCTATAATGCCAGCACTGGGCAGAAGCAGGAGGATCATTAGTTTAAGACCAACCTGGACTAGACAGTGAGTTCCAGGCCAACCTGTGCTACTGTCTCAAAAATCCAACCAACTGGGGCTGGATAGATGGCCCAGTGGTTAAGAGCACTGGCTACTCTTTCAGAGGACCCAGGTTCAATTCCCAGCACTTACATGGTGGCTAACAACCATCCATAACTCCAGTTTCAGGGGATCTGACACCCTCCTCTGGCCTCCATGGGCATTACATGACACAGGTGCACTTATATACACACAGGCAAACTGCTTATATACATTAAAAAAAATAATTTAAAAAAACACAACCAGTCATTCAAATAGAAGTTTAGTTTAAAATGACAAACAACATACTGACAAACATTGCATGTTCTTATATGTAGAAGCTGGGAGTTGATTTCAAGCAAATAGAAAGTAGAATTGTGCTCAACAGAGCCTAGGAGGGGGTTAGGAGGAAGAGTTGGAGACAGGATGGTTAATGAGTACTTGAAGCAATTGGATCTGAGAAACAAATTCTGTTTAACAGCACAGTGGAATAACTATGCTTGACAACAATTAACCGAATGTTTCAGAATAATTAGGAAAGCCCAGTGTAGTGGCACATACCTATAATTCTAGCACTTGGGAGACTAAGGGTAAAGGACAAGTTTAAGGTTAGCATGGACAACACAGCAAGTACTAAGTCAGTCAGGGCTATCCAGAAAGACTCTGGAGAGAAAGAGAGAGAGAGAGAGAGAGAGAGAGAGAGAGAGAGAGGAGGAAGGAAAAAGGAAAGGAAAAAAGAATAAAGAAAAGAGAGAGAGAGAGAGAGAGAGAGAGAGAGAGAGAGAGAGAGAGAGAGAGAGAGAGAGAGAGAGAGAGAGAGAGAGAGAGAGAGAGAGAGAGAGAGAGAGAGAGAGAGAGAGAGAGAGAGAGAGAGAGAGAGAGAGAGAGAGAGAGAGAGAGAGAGAGAGAGAGAGAGAGAGAGAGAGAAAGAAGGAAGAAAGGGAAGGAGGGAGGGAGGGAGGGAAGGAAAGAAGGAAGGAAGGAAGGAAAGAAGGAAAAAAGGAAGGAAGGAAGGGAGGGAGGGAAGGAAAGAAGGAAAAAAGGAAGGAAGGGAGGGAGGGAGGGAGGGAAAGAAGGAAGGAAGAAGGAAGGAAAGAAGGAAAGAAGGAAAGAAGGAAGGGGAAAATATATATTAGGGGCCAGAGAGATGGCTCAGAGGGTAAAGATGATTGCTGTCAAATCTAACAAATTTGATGATCTGACTTCAACCCCTAGGACTCATGTGCTGGAAGGTGAGAACCAGCTCCCTCAAACTCCCTCCCTCAGACCTCCACATGTGCATCATACCATGCATACCATGGCATATGTGTACCCCTCCCCCTACATATACATAAATAAATAAATGTAATTTTTTAAATAATTTTAAAGAAAATTATATATACTTCAGATTAATAATGTACTTAAATTATTTATTGTCATTTGAAAAGATGTTTAATGCAGTAAAACACATGACACACAAGAAAGGGACAACTTTAGAAAGATGAGCACAAATAATTACTAATTTAAGTGATAATATGCTCTAGGAAACTCAAAAACATAAAAATTGTTTTAAACTTTTAAATGAATACTGGTCGTGGTGGCATGCGCCTTTAATCCCAGCCCTCTAGAAGCAAAGGCAGGTGGATCTCTGTGAGGTTGAGGTCACCCTGGTTCACATCATGACTTCCAGTCAGGCTGTGACCAGGGAGACCCTATCAAAAAACAACAACAACAACAAAAAACCTTTAATTGATATAGAAAAAAAAGTACCACAACTAGAGCCAGGATAAATGTGTCATAGTTGTTGCTTGGTTCTTCGCTTCATGGTGGATTGATCCCCAGGCCTTATGCATGCTAAGGAAACACTCAACCATTGAGTTACATTACTGACTCCAATTCAACAGCTTCTTTTGTTAACAATAACATACCCACATTGCATAAAGCACATGTGGCATCGTAGGCTTTGTGTCAAGTACTTTACAGGAACAATCAGATACAATCTTGGAAGCCCTCAATCATGAATTAATAAAACTTTCTAACAACTCATAAAGATCTACATTGCCATTTGATCCATTTGCTGAAAGAGAAAACTGGGGTCTAGGGACACAAATTAGCTTGTCCAGGGTCTCAAAGCTAGAATGAAAAGCACAGTTGGAATGTAGAAAACCTCACCTTTCCCTGATCTCATCACCGCATAGTTGGCATGGCTATAGGCAGAAGGCACTGGGCTGAATTAATTGTGGGTCTCTTGTTTCCACTCAGGTTAAGGCATTGGGAGCCTCTCTTCCTCTTTTCTAGGCTGTCTGTGTAGTTAACACCCTTAGAAGCTAGAGATAACATCTCCATCTAGAACAATGGACAGGTTTGTGGATTGCCCAAATGATAAAAAGAACATTTCATTTCAAGAAACAATTCCTTATTCAATGTTTTAAAAATGCATAAATTTGGGGGGCTGGCAGGATGGCTCAGAGAATAAAGGCATTTGCCACTAGGGCTGACCACCTGAGTTTGGTCTCCTGGATCTACATGGTGGAAAGAAAGAATCCGTTCCAACAAGTTGTTCTCTGGCCTCCATATGCACACTGAGGCACATGTGCATGCAAATAAATAAATAAATAAATAATAAATAAATAAATAAGTAATAAATGTGATTTTAAAACTATGCACACACACATATGTCTCAAGAGTCTCTCATGTAATGACTCACTGCACATGTGCAAATACAATTCCTGACTTCCCTCATGTTTCTCATGAGGCTCAGGAAACTGGCAAGTGCTGTACCCCAGCTACTGATAATTTGGTGAGAAATGAAGTGTTTTTGTCTTGGACCATGAAATCTTTTATCTCCCTGCCAATGACAGGAAATCTTTTATCTCTGAAACCATGGTTGGGTGATTTGTTAGTCTGCATGTGAGGCAAACTTCAGACCCTTCATATATGCAGGAATACATACTATGTTGGGAACATGACACTTGCCAGGATGTTAAACTTCCCAAACTAATTTTTATATTTAAAATAACCTCTAGGATACTTTTTTTGAGATAGGGTCTCCCTATAGCTCCAGCTGGCCTGGAACTTGCTATGTAGACCAGACTGGCCTTGATCTCACAGAGATCTGCCTCTGCCCCCCAAATGTTGGAATTAAAAGTGTGTGCCACCATTTTGCTCCTTGGCCTCCGAGGTCAACTAAGTTCTAAGGGACTATGAACATCTCTCAAAATGTCCTGTAACTGTGGTGAGTCACCTGTCCTCTTGATCAAAGAGGCCTTGGAGACCCATGCTTCCAAGTAAAGCCAGTCATGGTCGAGCAGGACCTTTGGCTTCTCTTCACATAGATGGAACTGGTAAAAGAAAGGAGCCAGGGGCTCCTCCCAAGCCCATGTGACCTGTGAGGAACAGATCCTCAAATGACCTTAAGAGTAAAAATAAATTGGTTTATATGGGCCAACTGTATGGTATTAAACACCCAAAAGGAAAGCATAACCAAAGATTAAAGGGATCAAAAAAATTCTTTAAGAGTCAATGTGTATAGCTAAAGGCTGCATAACAAGAAACAATGTCAGACAGGAGATACCTTCCTTTGAGTTATTGGCCAGGGTGGCCCAAGAAAGTCTCAGACAGTAACCCAGCATAGAACTGGGAAAATGAACAGCAGACCCCAATCTTATCTAAAGGAATATTGGCAATTGATTGCTGCTAGATGAGGAAGAGCTGATCTCCCTAAAACAAGGAACTCTAGATAGGCTGACTAGATTCGGCAGATGGACAAGCATAGGGAACAGATGGGGGTGCAGACAACACAGTAGACTGTAACAGGGATGACAGAGTATATGGACTCCTGTGGGGGGGTGTGGCTCTGGGAGGGTGCCATTTGGGAAGTGGGTATATAGATGCATAACATTGTTTGGGATGTTCTATATGAAATACACACACACAAAAAGGAACAGTAAATTTTAAAATGAAATGGAGATCTTTTTTAAAGGTTAAAAACTCATTCAATTTTATGTCTTACAGGGCTTATTGGACTCCAGTGTGTGGGGGAAGTACTATGGGAGGGTGCCGTTTGGGATGTGGGTATATAGATGAATAAGATTGTTTTGGATGTTCTGTATAAATAAAAATTTAAAAAATCAACAAATTAAAAATGAGTTATATTTGAGGAAGAAGCATAAAAATTTGTTTCATGTTAATTAGTAAAGGGGAAAAACATTATCATTGAAATCTGCCTGATGACTTTATATGCATGCTCAGGTGCCAAGGATCTCAGAAAGTAACCGGCTGTGACTAGTAGTAATCAGATATATAGAGATTAGAGCCACATGTGCAAATATCTAAGCGTTAGTAGCATTAAAAATTAGTTTCTCTGTACAAAACAGTATATTTTAAAATGAAATGGCAATCCTTTTTAAAGGCTAAAACCTCATTCAATTTTATGTTTTACAGGGTGTATACTGAGTTCAGTATTGTATAACTATTAATTCAACTGTGAACCTAAAAATTTACAGCCACTTTTGAAAGAGATGCATCTTTGCTCTGGAAATTATTATTGAATATGTTAATGCTGTAATGAAATGCTTCTTCCAATCATGTGGTTATTAAATAAATAATTTTTAAAGTGTATGCCACCATGCTCAGCTGAGATTTTTAACTCTTAGTTTATACCAGAAAACTAAAGAATCACTAAGAATTTTTAAAACTGAAAAAAGGGAGTAAAGAGGAAGAATTTACCTTATCAGACATTAAGTTATTCATAAAGCTTTAACAACTAAAGCAATAATTGTAGTTCCACCCTAGAAAAAAACCAGACAAAACAATGAAATACAAATTTAGTTTAGCTTCTCTACTGCAGGAAATTAAAATATTATACAGGAATCAATACAAATCAAAATGTAAGGTTCAGCCACTAAATAATTTTGGCTCAAAAAATAAATTTAAATAATACATCAATATATAATTTTGACGGATAAGATTTAAATATGAAGATATGTGCTAAACTAGTCATAAATATAAGCAAAGCCTGGGGGGAGTGGGTGTCTAATCTCTGAACAGAAAAGGTCATTTCAGAATAACTTTCAGAAGATGTAAAATATCATATAATCCGACCCAACAATTTAACTAAGAAAATATAAGAAAACCAAAGTCCTAGCATCTTGCTATATCCACAAAATAGTAGGAACTCAGTATATATGAACTAGACAAAAGCAGCTACATAAAAACCCAGAGGTGTGTGTTTACGGATGTCATTGTGGCCCTGTTTGTGTGAGCCAGCATTCTATGCCTGGAGCTTTTAAGTGGCACATGTCAGTTAATACAGAAGAATGAATTTCACTGTGATATTTTCACACATGCATGTATTTTATCATAACCACCCCTCAGCTATCTTAGCCTCCGCCCTCCTCTACCTTTAGTCCCCTTTTCCCTTCCCCAACAGTCCTCCTTCTACCCTTACAGGACCTCCCCCACCCTAGATTCCACAAATAGATAAAATATTAAATACTTAACTTTTAAAGACTGGATTATTTTAACATGAAAGTATTCAGCACCATCCATTCTCGTGTAAATGACACAATTTTGTTCTTCTTATTGGTGACTAATACTCCATTTTGTATACATATCACATTTTCTTCATCTATTCATTGGTTGATGCGTGCTTAGGCTTATTCTATAACTTAGATATTGTGAATAGTGTCATAATAAACAGGGCATACTGAACCTTCTGGTGTGTGCTGGATTTGAATCCTTTGAGTATTTACCCAGGAATGGCATAGCTTGAGCACATGGTAGCTCTAGTTTTAGCTTTTGGAGGAACCTCCATATTGATTTCTACAATGGCTACACTAATTTCCGTTCCCAACAATAGTATATAAGTGTTCTTTTTCTCCATTTCTTTGGGAGCATTTTGTTGTTGTCATTGTTGCTATTCTTGATGATAGCCATTCTCACTGGGGTGAGATGGAATCTCAATGTAGTTTTGATTAGCATTTTGATTAGCATTTCCCTGATGTCTAAGGATGCCAAGCATTTTTCACATAAGTATGGGACAATTGTCCTACTTCTCTGTGAGAAATGTCTGTTTAATCCAGTTGCCTATTTATTGCTTGTATTATTTGCGCTTTTGGTATTCAACTTTTTAAGCTTTTCATATATTCTGTGTTTTAATCTTCTATTGATGAACAGCTGACAAAGGTTTTCCCTAGTTCTGTAGGACATGGCTTCTCTCTGGTAATTCCTTCCTTTGTTGTGCAGAAACTTTTTAATTTGATGTACTTCCCCTGGTTTGTTCTTGTTTCCTGAGCAACTGGCATCCTATTCAGGAAGTGATTGCCTGTGAAGTAATGAAAAGCATCCTTTCTCAAATCAAGAATAAGGTTACAAGGGTGTCTATTCTCACCACACTTTTTTTTATTGAATTTTTATGTATGTCATACATAAAATCGTCTTTATACCCCCTTCCCCTTTGGCACTCTCCCATAACCCCTCCACACCCACCTACCCCACCCCACCCCTGCCACTGGAGTTCATACAATCTGTCATTTAAGGCCTATTTCTCACTACATGTTTGCATGTTGGGCTGTCAAGAGGGTGGTACTCATGCTTGTATGTACTCATACCATGCATGTGAGACCAGGGGTCAACCTCAGGGGTCATTCCTCAGGAGCTATCCACCTTGTTTTTAGAGATAGGGTGTCTCACTGGGACCTGGGGCTCACAGATCTGGCAAGCAAGCTCCAATGATCCTCCCCTTTCTACTTCCCCACAGCTAGGGTTACAAGTGCCCACCACCACCAGGCATGGTGGCACATGCCTTTAGTCCCAGCACTCAGGAGGCAGAGGCAGGCAGATCTCTGTGAGTTCAAGGCCAGCCTGGTCTACATAGTGAGTTCCAGGACAGCTGGGGCTATAGGGAGACCCTGTTTCAAAATGATCAAAAGAAGAGAGAAAGAAACTCAAAAACCAGAAAACCAACTGCCCACCACCATGCCCTGCTTTTTACATATATTCTTGGGATCAAACAACTCAGGGCCACATACTTGTGAGGCAAGCATTTTTCTGACTGAGCTGTTCCCAGCCTATTACCACCACTCTTATTCGATGTAGTACTTGAATTTTTAAAACTATATAAAAAAAAAATAAAAAAGGGTTGCAAGTTGGAAAAAAAAAAAAGACTTCAAATTATCCCTATTTGCAGTAAACACAGCCCTGTGTTTAGAAGACCCTCAAGATTCCATCAGAAGACTCTTAGATCTGACGAGAATTTTCGACTAAATAACAGGCTACAAAATCAACATACAGAAATCCAGTTGTGCCTGGTTAGTCCAGGCCTCTATTCCTAGCTACTCTGGAGGTTGAGGCAGTAGGATTGCAAGTTCAAGGTCTGCCTGAACAACTTAGTGAGACTCTGTCTCAAAAACTAAAAAAGGAACGCAGACATGGTGGTGCATTTCTGTAATTCCAGTGATCAGGAGACAGAGGCAGTAAGACAGCTGCAAATTCAAGGTCAGTCTGGTCTGTATAGTGAGTTCCAGGCCATGCAGAGCTACATAGTGCCTCAAAAAATAAAAATGTAAAAAGAGAACTGGAAATGTAGCTCAGTGGTAAAGTGCTTACCTAGAATGCAAGAGGACCTAGGTTCAGTCCCCAATTCCAGAGAAGCAAAACAAAATAAAACCAGCAGCATTACATACACAAAATTGTTGAGAAAGAAATCACAAAAACAATTCCATTCACAATAGCCTCAAGCAAACAAACAAACAATAAGACTCAGGAATTGGCCTGACCATGGATGTGAATGACCATTCCAATGAAAGTTATGAAACACTGAAGAAAGTGAAGAAAATATTGGAAGATGCAAAGACCTCCCACATTCATGGATCAGAATTAATATTGTTTAAAATATTATCAAAATTTAACCTGGCATGGTGGTGCACGCCTTTAATCCCAGCACTCAAGAGGCAGAGGCAGGCGGATCTCTGTGAGTTCAAGTTCAGCCTGGTCTACATAGTGAGTTCCAAGACAGCTGGGGCTACAGGGAGACCCTGTCTCAAAAAGACCAAAAAAAAAAATTATCAACATTTATCTACAGATTCAGTGCAATCCTCATCAAAATAACAATGTCTTTCTTTACAGAACTAGAAATAAATAATCCTAGACCTAAACATGGTGGGACATGTCCATAATCTCAGCACTTGGGTAGCTGACGTAGGAAGAGAATGATTTTGAGGTCAACCTGGGCTCCAAGTCAGCCTGGACTACATAGAGAGCTTTATCTCAAAATAAATAAATAAATAATTAGATAGATAAATAAATAAATAAATAGTGCTCAGCCCTGAATGGGACATATCAACCTCCACAACCAGGGCATGGGGAGTACTGCAGAAGAGGGGGCAGAAAGAATGGAAGGGCCCAAGGTGCGCTGTGAGACGCTGTCTTCTGGACATGGCATGGCCATTGACTCATGAACTCACTGCAGCTATGGTTACCTGCTCAAAATAAACCAGTTTTCCAACAGGCAACAGTAATTGGACTCGGTGGGTTACCAAAAAAAAAACAAAAGTGAAGAGGACATGAAGGAGGATGGGGGGACATACTAGGGTTGGCTGGTGGGAGGTAGGGATGGAGTAGCTATAGAACTGTCAGATGATAACAAAAGCTATTCCATTTTACAAAATAAATAGAAAAATGAAAAGAATACTAAAATGTATATGGAAGCAGAAGAGATGCTGAATAGCCAAAGCATAGAGACAAAAATAGCATGGTACCAACATGAACACAGATATACAGACCAATAGAGTAGAATAAAGGACCCAGAAATAAACCCACAGAGCTGCCGCCATTTGATTCTTAACAAAGTTAAAGCGTTTGTCAGGGAAGATTCCTTTACAGATGGTGCCGGGAGAGCTGGCTTTCCACGGGAAGTAGAGAGAGAGACTGGATCCCTAGTCTCACCCTGTACGAATAACAACTCAAAATAGGCAAAGACCTTGATGGAGGATCTGAAACTCTAATAGAGCACCTTTTTGACCACAGCTATGCCATGTTAAAGTTTAGGCTGACTCTAGTCTCTGAAATTATCAGGCAGTTGACCCAGGATATAGGAACACATGTTGGCTGGACCCCGTTGTCTTGGGAACAGGTCAACGTGTCCTGGAGTGCACCTGCTAACTGCAGATTTATGGCTCTGTAGGTAATGCTTGGCTTGCTTCTGCAAAACAGTAATTGTTACTTAATAGAATAGAGGTTGTTAAGGGGACTCTCCACCTGTAAGCTTGGGAACTGAAGCTTTTCATCCCTGGTTATGTTTTGTTTTGTTTTTGTTTTTCCTGTATAAAAGCTTACCCTAGAGATGGCTCAGTGCTACACACTTGGGTTCCCAACACCCTTGTGTAGTAGCCCTGGCCAGTAGTGACTTTCATTCGGCAAAACTTTGTCTGAGTGGTCTCTTCTCTAGTGCGGCACCCCACAACAAAACTTTGAAACTATTAGGGGAAACAATAAGGACTACAACTCCAGGTATAGGCAAGGACAGTGGCTTCCTGTATGCCTTAGATGCAAATGAAGGTGGCTAAAAGCAAGGTGCAGTGCTGAGTGCCTGGAATGCCTGCATTAGGGAGGCTTTGAGACCAGCCTCCCTCATCTCAAATATCAAAACAGAACGACTGAAAGAAGGTGACCTGTGAACCCTAGCCTAGGACTTGTCCTTTGCCCTCTTTGTGCTCCTTTGACTGTTGTATGTCACTTTCTCATGGTCATTCTAGATCTTGCTCAGGCTCCTGGCTCTGTGTGAATCTCACACCTCTGACAACCAGTGCCATCTTTTTTTTTTTTTTGGTTTTTTTGAGACAGGGTCTCCCTTTACCCCCCGCTTTCCTGGAGCTCACTATGTAGACCAGGCTGACCTTGAGCTCACAGAGATCCACCTGCCTCTGCTTCTGCCTCTGGAGTGCTGGGATTAAAGGCGTGTACCACCACGCCTGGCCCAATCTCAATCAATCCTCATGTGAAATTCAGTTCCCATTCTTTAATACTCCATCTTAAAACAAGACAAAGCAAAACAATAAAATACCACCTAATGCATTCGAATGTGTGGCTCCTTATGCAGGTTCGAGAAGAAAAATAGTATTCTTACAATCACAGAAGATTGTAAGAGAAGATTTTTGGCTCATTCAAAAATTAATTAGATATTATTCTTATATATAAAGCTCCTTTGGCCTCTTCACCCATGAACAATTTTGCACTGGCTGCATTTGTCCATGGCACTCACATTCTGATTGTCATTTGTTCTCTGTCTAGCTCAGGAAATTCCTCTCGTCCTATTGGTTTTTCTTTTCAGGACTTGCTGGATTCAGGGATAGTCAAATACTTCACTTTTTGTGGGGGGCAGGGATGGTCTTGAACTTGATTTGAAGCCAGTGGTAACCTTGAACTTTTGATCTCCTGTCTCCAGCTCTCAATTACAGGACTGCACCTTGCCTGGTTTACGTGGTACTGGGGACCCAACCCAGGGTTTTGTGCATGCTAAGCAAGCACTCTACCAACTGACCTACATCCCTATTCCTTATTTTAATTTTTAAATTTTATTTACTTATTTATTTTTGGCTCTCTGAGAAAGGGTCTTATCACGTAGCCCAGGATGGCCTCAAAGTGAAGTTCCTCCTGCCTCAGCCTCCAGTTTCTGAGATGAAAGGTCTGTATCATTGTGGTGGAGCACTGTTGCCTAGATAGGACATGACTATTACCATCTTGAGATCAGAGAAGCTGTGATAACCTACACACATGAGACCCAAGCAACATCAGGTCTAGAAATAATCTCCCATGGAAGGAGTGGGTAGAGAGGCTCGGTAGACCTGAGATTCTAATCACTCATTACTTCTCATCCTCACACCCACACCCAACCCCACTGCATATAGTCAGGCCCCTGCTGCACGTGCTCTTAATAAGAACTCGGCTAGAACATAGGAGGTGGGAGGTTAATTAAAGGGAGAAACTCCATATATGAAGCTTTTGGAGGGTCATCACCCACGGTGGAGTGAGATTTTTCAGTGATACGTTTGTTTTAGGCCCACCTACACTTCTGTAAGTTACCCCTCACTCATGGTCCTTTAAGTAAGCCTATGAGATGCTCTGGTTCATCGAGGCTACCTGCCCACCGAAGAAATAGCTTCTTTAGTTTGTCACTGATGCCCTATCTGATGTCTGTTTACATCGCCCCAGGAAATATAGTGCTGCACTTGACTCTTTAACAGAGACACGCAGATGTGAATATGAGTTTGGGAGAATTTGCATTGCCTCTGTTATAGCTAAGCTAATCTGTCTGAGGGTGCAGCGCCCATGGGGTGGGAGTGAGGGACGATCCCACTGTGACTGACTCGACTATGTGTGAGGAATGGCATGCCTCCTTGCTGAAGTAGAAATTGCATTGGCTGCTACTTGGCTGATGAGGCATGCAAGAAAAAGATATAATGGGTGGCATCTTCTGTGTTAGCCTCAGATTTGACAGGCAAATTGTATACAGGAGAGGATGGGATGGAGGTACTAGCTTGCTGTTCCTTACAGCTGGTGGAGTCGGGGAGGGCGTAAGGAAAAGCCACACAACATCATGTCTCAGATGAATATAAACAATTCTGATTGCAATAAACTCATTAAAAGAAGCGCAGGCAAGAATGGCAGCTGCTCCATTATTTTGCCTTGGGGAGACATGAACCAACATCTTTTCACTCCAGATACTGTGGATAGACCAAAGAAATGGGACTCAAAGGCAGCTGCATCGTCAAAAAGCTCACTGAAAATGCATGAGGACTTATGAAAGCTGCGGCCCTGGCAGTCCCTGCCCAACTTGCAGGCAGTTCCACCAAAGACTCTCCTCTCCTCGGTGTAATTGCTCACTGCTTATCCAACCTGGGGGAGGGGCCTCACGGCCTTCCTGACGGTCTTATGGCTTGTAAATTTTGTGGACTTCTTGAGCCCCTAAAGTTCTTTAGCTTCTTGAGTCTTATGAGCCTTCCTTCTCCTCCAGAAAAGAATGCTTTCATCCTGAGGAAGTGTCTACGCTACGCGAAGCCTCACTGTGTTGCTCAGGCTGGTCTTCACCTTGGGATCCTCCCAATTCAGTCTTCTGGGTGCTGGGATCACAGAAAGTTGCCACCATACCCAGCTAGGGTTTTGGTTTGTTTTTATGGTGCTGGAGGATGGAACACAGGGCCTCCTGCATGCTAGGCAAGTTTTGTATTGCTGCGCTATATCTCTAGCCTTCTCAGAATGTGTTTTGAAAAGCAGGACCTCAGAAATAGTTCTATGGCACTCCTCATACAAGCATGAGACCCAGAGTTCAGATCCCCAAGACTCATGCAAAACTGTCCAGCAGGTGTGGTGGCCACCTGCAATCCCAGTTCTCTGGAGGTAGAGACAAGGGATCCCCAGAGCAGGCTGGCTAGCTAGTCTAGCCCAATCAGTGAGCTCTGAGTTCAAGTGAAAGACCCTGCCTCAATACATAAGGTAGAGAGTGATCAAGGAAGATGTCTGATGTCAACTTCTGACCTCTATATGTACATTTATCTCTACACACAAATGTACCCATATGTGAACACACATACACACACACACACACACACACACACACACACACACACAAAGAAAATATATATACAGGAAAAAGAACTCTCAAAAACTCACTCGCTCTAACATATATAAA
>NW_008335815.1:899507-916722 GCF_000622305.1 Nannospalax galili | reverse complement strand
CAAACACAGATACACACACATATCTACATATATGTACACATACACACACACACACACACACACACACACACACACACACACAAAGAAAATCTATATACAGTAGAAAGAACTCTCAAAAACTCATTCGGGCTAGCAGATATTAATGAAAAAAAGCATTTGCCACACAAAACTGATGACCTAAATTCAATCTCTGGATCCCAGGGTAGAAAGCAGAAGGAAAGAATCAACTCCTGAACGTTGTCCTCTGACCTCTACATGTGCACTGTGGTATGTGGTATGAGCACCTGTACTCACACACATACATCACATACACACACAGATAATAAAAAATTTAATTAATTAAATTATCCCTAAGGAGAGAAACAGAAGGAAAGCAAGGAAAGACAGAATCAAAAATAGAAGCCCAGTAACGTAAACAGCAGATTCTATCATTCTGTGTCCAGCATCTAGGTCACATGGTGTCATCATGGGAACTCCAGCAGGCTTGGGCAGCCCAGCCCCTACAGCTCTGCCACCTGCAGCCCATATGGCCTCTTCCTGAAGTCTCCATGCACTGTCTACAGGTTTACTCAGCAGCATCCCACTGTCCTAGCATTGCCAATATTCCAGGTTCTCCAATGTTATGACTTAGATCAAGTCACATAAGTGGCTGAGCAGACAGAACAAGGAAAGGGATGGCGCAGTTAGAAGAGGAGAGATGTGTGTCTTTGAAGGATGCCACGCATAGATGTGTGTCATGAACTCAGGTGAGAATCAGCTGTTCATCCACACAGAGGAATTTTCTCCTGAGGCACACCTCACTGATAGCCTGTTCTTCTCTTAAGTGTGCTGTCCAAAATTAGTAAATGGTTGCAGCAAGTATGGGGTTGGAGTTTGTCTTGAGCATCTTTCTAAGGCCTGGGGGCTGGGGAATGGAGCTGTTAAAATGCTCAATAAAACTACAAGCGAAATAGACATCATAGTGTTACTTGTTCTTCCACACAGGAAAATTACCTCTTTTCATTTTTGGTGTTGTGACGGTGTAGTCTCTGAGCGCCATCTGGCGGACAGATTTTTAATTCTGAATCAAATGATAAACACTGACCACATCATGCCAGTGTCTTAGGTTTAAATTCCTCTCCCAGAGGACAATTTTTTTTTTCAATCCCCAGCCTTTTGAACAGTTAACACATTAAACACAACCAGAAATTTCACTAACAAGTAAACACTGATGAAATATAAGCTGGAGGGAACTATGGAAGTCAGGTGTGAACTGCTGCAGGGTTAAGAAACTGACAGCCAGAAGCTTCTAGACTTTCCTGGTTGCAAAGGTGAGTGCAATGTTGGGAACTGAACAATAAAATAGCTCCAGGCTCAAATGCACCGAAGTCCCCAAACAGCTCGCAGAGGTCTTATAGGAGCCTGACAAAATTCTCCCAGAACCTAGTCAATCAAGGACACAGGCCTTCTTCTCTAGACAGGTGATACAAGGTGCATGAAACGTAACCACAGGCAATCAACTCTTCCCTGTCACTTCAGCCCTGACCCCCAATTCCAGAGAGTGAATCCCAGGGTACTAGCAAGCAGTTTGCCTTCTATTGGCGATAGCCTCCTCCACTGACCAGGCCCAGTGGCTATTCAGAGTTCTAGAAATGGAAATCTTAGCCAGGCATAGTGGCACCACTATGTTTGTAATTCCATCTCTTAGGAGACAGATGACAGGGTTGCTGAAAGTTCAAGGCCAGCCTGGGCTATAAGGTTATATTCTGTCTCAAATATGAAAAATAAAGGATGCAGAGATGGCTCAGTGTGTAGAGGAACTTGCCACCAATCTTAAGAACCTGAATTTGATCCCTGGGACCTACATGGTGGAATGAGAGAGTTGACTCCTACAACTTGTCCTCTGACTTTCACACACACACCATGGCACATTACCCCCCCAACACACACCATACACACACACACACACACACACACACACACACACACTCTAAACAAATGTTATTACAAATAATAAATAAGGCAGGGAGAGTAGAGCAAAGCATGTGGCTCAGTTGGTAGAATATTTGCCTAGCATGCATGAAGCCTTGGGTTTGATCCCCACCACTCCATAAACTTGGTATGATGACTGTACTCCAGCACTCTGGAGGTGGAGGCTGGAAGATCGTAAATCAAGCCTCGGCTATGTAGGGAGTTTGAAACCAACTTAGGATGCATAAGACCCTTTCTCAAAACAAACAAATAGGGAGATGACTCCATTGAAAGTGTTTGAGAACCTAAATTTGATCCAAGATCCACATTTAAAAAATAAAAAAGCTGGGCATGGTGGTGCATACTTGTAATCGCAGCTCTGGGGAGGCAGAGATGGGCAGATCCCTGGGGTTCACTGACCTGCCAGTCTAGCCAGCTTGATGAGTTTCAAGCCAGTGAGAAACCCTGTCTAAAAATAGAAAAAAAAAAAGTAGATAGCACTTTTGACCCCTGGCCTCCACATGCCTGTACACACACACACACACACACACACACACACACATATGCACACACACACACAAACACACACACAAAAGAAAAATATCATAATTATCGATGCAAAATTTCTTGGTTTTCCAACATTGCCGCAAATGTTACTTTTGAAACCCATGAGCTAAAAGGCCCTTGTGTTTTTGATCAAAAGTTAATGAGCCTCAAATAGGATCTCTGAGTTCCTCCTTGCTCTTTGATGCACGGTGGCTCTGACCTCTGCCCACAAGTATGCATGGCTAATTTTTAAATGAGATCAATTGATAATCTTGGGTCAACAAGGACTAGAGGGCAAGAGTGTTCTTCTTTGAAGTTTCAGGACAGTCAACTTCTCTTTTAGAGAAAAACCAAGGTGTTCCTCTTCGGGTAAATTATTTCTAGAGCTCTAGCGCAGCACCCCACTCCCACCCTTCCTGAATATAGCTGCCTCCTGTGCTTTCCTGATGCAGATCTCTGCAGCCTGTTGTTTTGTGCATTTGAACCATATCAAGCTTCTGCAATATGAGAGTTTCACAACAGTGAAGTCTTTTTCTAATCTTGCAGTTTTCATTTATGCTGTTCAACTGATTCCAATCAAGCATTGTATGCTAAAATAAGGAATCATTTTGCCTGTCGGGTTTTAAGAAACAGATTTGATGTAGACTCCAATGTGCTACACATGTGCACAATACATATACTGTATAAACTGCACCAGGGTCTATATTCAACACACACACACACACACACACACACACACACACATGCACGCAATAGTTAATCCCTTAAAGTCATGAATCAGAAGCGCCTAGAAATCATAGTGGCAAGAGCTGGAGGAAGCTGGTTGCATTGTGTCCACAGTGAAGAATCAGAGAGAGGTGAATGCTGGTGCTTAGCTGACCTTTTTTTAAATTTTTTAATAATATGTATGTGTGTGTGCGTGCACGTATGTGTGTGTGTGTGTGTGTGTGTGTGTGTGTGTGTGTGAGTGAGTTCAGTGCCTGCAGAAGCCACAGGGGGCATCAGGTCCCCTGGAGCTGGAGTCACGGGCATTTGTGAGCCACCCACTATGAGTGCTGGGAAACAAACTCAGGTCTTCTGCAAGAACAGTACATGCTCTTAACCACTGGACAATCTCTCCAACCGTTACCTTCTCCCCTTTGTTCTGTCAGAGATCCCAGCCCATAGAATTACGCCCCCCGCCCTGCATTAAGAGTGAGTCTTCCATCCTTAGTTAAACCTCCCTGGAAACATCCTTAATAAACTCACCAGCTGGTCTGGGTTAGGTAATTCTAATCCGGTGAAGTTGACAATGAAGGTTAGCCATCAGAGACACCCTGGGCATACATGGAGTCCACATCAAGGTCTCCTAACAAGAGACAGATGAGAGACTGACTCAGAACTTGTAGATCTCATTTGAAGGTGGGGTTTATCAGAGCTCTCCCTCAGTATATCAGATGAGATTCCGAAATTCATTTGTGCTCCTTTAGGGCTCAGGATTTGTGTTGGAAGTAGCTTCTTGACTTTAGAAACCACTTCAACACCAGCTGAGTTTCCAAAAGCACCACTGACACTCAGAGTGCAGCTGAACAGTCAGTGCAGACCTGAGGTTGAGGACTCAGTCCCACAGCATACCCGCCTCAGATGCCAGTCACATGCCCAGGCCACTCAGACTTCTAATCTACCAGTTATAAATCCAGCACTTCCACGCTACCTCCTCGTGTTCAATAATTTACTGGAGCAGCTCACAGAAGCAGCTTATTGATTTATTATAAAGGGTATAGGAACAGCAAAATGGAAAAGGTACGTAGTGCAAACCATAAGGGTAGTGAATGGGGATGGCACAGAGTTCCAGTGCCCCCCCATACCCGGTATCTCTTTGCTTCTCATTGTTCAAGGGAATATGGAGGGGGAGAGAGAGAGAGAGAGAGAGAGAGAGAGAGAGAGAGAGAAACAAGCACTGAGCATGGTGATGCACATTTGTAATCCCAGTTCTTGGGAGGCTGAAGCAGGATTTACTTCAAGGTTACAGTGGACTACCTAGTGAGACCTTATCTTAAAAAGAAAAATAGGGGCTAGAGAGATGGTTCAGTGGTTAAGAGCATGGACTGCTCTTCCAGAGGACCTGGGTTTGGTTCAGCATCCACATGGCAACTAACAACCATTTATAAGTCCAATTCCAGGGAATCCAAAGCCCTCTTCTGGTACCTGCAGACATTGCACAACATGGCTGTACTTTCATACCTGCAGGCAAAACATTCATACACATAAAATAAAAGTACACAAATAAATTTTAAAAATTAAAAATACAGTTTATTTCAGGCTTACAGAAACGTTCAAAGCACTGCTATGGTCTGTCCATTTGTTGCAGGCTACTGGCGGGGACACACACGCACACACACACACACACACACACACACACCGAAACTGCTCCTTGCTGAACTCAAGCTCAGTTCCCAGAAGGCTGGTTCCCAAAGGCAAACAAGAAGGTATTTTGTTATTATTCAGGTCTTAGGCCTCATCCAGACTTAAAACAGCCCAATTTTCCCAATTAAACCACTTAGTCAAGGACTCAGAATTCTTGAGAGCATTCAAGACAGAAATATTCCTGGGAAGACAGAAGTTCTGAGCAGGGATAAGTTGCTCTGTAGGAGGTTGGGGTAGAGGTAAGGGAGAGGTATCACAGCTACTCTTGCTTACAGTTCAACAATTCTCTCTTTCAACTGTATAGTCATCTCACTATTCCTGATCCAGCCAGTCCATGGAGTTCTTGTTCTTTCCACAAATGTACCTGCCACAGTCTGGCTTCTCCTCTAACCATGGCCACACTCATCCCTCATCTACACTGACTGCACCCAAGAGGTACTATGCTGGGAAACCTGGCCTCATCATTACTCAGATGGTACCTTAAGATTGAAAGAGCTCTGACAGAACAGGTCCCATCAACCCCGGAACCAAAGATCCTAGGGCTTTTCTTCCCCTGAAGGGCTCTGGAAAAGGGAGCACGGTAGGGATAGGGTTATAAGTCTATAGCCCTCCAAAACAGTCCTTATAAGTCTTAGATCACTTAACAGGAGCCCAAACCATTTCCAGCTCTCCTCATTTCTTTCTCCAGACAATGGTCCAACCATCTTCTACTATATCCTCTTCCTTCATAGTCTGGGAGTCTGGATGAAAGGGTTCAGGCTGGGGGCAGACCCCATCCATAGTAGCTCCAACATTTGTAGCTGTGATCTCCATGTTTTCCATGCTGTCCACATCATCTTCACATCAGTCTCTCTGGCTGTCCTAAGTGTGGTAGCTGTGACTTTACACTTTCTTTGGGTGATGTGAGAGGCCATTTCCCTCAGAGCAGGCCCATCACCCCTCTCGAAGTGGTGGAAAATGGTTTGCAGTTGCTGGCTCACCTGGGGCAGACTACCATCCTCCACAACTGTATCACACTCAGTGGTCATCAGCTCCCCAAGGACGTCTTCCACTTCTTCTAGCTCCAAATCGGCCTTGGCGATGAAGTAATCCTCCACTGCATGCCCCCCCCACCCCGACGCCAGGCCACTAGGCCTTCTCCTGGTTGCGCAAGCCCCCGAAGCCATTCTCCACAGATCTGCAAAGCAGGCCAAGCCTCCCGCGTTGCTCGGACGCAGGCCCGGAAGAGCAGTCACATATCTTCCCCGGAGTCCAGCATCATCTGCCCCACGAATAAAATTTAAATTTTAAAAGTAGCCTACACATGTAAACCCCAGCACTCAAAAGGCAGAGGAAGGAAGATCACTGACAGTTTGAGACCCTATCTATATAGCCAGTTCTAGACTGGCTAAGGCTACATAGCAAGACCCTGTCTAAAACAATAAAGAAGGGGGGTCTGGAGAGATGGCTCAGCGGTTAAGAGCACTGACTGCTCTAGCACAGGACTCGGGTTCGATTCGATTCCCAGCCCCTACAAGGCGGCTACGAACCGTCCTTAACTCCAGTTCCAGGGAAATCCCCAGTTCCAGGGGAATCCGAAGCCCTCTTCTGACCTCCCCGGCACTGCAGGACACCAGTACACTCACATACATGCAGGCAATACACTCATACACGTAAAATAAAAATAATAAAAAAAATATTTTTTAAAAAATAATAAAAAGGAAAGAGAAGAATTTTAATCGAGCTTCATATGCAATAATCTGGTGTCCCAAGATCAGAGATAGGACTGAAAGTTCCAACTGCTCTCCTCACTTTGGTCTTTCTGAGGCTATCTCTTAGAGTTATTTTATAAATTTTAGTGTGATCGACAGCCTTTCCTATGAGAAAGTACCAAGGATTCCAGGAACTCTGTGCTTTCAGAAACAGAGTGCAAAATGAAAAACACATCTTTTTTTTTTTTTTTTTTGTTTTGAGGCAGGGTCTCCCTGCAGTCCCAACTGGCCTGGAACAGCACTATGTAGACCAGTCTGGCCTCCATCTCATGGAGACCTGCAGGCCTTGGCCTCCCAAGTGTTGAGATTAAAGGGCATGGGCCATCATGCCTGGCTTTAAAAATGTCTTTTTTATTATGAAATTTTTATTGAATTTTTGCAAGCTTCATACAATATATTTTGATCATATGCAGACCCCCTTCCATATCTGTACCCCTCTTATGTACTCTGTTATTTATATTAAGGCCTATCAAACCAAGTTTGTGTCCCAAAATATTGTTCAATGTGTGTCCATCCACTGGAGCCTAGTCAACCTATCTAGCATTTAAAGAAAACCAACTCTCCCTCTCCCAGGAGTTATCAGTTGCCCATAGTTCCTCAGCTAAGGCTGGGGTTTCCTACCCATTTCCCCACTTCTACGCTGGGATTTTGTCCAGTATGAGCTCATATGGGTTTTGTGTATGCTGTTACCATTGCTGTAAGTTCACATGAGAAACTTCCCAGCTGTCTGGAAAACTCTGTTTCCTTGTGGTCATCAACCACTTCTTTTCTTACAGTCTTTCAGCCCCCTGTTCTGCAATGGTTCCTGAGCCTTGGGTGGTGGAGATTTACAGAAGTGTCCTTTTCTGGGACAAATTCTCTGCAGTCTCTTAAGTTGTGGCCTTCTGGGTTAATCACTATCTGTTGCATGGGGAAGCTTAGCTGGTGAGAATTAAGAGAGGCATTTATAGTCTTTCCACCGTGGCCTGTTCCTCTAGGTCTCATAAGCTTATAGAGGTTGTATTGTAGATGTGTCACTTAGGGCTGGGCACCTCACAGACATTTATTCTCTGCATTGGATGAAAGAATTGTGGAACTCTGTAATATTCTCCATCTGTTGCAACAAGAAGCTTCTTTGATGGGTGGTAAGAGGTACACTTATCTGTTAATATAAGAATATGCATTTAGAGACTGACGAGATGGATCAGCAGTTAAGAGCACTGGCTGTTCTTGCAGAGGACCCAGGTTTGGTTCCCAGCACCCACATGATGGCTAACAACTGTTCATAGCTTCAGTTCCAGGGGATCCAACACTCTATTCTGACCTCCATGAGCATTGTACTACACTGGTATACTTACCTACATGCAGGCAATACTCTCGTACACATAAAATAAAAATAATAAAATATTTTAAAGAATATGTATTTCAAATACAATAAGAAATTATTTTGGCCTAGGGGTGTGACAAAAGCAGTTTTTCTCTAGGATCTATGTCCTTTCCAGTTATGTGTATTTGGCTATGCTCACAGTATCACACATGAGTTCCCTCCCATTGAGTGGGCCTTAACTCCAATTAGACAGCTGTTGATCACCCCCAAAATAAAAGTGCTACTACGCACCAGCAGAGTATTTGCTGGGATGGTCATTGTTGTGGTTTATAGACTTCACAGCTGGATGGGATCATTGATCAGAAGTTTGCATAGTATCTTCTGATACTACAAGAACTGGTCTTTAAGGAGGAGATTTCCAGATCAGTTCCAGCCCAATTGCTCCAAGTTCTGTGTCCAAAGTATGCCCTGTCTTCAGCAATAGGGTCTTGCCTTCAAGTTCTGGGAGGCAGTCAAGGGCTGTAGCAATAGCCTGTGTTATTTTGGGAATCTAACCCTAACCCTAACCCTAATCTTAACCATAACCCTTCAGTTATACACATACATGTATACACATTTTTTTTTTGTTATATAGTTGTTAACTATACACACACACACACTCACGTATATTGCATGTGTATTTTTCAGTAGGCTTTTAAACTAATACATTTCCCTCTTTTTTTTCAAACCACCTAAGTGTTATTTATCTCTCCTCTTTCTCCTCCTGTATAACTCTCTCTATTCTGGCTCTGGTTAAAGTATCCCTGTTTTCCCCCATTTCCCACTTAATAAAACCTGCCTCCTACTATCCTCTTCTCTCAAGTTCCTTATTCCCCTTTGGAAGAAATGGTTCCTTTCCATTTTCCTGGTTCCTGTGGTTATGTCAGGACATATACTTACGTCTAAGGATTTGGAGCTAAGATCCACAAATGAAAGAAAGCATATGTTGCTTGTTTAAAAAACATCTTTTAATCATATTATACCTCTAGTCCTTTTAAGATCATATCTGATCACTAAGCATTCCCATTTATTTTTAATGTGTATGAGTGTTTTGTCTGCATGTATGTAAGGGCTCCCATATCTTACAATCCTGAAAGAGGTCAGAAAATGGCATAAGATTCCCTGAACTGACATTGTTAGCCACCCTGTGGGCCCTGAGACTGAACCTGGGTCCTCTGAAGGAGCATCCAGTGCTCTTAACCACTGGCCATCTCTCCAGACCTGAGCATTCCCAACTCTAACTTTCCATTTGGATGCTATTTCCTCCATGCCCCCACGCCAGCTGGATTAAAACTGGGGTTAGGGACAGAGTCGAGGTTTTGATGGCATTGGTGATGAGTCATGCAGGAGAAGACCAAGACCTCCAAACCTAACCGTTCCTCCAGGGTGGGACAGGCTTCATAGTAATGGTGTCAGGGAGCTGCAACAGATGAATAACCAAACAGGGCAAAGGACAGCACCTCAAGCAAGGCCAGCAAGATAGCAGGTGGCATCAGAAGTCCTTGGCAGCAGCAACCTACCAGGGACTCAAGTGCAGAACTGAAATCTTTAGCCCTAGAATTCCAAAGCATAAGAAGTAAAGTAAAATTCCAAGTCAGGAGGTGATGTAGAAATCAACACAAACAAACAAAACTGTCCTAGTTTCTTTTCTGTTGCTGCGACAACATAAGAGAGAAAAGGTTTTTTTCTGGCTCACAGTTCAAAGGAATCATGGTAGGGAAGTCAAAGTGGCAGGAGCATGAAGCAGCCAGTCCCACTGTATCCACAATCAGGAAGCAGAAGGGGAAATACTCAACCTGCTTCCCATTTTTATTCACTCCATTTCCCCAGCCCATAGAACTGTGCAGTCCACAGTCAGTGGCCTTCCGATGATCTCAATTGACCTAATCTAGATACTGCTCATAAATGTGTCTCATCGCCTAAGTAATTCTAGATTCCATCTAGTGGACAACGTTAACCACCATAAACAGATACCAGTGTTAGGGTAGAAAGTAGGATTCGAAATAAGGAAAGGCTGGATAAATAGCTCAGTGGTAGAGTACTTTCCTAGTATGTTCAAGGCCCTGGGTTCAACTCCAGCAACACACGCATACACATACACACACACGACCCTGAAGGTGGTGGCTCATACTTGTAATCCCAGCACTCTGGACAGAGTGAGACTCTACCTCAAATAAAAAGAGGGGGTGGCTCTGATAGGGCTGGAGCATGTACAAGGCCCTCGGCTCAATCACAAAGGATTACATAAAAGCCAGGTATGGGTAGCACCCGCCTATAATCCCAGCACTCAGGAGGTGGAGGCAAGAGAATAACAAGTTCAAGGTCATCCTCAGCCACAAAGAAAGTTCAAGTCCAGTCCAGGGTAGAGATACTGTCTCAAGCAAGCAAATGAGGAAAAAATGAAGACATCAAGGACATATCTGATAAACAAGAGCACAATGCAGCATCTCCAGGACTACCAGTAAACTGGACTTAATTCCAAGCCAATGAGTTTTGGTCCTATGGCCTTTGAAAGGGCATTCTTGTTGAGGATCAGTCTATTTTTGAGTCAGGATAAAGGTGAACTTACTATAGGAGTCTTGGAGGTTTTGTGGAGAGGGGAAAGTAGAGAGTGAGGCAGAGACCAACAGGTTCGTCCCTCCTAAGACTCCAGCTGGGAAGTCAGTGTTGAACAAATCCTTGGACGGAGCAAGATAGTGTAGGCATAGTTTCTTGCCTTGTTTGTTTATTAGAGTTCCATAAAGGAAATACAAAGATAATAACATGCCAAGGTTACAAGTACAAATCTGTAGCCAGATGAACTGAATTGAAATCTCAGCTCCGGGCAGGAGGCCCCGCATTCTGCCACGCCTGTTGCACTCTGCAGGCATTGATTTGTTTGCTTTCTTTTTCTAAAACAACAAAGTTTTGACATGATGTTAGCTATGTAGCATTGGCAAATCTCTAAATCCTTACATAGGGCCAGAGAGATGGCTAAGCACAAGGCTGACAACTTGAATTCAATCTCCAGAATCCACAGTAAAAGGAAAGAACGGACTCTTGAAGGTTGTTATCTGATTTCCACACGTGCACCATGTCACATGCACCCCACTCCCACTCCCACCACCTCCCGAACATGCACGCATTCAGAGAGAGAGAGAGAGAGAGAGAGAGAGAGAGAGAGAAACAATGATAATAAATAAAATAAAAATTTTAAATAATAGCATTAAAATGAGTTTTTCTTTGTGAAATTGTATATTTTAAAATGAAATGGAGATCTTTTTTAAAGGTTAAAACTTCAATTTCGTGTCTTATAGGGTTTATTGTATGACTGTATTAATTCAACTGTGAACCTAAAAATTTACAGCCAATTTTGAAAAGAGATGCATCTTTGCTCTGGAAATTGTTATTGAATATGTTAATGCTGTAATGAAATGCTTCTTCTAATCATGTGGTTATTAAATAAATAATTTTTAAAAAGTTAATATAACTAATGTGTCCTAAATGGTAACAGACCCTCACTGTGATTAGTAAAGAGGGAGTAAAAGTGCTTGTAATAGCACCTGTCATGTGACACTATGTGTTGCCATTTAAATGTATTAACTGATTTTTCTAACACAATGACAAAAATTCCTGAAATAATCAATATAAAATGAGGAAAGGTTTATTTTGGTTCACCATGTCAAAGGTTTATGCCAATTTTCAGTTGGCACCACTGTTTCTGGGACTGTGATGAGGCAAAAGCTCGTAGTGGGCAGTGTGAGCTGGGGCAGAGGCTGAAGTCCCAATAGCATCTTCAGCATCTCCGTATGACGTAGCTCTTCCACTAGACTCCACCTCCCAAAAGTTCCATTTCTTCCCAATAGCACCTGTATTGGTGGCCAAGCCGTTAACCTATGGGGTTTGTAAAGGATGATTTGAACCTGTGGCATTTGGCTGTTGGTTCCAAAGGCTTATGTCCTTCCTGTAATGCAGATACATTTATTCCTTCTCCAAGAGTTCTCAAAGTCTTTAACTATTTCAACATTGCTGGAAAGTTCAAGCCCAAAGTCTCCCCTGAGATTCAAGGTACACTGTTAGTTATTAGCCCTTGTTTTTTTGTTTGTTTGTTTTGTTTTATTTTGTTTTTTGGTGTTGTTGTTGTCATTGTTGTTTTTAAAGGGACTAGAGAGATGGCTCTGCGGTTAAGAGATGGCTCTGCTGCTTTTCCAGAGGACCCGGGTTCAATTCCCAGTACCCACATGGCAGCTAACAGCTTTCATAACACAAATTCCAGGGGATCCAGCACCCTCTTTTGACTTCCATGGGCACTGCACAACATAGACACACTTACATACATGCAGAAAAAACACTCATACACATAAAATAAAAATAATAAATAACTAATTTTTAAAGTCAAATACTTCCAGGATATGATGATATGTGGTAAATCTTCTCATCCCAAGTGGGAAGAATAGGGGCATAAAAAGGAAGGATCAGATTAACTGAGCAAGGCAACTCAGCAGGGCAAACCTTGTCCTGTACTCATTCTTGATGCTAGAAACCTTGGTCAAGAGCTGGGAAGGTCATAGACCCTAAGGGAGAACTAGTGACTATTATTTTACTAAATAGACATGGTGCTAAACTCCCTCCTAAACATGAGTATGTTTATCCCATAGATTGGTGCTGCTCTCAGCCTTCCTCAGAAAAGTTTCTTTCCACAGTGGGTGTGGTTAACGCAGAGACTCAGAACTGGTCAAAGTGCAGAGAACAAGAGACTGTGAAGTATTAGACCCTAAATAGGATATCTATCACTACATCACTCTCTCCAAGGCTCAAAGGACACTGTGGAAAAGGAGGCAGAATCACTAGAATGAGAGGCTGGGGAGGAATTCTATGAAACACTGTCTTCTGGACGTGACACGGCCATTGCACACAGGAACTCATTGCAGCTGTGGTTACGTCACAAGATCTGCACAAGATGGGGCCTGTTACATCCGATGGTCTTGCTGGCTCTAGCCCACTGGATCATTGCCTTAAGCTGGCTTTTCGTGCAGCCTGCAGCTTCCCAGAGCAGGTGCTTATATTCCTGGCAATAATCTCCTGGGGTCTCTAAAGCACCCCATCTTCACTCTTACAGCTTTGTAAGCACCGCATCAGGGGCTACGTGCAGGGACTCCACCTAATCAGTGGAGAGTGGAACTTGAGGGTGGTCTAGAAGAGCCAGGTGATAAGTTCTAAGCTCTGTTAACTTACAGTGTCACTGCACAGCTCTCCAGAGAGAGCACCCTTTTGTTGCTGCCTCAGATTCCTCTCTATACCATGAGTAAGGTCATGAGGGATGGCAAGCTTGTCATTGACATACTATATAGGAAGCACAAAATTAAATATTGCAAAAAAAGAACTTTAAAAAACCCCAGATAACCTTTAAACTAGGTATATGCTTGTCCTAAAATATACTAGTTAGGGAACATGACACTGCAAGAACAAAAGGAAGAAATTGTTCAGAAACTTATAGGACAGACAGCTAACAAGCTATAGGGGTTCTGGGTATCCAACTCGGTTGTCAGGCTTGATGGCAAGTGGCTTTACCTCTGAGCCATCTCGCTGGCCTAGCCCCCTGCTGGTTCTGTGGAAACCCTAGTCCTCCTTAAATTCTTCCTCGTTCTTGAACTCTTAGGAGTCAATACTCTAGCCAGTGCACGTCATCCCAGTTTTCTTCTTTCTTAGCCGTTCCCTTCAGAAATTGCTGCTGCTGCTTCTGTGTGGATGGTGTTGCCACAAAAGCCCCAGCAGACTCTGCAGCTGCCTCCTCCTCCTTCCATCAGCAGAGAGGGCCTGCCAGCCCCTTGCTTGTACTCCATCAACAATACACTGAGTGGGAATCAGGGGCATGGGCTGCCTGGCAGTACATATGTGAGACTGCAGAGAACCTCTCCTGTGTTTTCCACAGGCTCTTGACTGCAGTCCATGGTCTGTGTGTCTCTGATTCCATAGTTGGGGGAAACCGGACAGTGTTCTTAACTCACTTTTTCCTTGTTTGTGGATGGTTCCTGGACTACACTGACTATCTTTTTGTCTTGAAGTTTTACTCAATATGTTCCTCACTTCCAGATGCAAACAAATGCCACATAAGTCTCTCCACACAAAATGAACTGGTTGTCTGAACACAATTAGAGTTTGGGTCTCCAAATACAATAGCATAGAAAAAATTATGGGGTTTGCTTTTTATTATTAATTAATTTATTTATTTACTTATTTGAGACAGAGGCTCATGCATCCCAGGCTGGCCTTGAACTCACTGTGTAGCTGAGATGCCATTGTATTTCTGATTCTCCTGCCTCCTGCACCCAAGTGCTGGGATTACAGGTGTGTGCTAGCACACCTATATGGTGTTGAGGACTGAAGCCAGTGTTTTGTGGATGCTATGCAAGTACTCTACCAACTGAGCTGCATCCCAGTTTCTGGCTTTTGCCTTTTTAATTTTATATGTTGAGTACATTTCCTGGTTATTATGTAGTTATCATTATTATTAGGTAGGATGTTATATTGTAAATATTATTTAGGTGGATATGCTATCATTTATATTACATGTTAATCTATTACATCAGATTAACGCTGATTTTTCTGAAGTTGAATTATGGGAATTAAGAAAAGGCTAATTTCTTTCTTTCTTTCCTCCCTTCCTTCCTTCCTCTCTCCCTCCCTTTCTTTCCCTCTTCCTCCTTTCCTTCCTTCCTTCCTTCCTTCCTTCCTTCTTTCCTTCCTTCCTTCCTTCTTTCCACACTGGTTAAATTGACTTTGGACTCTTCAACCGAGCTACATCCCCAGCCCTTCACTGGTTATTTGTGCATTTTCTTTACTTATTCAAATTATTAGCCATTTTTTAAAAATTGGGTTGTCTCTTTACAAGAGTTCTTTATAGATTCTGGATCAAAGTAAAGAGTGTGCTCCTCACTATTTAGTGCTCTCTCATGCCCTTGCTCCTTGCCTTACATCCATATCTAATGAAGAGTAAGTCTTGTTGAATCTTACTACATCATTATGAGAGATAGAAACTCTGAAACAGATTTTAGGGGGCAGGATTGGAGTGGCTCTCACCAATTCTGCTTATGTATATGATAGGATCTAATCCCTAAGAAGGCCAAGAAATGTGGTCTATCTGTGTCTATGAGGTAGTGTGCCCTGAAGAAGAATGGGATTGTTCATGGCTACCAGAATCTACCTGTGGAAGCCTAAAGGAAACATGTAATTATAGAAGTTGTGACCCGAGGGTGTCATAAGCTATTGCTAGATCTCTTCCACAATAAATAATCATGATGCACCTACTGTATGCTAGACATAAAGAAAGTAATAATGGAGTCATTTATTGACTCCATTATTGATTTATTGATCACTTACCAAGTGATTTATTGATCACTTACCATGTACCAGGCCTATAATGGACTCTAACAACATTTTCCTTTCTTATATAGGAGCTCACTATTATTGCCCAGGCTTGTTTTGAAATTCTGGGCTTAAGCAATCCCACCATCTCAGTCTCTTGGGTAAGTGAGTCTAATGCATGGGTCATTATGCTCAGCTTAAAAACATTTCTTGACTATAGAATGGAAAGGCCTGGGGAAGAGAAGCCATGTTTTCACTATTACTTCTGTGTCATGGTATATTTCACTTTACTTCCCAACCCTGCCAGCGCCAGCAGGAGCAGAGTGATGAGGAATAAGGCCAATTGCCAAATATTCGAGTTCCCCTGTTCATTAGAGAAGAGGAGGATTATTAATATCTCCCAGAGTTCAACAAACCAGTTTTCCCACTCTCTGGTAAGTATGAGTGGACTCCAGTTGCCCTCAGGGAGTTGGGCAAGGCTCTACTTTGCAAGTTTTCGGCTCTCTGCCACATCTCTATGTCCTCTACACCCTGCCCACGGCTGTTCACTGCATTCAGCTCCGGAGCAGTTCACAGATGGTTGTTTCTCATCTTATAGTGCCTCTCCTGCCTTCCTACATGGAACTGGCAGGTTTATTTGTGATACTTCTTTGGTGGTTCAAGTGACTTGGAAATACTGGCTATGTTACAGTTATTTCTATTCAAAACAGCTAGATGTAAAATATAAAATATAATATATATACTATACTACACTAATAATATAACAATACTAAATAATAGTAATGGATAGGATAGATGCTAACAGTGCCTCCCCATACCTTCTTCTGTTTGGTCTTCGTCTGTATCTTGAGCCATGTGGTTGACCAGATTGGTAAAACTACTTCACTGGTTCAAGTTTATTGGAATAAAGTGTTCAAATTGTACTGTATCTCTCCCCTGGTATTAATTACTTTTCTCATTGCTGGGACAAAATACCTGACAAGATGCAACTTAATGTAAGAAGGGTTTGTTTCAGCTTATAGTTCCGTCTGTTGGGGTGAGGAAGTCGTGGCCACAGGAGTGTGAAGCAGCTGGCCACAGGGCATCCACAGTAAGGAGGCAGAGAGAGAAATGCTAGTGCTCAACTCCTTCCTCCTTTTCACTAGGTCCAAGACCCCATCCCAGGGAATGGTGCTACCTACAGTCAAGGTGAGTTTTCCCACATTCATTAACCTATTCTAGATAATCCCCCAGAAGCTTGCCTCTTAGGTAATTCAAGTTAACAATATTAACCATCACACCTCCCATCCTGTCCTCTTGTTGCAAAGGCAGTCAACATGGAAATGTCCAAAAGTCATTCATTAGAGATGGCCAGTCAGACATGTAAAGGATCAAGCACAACCACAGGTACACACACAAACACATACAATAAGTAAGCTGTTATATAATATAATTGGAACCTCTCTTACTATTCCTGACAAAACCCTACCACATGATTATCCCTGCCCACCCCTTCCTTGCTGCTCTTTTTTTTTTATTATGGGCACACTCTCTGATTTCTTTTTAATTTATTATTTTATGTGTATGAATGTATTGCCTGCAAGTGTGAAAGTACACCCATGCCGTGCAGTAAGCTGTTATATAATATAATTGGAACCTCTCTTACTATTCCTGACAAAACCCTACCACATGATTATCCCTGCCCACCCCTTCCTTGCTGCTCTTTTTTTTTTATTATGGGCACACTCTCTGATTTCTTTTTAATTTATTATTTTATGTGTATGAATGTATTGCCTGCAAGTGTGAAAGTGCACCCATGTCATGCAATGCTGCGGAGGTCAGAAGAGGGCTGTTGGATTCCCCTGGAACTGGAGTTACAGACAATTGTTAGCTG
>NW_008335815.1:888884-894697 GCF_000622305.1 Nannospalax galili | reverse complement strand
CCCTCTTGGATGTTTAACAGACATACTTTGAGGTCTGTAATAATTTGGTCAGAGGGACATAAAGGACAGTTTTTGCTCCTAGCCCTCCTAGGACAACTAGTTCCAGAGGACTATGAGCATCTCTCAAAATGTCCTGTAATTGTGATGGGTAACCTGTCCTCTTGATCAAGGAGGCCGAGGAGAGCCCACTAGATGGACTTGAACCAGTGTCCAGTCTACAAAAGGAGGGTCAACACAGAGGAATCATTTCCTCCATGCTTCCAAGCGAAGCCAACCATGGTCGAGCAGGACCTTTGACTTATCTTCACATAGACAGAACTGGTAAAAGAAAGGAGCCAGGGGCTCCTCCCAAGCCCATGTGACCCCTGAGGAACAGCTCCTCAAACAACCTTAAGAGTAAAAATAAATTGGTTTATCTGGGCCAACTGCATGGCCTTAAACACCCAAAAGGAAAGTATAACCAAAGATTAAAGGGGCCAATATAATTTCTTAAGAGTCCATATGGATAAATAAAAATGCTTTTTAAAGAGAGTTATTCAGAACCTTTTCAGCCCAGTGCTTTTTAATTCTTCAATACACAGCTGACAAGGGTCTTCCTACTTTACCTCTGTGACCATTTGAAGCACATTACTGCTTCTGTATCCAAGCATCGAACCTTCTGGGAAGGCTCACCTTTCTTCAGTGTTTACTGAGTCTATGTCTCATTTAATGCTTGCCCAGCCATTCCATGGACCCATCTGGGAATACGAGTCTCCTTTAATCCAGACTTCCTCTAGGCCAGTTTGGCCTCAAAGAGGTGGCAATCTTCCATACCAGCATCTGGAGGCCAGCACCTGGATTAGCTACCACACCCAGCTAATCCCTTCAGTTTTTCTTTATTTGAAAAAGTGGTCTTCATTTTTGAAAGGCATTTTTGCTGGCTATAGAATTTTAAGTTAGTGGATTTTTGTTTTTGTTTGAGACAGGGTCTCACTATGTACCTCTGGCTGGCCTGGAATGTACTGTGTAGACCAGGTTGACCTCTGCCTGGGATTAAAGCACACTCCACAGGTTGGTTGACTTTTTTACTCTCTCTGCATACTTTGCTAAAGATGCCTTACTTTCTTCTGCCTTGCAGGGATGAGAAGTCTGCCATCTTTCTTAGCCTTCCTCAGAATGTGTTGTAGCTACTTTCAAGATTTTTTCTCTTTACTATTGTTTTTACTTAAATTGTTTTTTATGTGAAGAGCCAGAATGCTCTGACTCCATTTTGGTTAGCTTCTTTAGACAAGCTCAGGCATATTGTACATGTAAAAGCCTTATAAGGTATGAACAAAAACTTCTGGCCCTAAAAGATATCAGTCAGCACATTGCAATGCCCTGAAGAAAGCCCTTACCAATCAAGACTTTCCCGGTACACAGGATATGGGGAAATCCAATTATTTTAAAAAATGCTTGGTGTACGCAAGTTTCTGTGGCGCGCCCCAATAAAAGTTCCTGCCTGCTATTTTTGGGGCCAGACTCCATCTTTGGCTTGTGAAGTCTGTTCTCGGCTAGCTGACATTTGGTTGTTGTCTTTTTTTTTACTTTAAATTCTTGAATAAACTTTTTGTATAATCTTTTTGGGTATCTGTGGGAATTATTCTCAATTCTCAAACGTTAACATTGTGGGAGCTCATGCGGGATTCTAGAATAGAGACCCCAGACCCACAGAAGTGCCACTGGAGCCAGCCTTGGTAAGTTCTGCCTGCCTTTGTCTCTCTCTCTCTCTCTCTCACTCTCTCTCTCTCTCTGCTTTTTGGTAGTCCAGCCATCCTGGGCCTCAATGGAGATCATGTGGATGCACTATTGATCCCAGAGCTGGAGGAGAACGGGGGACACCCTGACTCCTCCTCTGATAAGGGGTCATGCTCCAGCCTGACATGGAATCCAGGTGGGACCCACCCAGAGTCTTGGCCCAGCCTGACATGGAATCCAGGAGGGCCAGATGCAAGATTCTGGTCAAGTCTGACATGGAATCCAGGCTGGCCAAATATTTTTGGGAAAGGGACAGGGGCAGCCTTCTCAGCTGACTCCGTGCGCTGGAAGATTTTCATTTCTCCCTCTAGGGAGCCGCCATCTCATACTGTCCTCACCCTCTGCTTGGAGCCCCACCTTGTCTATCGACTTTCAATCCTACTTATTCTCATTCTCATTCTTCTCCTTATATTCTTTTTTCTTGAAACGTATCCCACAATGGGCCAGAAAGTCTCATCATCTTCAGCTCCCCTTGATCTAGTTCTTAGTCATTTTCAAATGAGCGGCTTCAAACATGTCTGGACTCTGTGTCAAGCCAACCTGCCTCCAGACCCTCTGCACCACCGAATGGCCCTCCTTTGAAGTCTAATGGCTGCCTGAAGGGTCCTTTAACCTGTCCCTCATCTACAGGGTTCAAGGAGTTATCTTTGGGAACTGGGGCACCCTGACCAGATCCCTTACATCCTAGGTTGGTGATATCTGGTCACTGCCCCCCCCCAACTGGCTGTGGCTCTTACTGCCACCCCTGCCATCAGGGCCTAAGGGGTCAGACACTTTGATTCCCCTGAAGAACATCCAGACCAAAACCCATCAGGTCCTGAGGTCTTCCCCTCAGCGCCAGAGGGGGATTTACTCCCGCCACCTTACAGGGCCCCAGTGAGTGCTCAGGATAGACCTAGAGAGCGCAGGTCACAAGCATCTTCCTCTTCTTCCAATCCTTCCCGTTCTCTGTCCCGGCTCCCATGGCTGAGCTAGCCCCTCCCATGGCCAAGCCCAGCCCATTGCACACTCACTCACAGGGGGAGGGGAGAATTGTGCAAGCTCTTCCCCTGAGGGAGATTGGGCCCCCAAGGGAGGATGGAATTTCCCCAGTAGTCTACTTTCCCTTTTCTACTAGTGACTTGTATAATTGGAAGTTACAGACTCCCTCCTTCACGGAGAAGCCTCAGGCCCTGGTTTCCCTCCTGGACACCATTCTTTTTACCCACCAACCCACTTGAGATGATTGCCAACAGTTATTGAATATCCTGTTCACCACCGAGGAACAGAACTGCATCCTTTGGGAATGCAGACACACAGGCCCTGGAAATGATGGGCAACCGACAGAGAATGAGGACTTGATTATGGCTGCTTTTCCTCTCACACGCCCAACAGAGGGGTGGGACTATAACACCCCTGAAGGTAGGGAATGCCTAAAGGTCTATTGCCAGATTCTTATGGGGCATCTCCGGGAAGCTGCTAAGCACCCCACCAATTTGTCTAAGGTCAGTCAGGTGATGCAGGGAAGGGATGAGTCTCCTGGAGCGTACCTGGAGTGCCTGTTAGAGGCTTTCAGAACTTATACTCCCATTAATCCAGAGGCCCCAGAGAATCAGATGGCCATCAATATGGCTTTTGTAAATCAGGCAGCTCCGGACATAAAAGAAAAACTTCAAAAGCTGGAAGATTTTGAGGGCAAAAACCTTTCTGAGCTGATGGCAGTGGCAAACAAGGTATTTAACAATAGAGAAACCCCTGAAGAAAGACAAACTAAAGGGCTGGCTAGGATATCCTTGGCTGAAAGAGCAACAAATCCCAAATACAGGGACCGACCCTCTATGAAAAAGGGAACCTGAGCCCCGTGACCCCCACAGGAAGGTTGGCCCCACCTAAAAAGAGACCAGTGTGCATATTGTAAACAGCTGGACCACTGGGCTAGGGAATGTCCTCAAAGGATGGGATCCCAGCCTCCCTTCAAGTCCAAGATCCTCAAGTCAGTGAACCTAGAAAACTGAAGGGGCCTGGACTCAGCGAGCCTCCACCATGAGCCCTGGGTGACCCTACAAGTGGAGGGACAAGCCTTCGACTTCCTAGTTGACACCGGAGCACAATATTCAGTTTTAAAAGTGCCTAGGGAAAATTGACCAGTAAACGCACCTGGGTGCAAGGGGCCACAGGAATCGCTCAGCACCCTTGGACTACCAAAAGGGAAATAAACTTAGTTAAGAAGACAGTTTCACACTCCTTTATGGTGGTCCCAGAGTGCCCATATCCCTTATTGGGTAGAGATTTGCTAAATAAAATGAAGGCTCAAATCCATTTCTCTGGGAGAGGACCTCCTGATGTGACTGTACCAGATGCAGCCCCCACCCCCTCAAAAGAGACCAACCGCTAGTCCCAAGGACCTCCAGGCAACAATCCCTGGAGTTTGGGTGGAAACTAATCCCCCCAGGGAGGGCCATCCACCAATAATGATGACTTTAAAAACTAATGCTCAGTCTGTAAGAGTAAAACAGTACCCGATGACTCTCAAAGTCTGGGCAGGAATTACCAAACACATAAACTGCCTTAGGGAGTTTGATATTCTGGTTCCATGCTAATCTCCATGGAACACCCCTCTCCTACCCGTCAAGAAACCAGAGACTAATGATTTCCACCCAGTGCAGGATTTGAGAGAAGTTAACAAGAGGGTAGAGGATATCCACCCTATAGTCCCCAACCCGTATATCCTGCTGAGCTCACTCCAGAGAGAAGGGTCTATACTGTTTTAGATCTCAAGGACGCCTACTTTAGCCTGACCTTGGCAAAGGAAAGTCAACGCATCTTTCCCTTTGAGTGGCGAGACCTGAACCAGGGTTTTAATGGACAACTCACTTGGTTGTGACTGCCATAGGGGTTCAAGAACTCCCCCACAATCTTTGACGAGGCTCTACATCAGGAGTTGCAGGAATATCGGGCCTTGCACCCGGAGGTAAGTCTCTTACAGTACGTAGATGACCTGTTGATTGCCACTAAGGATGAGGGCACTTGTCTTCAGGCCACCAGAGATTTGCTCCTGACCTTGGACCAATTGGGGTATAAGGTCTCCACCAAGAAGGCTCAGCTCTGTGTCACAGAGGCAATGTACTTGGGGTACATATTAAGGGATGGACAGAGGTGGCTGTCACCAGCCAGAAAGCAAGCCATTATGGGAATTCCCAGCCTAAGATCCTGCAGACAGTTGCGCGAGTTCCTGGGATCATCAGGCTTCTGCCAGCTCTGGATACCCAGATTTGCTGAGCTGGCAAAACCCCTGTATAAAGCCACTCGAGGGAATGAGTCATCCTTCCTATGGACTGAGACACAGGAGAGGGCCTTTTAAGAAATTAAGAAGGCTTTATTGCAGGCTCTGGCCTTGGCTCTGCCAGATATCCATGAGCGGGAATAGCAAAGGGAGTCCTGACCCAAATGCTCAGGCCTTGGAAGAGACCTGTGGCTTACTTGTCGAAAAAGCTTGATCCCGTGGCCTTGGGATGGCCGGGGTGCCTCAGAATTATCCCAGCCACGGCCTTATTGGTTAAGGATGCAGACAAGCTTACGCTGGGACAGCCCCTTATGGTCACCACTCCTCACTCGATTGAGGGGGTCCTTAAAAATCCCCCCAACAGATGGATGACAAATGCTCGGTTGATGCATTATCAGGCCTTGCTCCTTAATCCCCCTCGCATCCAGTTCCTCTCCAGCACTGCTCTCAATCCTGCCACTTTGCTGCCAGAACCAGATCTTGAGGTCCTGCACGACTGCCTGGAGGTACTCTGCATCTTACATGGCACTTGGGAAGACCTGACGGATGTTCCATGGCCCCATCTGGACTTGATTCTGTTCACAGATGGAAGTAGCTTCATTAAGGAAGGAACCAGGTAGGCAGGGGTGGCAGTTGTCAGTCCATCATGGAGAGTGTGGGCCTCCTCTCTACCAGTTGGGACCTCTGCCCAAAGGGCTGAAATAATTGCCCTGACTCAGGCCCTAAAGCTAAGTAAAGACCAGACTGTTAACATTTTCACTGATAGCCATTATGT
>NW_008335815.1:879787-888541 GCF_000622305.1 Nannospalax galili | reverse complement strand
TTTAACTTTCCTGGAAAACACCAAGATCAAGCATGGATGGAGATACACCTCTGATGGGAGGCTCATTCTGCTGCATAAGCTGGCAGAGGACTTAATATATAAACTTCACAAAGGGACTCACCTAGGAAAGAGAAAGTTACAAGAACTCCTGACTCCATACCACATCTTTGATCTAACCAAAATGATTGAGAGCTGTCTTTCCAGATGTTGCTCCTGCCAGGTTACTAATCCAAGAGTAAAAGTCATGTGCCCAGCCAGAAGGGAGAGGGGCACTGTGCCTGGAGTCCATTGGGAGGTGGACTTCACTGAGGTTAAACCTGGCAGGTATGGCTATAAATATCTCCTAGTTTTTGTAGATACATTTTCAGGTTGGGTTGAAGCATTTCCCACAGAGGGGAAAACCACCTCAACAGTGGTTAAGAAGATCATTGATGAACTAATACCAAGGTATGGACTCCCCTCTGTGATGGGGTCAGACAATGGACCAGCCTCAAGGTAACTCAAGAATTAATTAAAACACTGGGGACTAATTGGAAGTTACATTGTGCATACCACCCCCAGAGCTCAGGGCAAGTAGAGAGAATGAATCAGACCCTTAAAGAGACCTTAACCAAACTAACCCTAGAAACTGGAGATGATTGGACAGGCCTCCTACCTTTTGTCCTATACAGAGTCAGAAATACCCCATATACTCAAGGCCTAACACCTTATGAAATCATGTATGGCCGACCACCCCCTTTGTTTCCCAAGCTGCCTTCAGATGTGCTAATTGGCTTCTCTGAATCCCAATTTCTTAAGTCCCTACAGGCCTTACAGATTGCACAAGACAACGTTTTCCCCTTGGTGAGGCACATCTAGGAACTGTCACTGGCCTGACCACATGGATTCAAGCCAGGAGACCTTGTTTGGGTGAGACGGCACCACAAGGAGCCCCTTGGACCTCGATGGAAGGGGCCACACATCATGATCCTCACCACCCCCACTGCAGTTAAGGTGGCCGGTGTCTGGACCTGTATACATCACTCACATCTAAAGCCTGCATCAGAGGATTTGTCAGACCAAGTTAGCAAGAGATGGAAGGTCACACGGGTAAAAGACAATCCTCTCAAGCTAAAAATCTCTGCCACACCATAACCCTTGTTGCTTTTTATGTGTTTTTTTTTTTTCAAAAAGCCTGCCCTAGCTAACTCTCCCCATGGACTCCAAAACCTCACCTGAGTAGTTAGTAGCACATCCACTGGAGAGATAGTGAACATCTCCTCCCACCTGGGACCTCCAGGTGCCTGGTTCCCCAAGATTACATTCTACCTCTGCGACCTGCTTGAAGGAGCTTGGGAATCGTATACCCCATCAGGCACTGTAAATTATGCTTGCCAGTCTCCCCTTGGCCGAAAGAGGATGAAGGAGCATCACTTCTATGTTTGCCCAGGCGACAATGGTGACTGAAGAAGTGCCTTTGGGGGCCAGAGGACTATTGCTGTGCTTCATGGAGCTGTGTGTCTACTGGATGTATTAATTGGGCTGCCCCAGTCACTACTGACTTGATCCAGGTAACTGCGGTCCTGGGCCTAACCCTTTGGCGAAACCCCAGATCAAGACAACTTGAGGGACCCTGTTCCTCCTCTAGATGCCACCCTATCTCCTTGAGCTTCACCCTGAAAGGAAAGGAACTTAAAAACCTACAAAAATGGATTGATGGGTGAACTTGGGGCCTCAGATTATACACCACAGGGACTCATCCAGGAATACTTTTTGTAGTCCATCTTCAGGTGGGTCCAGGACTGATCCAGGAATACTTTTTTTCAGTCCATCTTCAGGTGGGTCCAGTCTTGGGGACCCAGATGGGGCTGGCTCAGACAGTGTTACAGCCTATAGAATGACCAACACCAGCCTTAACTATTTTTAAATCTGTCAAGAGGCCAGCTACTAGCCAAATTGTCTGACTGGATAAAACTGCTACTTTGTCCACACCTAGATCCACACCCCCAGAGATCCAACGAGTCCAAGAGCCTTTGCAGCCATCCCCTGGGCTTACAAACCTCCTAAATGCCACCTTTATTGCTTTAAATAATACTTCCCCTAACTTTACTATCCATTGCTGGTTTTGCATGGACCCGAGCCCTCCCTTGTATGATGAGTTAGCTCTCCCAGAAAATTATGTTGTCACTTCTGACCCCACTGCCTGTAGAATTCCCCTGCCTACAGGGAGAAGGGAGCTTACCCTCACCCCAATGTATGGAAAAGGGCTACACATGACTCCCTCACATAAAATTGTTCCCTTCTTACCAACATCTATGTAACTCTGTTCAAGAGATAGGGGCTATTACACCTAAGCCATATATGGTGCCCCCCAACTCCACTTGGTGGGCCTGTACCTCTGGCCTAACTACATGCCTCTACTCCATTTTAAACCAGACTGGGGAGCTGTATACTAGTGCAGCTGGTTCCCCACCTATATTATAGAACAGACATAGAAAAGGAAACCAGAGTCTCAGAAGAGTCTAGACCTCGTAGGGCTATAGGAACCACTGCAATTGTCCTGTCTACTTTACTAAGGGTCAGAGTAACCACTGCAACTGGTCTGGGGAACATGCCTCTACTCCATTTTAAACCAGACTGGGGAGCTGTATACTAGTGCAGCTGGTTCCCCACCTATATTATAGAACAGACATAGAAAAGGAAACCAGAGTCTCAGAAGAGTCTAGACCTCGTAGGGCTATAGGAACCACTGCAATTGTCCTGTCTACTTTACTAAGGGTCAGAGTAACCACTGCAACTGGTCTGGGGACTTCAGCACTAAAAAAAAAAAAAAATTATCACATTCTTAGACAGGCCATAGACTTAGAAACATTCAATCATTAGAAACATCTATCCGCCACCTCGAAGACTCTCTATCCTCTTTAGCTGAGGTAACCTTACAAAATAGGAGTGGGCTGGATTTACTTTTTCTAGAGAAAGGTGGACTCTGTCACCTTACGGGAACAGTGCTATTTCTATGTTAATCACTCGGGAGTTATAAAACAGTCTTTGGCTGAGGTCCGTAAAAGACTTAAGGAAAGGGAAAACGAATGACTAAATAAAAAAATTGGTACGAATCTCTATTTGACTGGTCCCCATGGTTAACAACTTTGATCTCAGCAATAGTCGGACCTCTCCTCTTACTCCTATTAGCAGTCACCTGTGGCCCCTGTATTCTTAATGCCTTGCTCAAATTCATCCGAGAACAGATACAGACAGTCCAACTGATGGTGCTGCATTCGCAGTACACTCATTTAAATCGAGACCCCGAGCCTTACGACAATATAGAAATGGTTCCACCGTCCTAAATGTACTGTCTAACCGCTTCTTTCCACTTCTGTAATTTGCTTGGCTTAAAGATTTAACACTTGCCGTAACTCTAGGGGGAATGAAGAGCCAGAATGCTCTGACTCCATTTTGGCTAGCTTCTTTAGACAAGCACAGACAAGCTCAGGCATATTGTACATGTAAAAGCCTTATAAGGTATGAACAAAAACTTCTGGCCCTAAAAGACATCAGTCAGCACATTCCAATGCCCTGAAGACAGCCCCTACCAATCAAGACTTTCCAGGTACACAGGATATGGGGACATCCAATTATTTTAAAAAGATGCTTTGCGCGCATGGGTTTCTGTGGAGTGCCCCAATAAAAACTCCTGCCTGCTATTGTTCAGGGCCAGACTCCATCTTTGGCTTGTGTAGTCTGTGCCCAGCTAGCCGCCATTTGGTTGTTGTCTTTTTTTACTTTAAATTCTTGAATAAACTTTTTGTATAATCTTTTTGGGTATCTGTGGGAATTATTCGCGGTTCTCAAACCCTAACATATGCTGTGCCCATCAAATCGCCTTCTAAATAAGTACATTTATGTCAGCTGGTTAGTGCCGCTGTCAGCTTTGGTCGGAGAAGCTTCTTTCCACAGCAGACAGCAGTAGCTGCAGAGACTAATACTAACTGGTCAGAGATGATACTTGACTGCTTGACCCTAAATGGAACATGTGTATCACCCCTCTAAGGTTCAGGGACCATCACAGAAAAAGACTGTAAAGAACATAGTGGGGAGAAGGAGAGGAGTATTGTGGGATGGCCACTGCACCCTTGAATTCTCAGCAAGTGAGACTACCTTCCGGCACACGTTCTTCTGTACGAGATTGAGTCTATCAGCATTCAGTCCTGGATACCGGAGGGACTCCCAAGGCCCCACCCTCCCCAAGGGTTTATGGACAGTTAACAGTAAGGCCAGGGGTTCCCAGGCTCTGTCTCTCCCTAAGGAGCAGTTAATGGTTGCTGGAGAGAGGAAGACATTTTCTTCAGTGTGTAGCCACTGGTAAATTGCCCATGCTCCTGTAAGCAATCCTAATTAAACTCGTTGGGTCACCTCCACATACCCAAAAGACATGGAAATAGAGGAGAACTGGTTGGGAAGAGGAAGGAAGTGGAAAGGGAGGAAGGAAGTGGAGGGGGAGGGTAGTGGGGGGCTGAATATGATCAAAGCATTCTAAATACATGTATGAAAGTGTAATGAAACACATCATTATGCATCGTTAATGCATGCTAATTTTGTTTTGTTTTGTTTTTGAGCCTGGCCTCAAGCTTGCTTTGTAGGCAAGGATGACCTTGAGCTCCCGATCCTTTTGCCCCTGCCTCCCCAGTGTGGGAATTTCAGGCACAAGCCATCATGAACAACTTTATTTTTCTTTCTTTTCATCTTTTTTGGTTTTGGCTCTTGGTTTTGGTTTTGTTTTTCTCTGTAGTAGAGTCTCACACGATATATCCTAGGCTGGCATTAAAGTCATGACTGACCTGCCCCTAACCTCCTAAGTGTTGTTATCACAGGTTTCTGCCACCATGCTAGCTTAGTTGGTATAAATTTCTTCATCTAGCTTGGGCCTAATGCTGAGCTCTTGGATCTGTTGACTGATCATTTTCACCAAGCTTAGAAACATTTTTGGGCCATTTTTACTTTGTCTCTCTTCTCCCAGTGTCTCGGCCTTTCAGGTGCCATTTTGTATACACTTCAGCCCCTTTGTGTTTTCCCCAGTTCTCTGATTATCTGTTCATTTTTCAGTCATGTTTTTTCTGTATGTGTTTCATTTTATATTGATATTTACTCAAATTAACTTATATAGCCCAGACTGGCCTCCAGCATGCTATGTAGCAGAGGATGACCTTGAACTGCTGAGCCTGTCTCTACCTTCCAAGTATTAGGATTATAGGTATGGGCTACCCCACTCAGTTTTTATTTTGTCTAATCTGCTATTAATTCCATGAAATAACTCTCCATCTTAAACACTGTAGTCTGGGGGGCTGGAGATATGGCTCAGTGGTTAAGAGCATTTGCTGCTCTTGCAGAAAACTTGGGTTCATTTCCACAAGGTGGCTAACAACTGTCTGTAACTCCAGTTCCCAGGGATCCGATGCTTTCTCGTGGCCTCCTCAGGCATGACACGTACATGGTGCACTTATATACATGCTTGTCCAGGTAAAATAACAGAGCCCAACCTGAGTGAACATGGCCCAGGAACACCCATTTGAGTTGCCCTGGATGGTATGTTCCATTTCAAAAGAGATCACATGAACTTTTTATAATCACAGAACAAAGGAAGTTATGAATCAGTGCACTTACAAAATATACCAGGAAACCAATGTAGGATGCAGATGTTATCTTGTTGCATTCTTAGCTTGTTGACTTGTGGAGATTAGAGGTCTATAACTATAATATTCAGGAGTTTTATCTAATAGGCTATTAAAAGGGCTACTAAGACAGGACAGCTGTTTTTCTATAATCACAATGCTCTACTAGGCCACAGTCAAACAGTCTGTAAACTCTTCAAAGAACTACAACCCAAGCCTTTGTACTAGTGAGGCAGGGCCATTGTTTCCTGTTTTCTGTGGCCTCAGGCATCCTTAATCAATTATTCCAGGAATCAGGTGCTTAGGAGTGAGGTTACCCGATGGGAAGAGTTCCCAGGTCCCATCCCTCCAACACCTTACTCCACAAATGCTTGTGTACAGATGGTCCTGAAGGTACAGAATGATGTTCTAGGCATGCCTGGCTGGCTGGACTCTGGCCACAAGGCTTCTAGTTTTGTGAATATGCTTGCTCCCTGCTCCTTACCTGGCAGCTTGGGTCACTGTACCCTTTCCTTTACCTGGAGGTTCTTTTATCGCTCTTCCCTGAAAGGGTCAAAGGGCTTTGTTAACATCAACACTATCTTTCTGATCTCTGAGGTTCAGTCTCCAAAAGGAACTTTCTCTCTCCCCTTTCTTCTTCCCCTTGGTCAGTCATTCATTTCAGGAGCTTGAGGAATGGGAATGCCAGCTGGGGGCAGTAATCGGAGTCCCACCCATCCATTTCACTTTAGGTTTGGCTGGGCCTACTTGGGTGGTAGTTGTTTGGGGGCTGGGGTTGGGTGCTAGGGATCAAACCCAGCTCATGTGCATGCTGAAGGCAAGTGCTCTACCACCGAGCCACACCTTCAGCTCTACTGTTTTTGTTGCTGATTTTCTGGTGGTTTCTTTGTGGGTTTGTTTGTTTTTGAGACAGGATCCCATTCTGTAGCACAAGAAGGCCTGATACTGATAATATAGCTTTGACTGGCCTCGAACACATAGCAACCTTCCTGCCTTAGCCCTTGGAGAACTGGGATTACAGGTGTGAGCTACCATGCCCAGTTTAGCCCCATTGTTTTTCAGATTAAGTCCCTTGCTGAATTTGGGGCAACAGCAAAGGGGTCCATTGTTCCCTTCACTCTCCTGTCTTCTAAATATGCTTTCTAGTTCTCTCAGTTTCTGTCCTTCGTGGAATTTGTTCTTTTTATTTCCTGGTTTCTAAGTCTATAGTTTCCTATTTCCACCGTTAACAAATGAATAAGCGTGAAATTAAAACAATTCACATGTATTCTCTTACAGTTCTAAAGGTCAGAAGTCTAAAACCAAGTTCTCTAGAGTCAAGTCAAGAAGTCAACAGAGCTGATCCCTTCTGGATCCTCCAGGAAACAGTCCTCCTCCTCACCTTTTCCTCTTTCTAGAGGCCATCTGTACACCTTGGTTTGTGGCCCCCTTCCTCCATCTTTACAACACACTACTTCAATCTCTGCCTCCATCATCACATGGTCTTCTGTGTGTCTGATTCTGTTCCAAAGTCTTCAGGGTTAAGGCCTGGGCCCTAGAGGTTATAACAAGATAGACTTGGTCAGTTATCCTCAATACACCTATTAAAGACACTGACATGACATTTAGATTTAAACAGACCAGACAGGGAGAGGTATTCAAAATGACGCTGTGATGATGTAGGCCTGTCTGTGATTGACCCATCACCGTCTGGGCTTTAGTTTCTCTAGAAGGTGGTCTGCTAAGATGTCAGAACTGTGAAATCCTCTTCCCTGGAGATAGTTCTTCCTCTGGATGGTACCAGATCTTCAGCCTTTCCTTCATGAGATTCCTGGGGAGATTCCAATTCCTGGGGTCTACTGTCTAATGGTCTGATAACTACAGGGTGGGACACTATGGTCTCTCTTTGGCCTCTAGCCAGGGCAGTTACTGTTCTAACTCTGACCTATTATAAGGATCTTTGTCGTCATTTTGGGCCCATTTAGATAATCCAGAGTGTTCTCCCCATCTCAAAATTCTTATGAAAATCACATCTGTAAAATGCCTCTGGCCTTGCACAACTCTGTTCAGAGATTCTGACCTCAGGATGGACATCCATGGGGTCCATCGTTCTGCCTACCTCATATATCAATATACACCAAGTGTCTGGACCACTTTCCAGGCAACACAGTATCCCTGACTTCTGCCTATCTCCAATAACTATAACCTCAAGCCTCTTGTGCTGTTTCTAGGTGGGATGGGACTAGCGAGACCCTGCCAAACAAGCAAACAAACAAACAAAGACTAATGGATATTTCAACTGTCATTATGGTTATTCCACATATAAAATTGTGATTTTTTTTTTCCTAACTAGAGACTCATGGGATCCTGTGAGGTCCTTGAGTAGGTTTCAGAAGGGAAATAAATTCCTAAAACTACATGCACAGAAGGTGAGACAGTTTGTAGCTTTCATCAGATTCTTAGAGTTCAGTGGCCTTAACAGTTCTAAGACTCTATAGCAGAAGGCAAAGACTTCATCTTAAAATATTGGGGGTAGGGGTGGCGAGATGGCTCAGTGGTTAAGAGCACTGGATGCTTTTGCAGAAGAACTGGGTTCAATTCCCAGCATCTACATGGCACCTAACAACCATCCATAACTCCAGTTTTATAGGCGAGCACGCGGTGGGCTCTCAGGGTCCCAGAGCGCACTCCTGGGCAGTGAAAGTTCCTCCGCTACTGAGGTCTACTCAGTCGATCCCGTCCCTATTTCACCCGTATACCTTCCTCAGGATGTGAGGTCCACTGGCCACTTGGACCACACAGGAAGCGTACGAGGGACGGCGAAAGCCAGGGTGTCTGCGAGTCGGCGACGGAGGAATAGCGCCCCCCGGGGAGACTGGATCACAGGATTTAGTGTTACAGCTCAAGACAAGTGACTCAGCTCAGATCTCAGTGATTCAGCTCCAGCTCCAACTTTATTGGGGTAAAACTAGGACTACTTATAGTGTAGAGACAGCAGAAGAAGTCTTAGCTGATAGGTACTTTTAGGATGCCTCATTTACATAGGGCGGTGGGCTTCTATCAGGCTATCAGACAACGCCTGATTAAAAACCTGGTAGCTCCTGTGCCGGAGGGCATGTATTTGTGG
>NW_008335815.1:834217-879622 GCF_000622305.1 Nannospalax galili | reverse complement strand
GTTCCTGAAATTAAAATTTCAGGGGATCCCAGTGGCTCCCAGTCACAAGACCTTCCCGCATATTTAAGAGGCTGGCGGCCGTCCTAATGACTTTTTTAGCTGGCTGATGCGTTACCAGGTTTGAATATTAAAAGAATATCTAGATAGAGGCCTTTTGTCCACACCTGTATAGGCAGTCGGGGTCTGCTTAGGAAATCAGAGAGACCTTTGGTCAACACCAGGGGGTAGCCCTGGCCAGAAGACCTCAGTTGTTTCTCTGGCCCTAGCAGTCCCTCACGAGAACTTTAGACCAGAAAAGAAAAGGAGGAAATTTAGAAGAGATGAAGAGATTAGATTACCCTCCTGAAGGGGAGGAGGGATACTCACGGATCCTTTCCGTTTCTGTGGGGCACCAGCTCCTAACTGGCACGAGGTTCAGAGGCTCCACATTGTGGCACGAGGTTCAGAAGCTCCACGTTGTGGCACGAGGTTCAGAAGCTCCACGTTGTGGCACGAGGTTCAGAAGCTCCACGTTGTGGCGCCAGATATAGGCAAGCATGCACTGGGCTCTCAGGGTCCCAGCGCGCACTCCTGGGCAGTGGAAGTTCCTCCGCTACTGAGGTCTACTCAGTCGATCCCGTCTCTATTTCACCCGTATACCTTCCTCAGGATGTGAGGTCCACTGGCCACTTGGACCACATGGGAAGCGTACGAGGGACGGCAAAAGCCATTGGGTCCGCGAATCGGGGACGGAGGAATAGTGCTCCCCGGGGAGACTGGATCACAGGATTTAGTGTTACAGCTCAAGACAAGTGACTCAGCTCAGATCTCAGTGATTCAGCTCCAGCTCCAACTTTATTGGGGTAAAACTAGGACTATTTATAGTGTAGAGACAGCAGAAGAAGTCTTAGCTGATAGGTACTTTTAGGATGCCTTATTTACATAGGGCGGTGGGCTTCTATCAGGCTATCAGACAACGCCTGATTAAAAACCTGGTAGCTCCTGTGCCAGAGGGCATGTATTTGTGGCGAGCACTTTAAAAGAAGAGTCAGGGAGGATGCCAGGAAGGCACTCTGCTATGAAAGGAATCTGCAGCACATGGTTTCCGAGCTCATGAGCTATCCGGACGTGAAGAGACTTCTACTTTGCATAACAGAGGACCCCAACACAGTTTCAGGAGATCTGATGCCTTTTGACCTCTGTGGGCATTACATGACATGGATGTACTTATATACATGCAGGTAATACACTCATACATATAAAATAAAAATAAATAAAATATTTTTTTAAAAAGATATGAGAGGGACGAGCCAAGTGTGGTGGTGCATGCCCATAATCCTAGCACCTGGGAGATGGCAGGAAGATCAGGAGTTCAAGGCCATCCTCTGCTACATATGAATTCTAAGCCAGCCTGGGCTACATGAGACTCTTTCTCAAAAGAAAATAATAAATTGTTTAGAAAGTATTTTATTAATATTTTTATTTTATGTGTATGCATGTATTGCCTGCATGTAGGTAAGTGCACCCGTGTCATGCAATGCCTGTGGAGGACAGAAGAGGCTGTCAGATACCCTGGAACTGGAGTTATGGACAGTTGTTAGCTGCCATGTGGGTGCTGGGATTTGAACCCGGGTCTTCTGTAAGAATGGTCAGTGTTCTTAATTGCTGAGCCATCTCTCCAGCTCTGAAAATAATAAATTTTTAAAAAATGAATCTTCAGGAGGGAATTATAATACCTCTTCCCTCCTTTCACAGAGTTTCAAATACTGAGAACAATTTTGATATTTTTCCCTCTTAAAATTAGTGTTACCTGGGGGCTGGAAAGATGACTCAGCAGTTAAGAGCACTGGCTACTTTTGCAGAGGACCCAGTTTCAATTCCCAGAACCCACATGGTAGTTAACAACCATCTGTAACTCCAGTTCTAGGGGATCCAACACCCTCTTCTGACCTCCTCTGGTATTGCATGACACGGGTGCACCTTAGGTTGTTAATTGAACCCGGGTCCTCTAAAAGAGCAGCCAGTGCTCTTAACCACTGAGCCATCTCTCCAGCCCATAAATATTTTAAATTAGTGTTACCAATGAAATAGGAGGTAGGGTCCAAAGCTGATCATGATGGAGGGGTCCATCCCCAACAGCCTCCAAGCATGTTCCTGTCTGACTAGCTGCTTAACAACAGGATTTTGCCTATGCCAGCCTTGAATACATACTTGTCATGACTGACTTCAATGGTCAATCATCATGACACACATAGGAAGAGGAAACCTCAGTTGGGGGATTGTCTTTATCACATTGGCCTGGGCCATGTCTGTGAAGCATTTTCTTGATGGTTGAGTGATTTGGGAAGACTCAGCCCACTGTGGGTGGTGCCAATCCTTAGCAAGTGGGCCTGAGTTATATTTTTTTTTAAAAGCAAGCTGAGCACAAGCCAGAGAAGCAGCATTCTTCCAAGGTCTCTGTTTCAGAAGCTCCTGCCTCCAAGTTCCTTCCCTGAGTTCTTCCCTGGCTTCCCTCAAATATGGACTGTCACTTGGAAGTATTCCTGTTCTGCCTTCCTGTAGTGATAGATTGTCACTTGGAAGTGTAAGATGTAATAAACCCTTTCTTCCCCAAGTTGTCAGTGTTATATCACAGCAATAGAAAGCTAACTAGGACAGTACCTCTGTTTTGGCCTCCCGGGTGCTTGGATTATAAGTATAGGCCACTATGCCCGATGAGAACCCCTACTGTTGATCAGTGTTTCAGAGTACACCGCCACCCTAACTCATAAGAGATTAGTGCTTAAGACCTAATGCCACATACTCAAGGGCAGGGGTATGCTGGCCTACCCAATGACTGAAGTATCTGTCCCACTTGCCCCATTGCTTGGTGGGGCTGACGAACAGGGCCCCCTGGCAGCTCCTTTCTGGTATTACAATATCTGGAGAATAAAATGCTTAGAAGAATGGCAAATAAAAGGAATTTTCACAATTAGGTGTTTTTATATCTAATATAATAGAAAAAGACCTAATGAACTGTCTCCATGACACATCAGAATGACCTAACAAATGACCACAATCCTGTTTGTCACATAGACCACAGGCCAGTCTGATAGAAGAAATTCCCTAATAGAGGTTCCCTCTTCTCAAGTGTGTCAAGTTGACCAGTGAAGCTCTCCAGCACAATTGATCCCTTGTCAAATTGACACACAAACATAATACTATTAAATCATAACCTTTCTTTCCTTGTTTGTTCCCAGATATCACGTGAATAGCACAAGATAAAATACAGTATGGACTTTAAAAGTCCCAAAGTCCTGGGAACTGGAGAGATTGCTCAGTGGTTAAGAACACTGGCTGCTCTTGCAGAGGACCCAGGTTCAAGTCCCAACACCCACATGGTGGCTGACAACCATCCTAACTCTGTTGGGAATTCCTGCTGTTTTGGGTTGTAGTCTTTCCATGTCCAGATAGCCGCATGCCGGCTCGGTATGAATGGAAGGACTCCCTTTCTCAGCGGGGTACCTCCCTACTCTCTTCCTGACTCATCTTTGAAGTAGCCATCACAGATACATGGCCTCTGGCATAGGAACTGCCAGGTTTTCCTGTGTGATAATCAGGCAATGTCTGGCAGCCTGGTGGAAGCCCACCACCACATGTAAATGGGGCATCCTACAAACCACCTATCAACTAAGGCTTTTGCCACTGCCTTCACACTATAAATATCCTGGTTTCCCCCTAATTAATCAGAGCTAAATCACTAAGACCTGGAGCCAAGCTGAGTCACTGAATAAAGGAGCTGTACCACTGAGTCTGACTGAGCTGAATTCTGTGTCTTACTGCCTACGATTCAGTCTCTCCGGAGAGGGCTGTCCCTTCGTAAACAATGACTCGCAAAGACCCTGCTTTCGCCGTTCCCGCACCTCCCCTCGTGACCCAGCGGCTGACAGATCTCAAACCTAGAGGGAGTGCCCGGTAGCTTGGAACGGAACACGCCTGGAAGCGCAGTGACCAGTAGAGTAGCCAGCATCCAGTAGCCTCGGAGACCCTCAGCAACGCGGCGCGCAGGACCCGCCCCAGTGGCACGCGAGAGACAGGCGCCAGCCAGCAGCTGGCGCTCCGCGAAACCTGCTCGCCCATATAACTCCAGTTCCAGGGGATCTGATGCTCTCTTCTGACATCCACAGGCATTGCATGACATGGGTGCACATATATACATGCAGACAGTATACTTACAAACAGAAAATAAAAATATTTTTTTATAAAAGTCCTACAGTCTTCAAAAATTATGTCATTTTAAGGTTCAATGTTGGGGCTGGAGAGATGACTCAGTAGTTAAGGACACTGCTTGTTCTTGCAGAAGACCTGGGTTTGAATCCCAGCACCCACATGGCAGCTAACAACTGTCCATAACTCCAGTTCCAGGGTATCTGACAGCCTCTCTGTCCTCCGCGGGCATTGCATGACATGGGTGCACTCACATACATGCAGATAATACATGCATACACATAAAATAAAAATAATTTATTTTAAAAGTTCAATGTAGCTGGGCATCGTGGTGCATGCCTGTAGTCCCAGCATTTGGGAGGCAGAGGCAGGCAGATCTCTGAGTTCAAGGCCAGCCTGGTCTACATAGTGAGTTCCAGGACAGCTAGGGCTACAGGGAGACCCTGCTTCAAAAAGACAAAAAAAAAAAAAAGTTCAATGTCTCTTTAAAACAATCCAAAATCTCTCTACTATGGGTTCCTGTAAAATAAAAAATAAGGCACATGCTTTCTTATTTCAAAAAGGAATAACCAGGCATACTTAAGCAAAACCAAAGGCGTTTAGTTCAAATGTCAAACATCTGGCATTCATGCAGGATCTTCTGGGCTCCCAAGTGTTTGGGCAGCTCTATTTCTCTGACTCCACTATCCACAGCACATGCAGCTTGTCTCATAGGTTCTGGCTGGCTCCACACTGCACCTGCCCCTGTCCTATGGTCCTGGCATCTTCAGTATGCTGGGGTCTCTGCTGCACTTTGTGAGGGTGCACCTTTACTAACAGCCTCTCCTGACTTCTCATGGTGCCAAGCCTCAGAATCTCTCCATGACCCCAACAACTGTGCAGCTTTCACAACACCAAAACTAGTACCACGTGGAGACTCTTACATATTACCAAATCCAGCTTCTAGCTCAAGGTACAGCTTTGGCCCCTTCTGGACCACAGCTTCTGTGTGCTGACCCTGAGGAAATACTTCCCACAAGATTTCATTTCAATGATGCAGGCCTCTTGCTAATCACAGCCCCCACCCCCCAATCTGCCAGAGAAATCCACCACGGCTATGAACCTCAACCAAGGGCTCATAGGAAACCGGATCTCTCTCTCTCTCTCTCTCTCTCTCTCTCTCTCTCTCTCCCTCTCTCGGTGTGTGTGTCTGTGTGTCTCTGTATGTATTTTAAGACAAGGTCTCATGTAGTCCAGGCTAGAACTAGTTACGTAGCTGAGGCTGGCCCTGAACTTCCTGTCTCCTCCTCTCAAGTGCTAAGATTACAGGCACCACCACACCAGCACAGCACAAGACCATTCTCAATCAAGCCTTCATTTCCAGCACTTGCAGCAGTGCCTGGCACATTACAGGTTTCAGTAGCTAATACACTGATTCACCAACTGAGTGGGCAGATTACACTGAAGACCTACACATTACACTCGGTTGCATGCTGTCTCACCTAATCTCCACAGCACTTTATTTTTTTAATTGAAATTTTTGTGTATTTCATACAGAACATCTCAAACAATCTCAATCATCTTTATACCCCCGTCCCCACTAGCACCCTCCCATAGCCATTCCACCCCCACTGGAGCACATATACTCGGTCATCCCTGTTAAGGCCCACTGGGTTGTGAGTGCCCCTAGTCGTTCCCCAGTGCAAGTCTATCCACTGAGTCTAGTCAGCCTATCTAGAGTCCCTTGTTTTAGGAAGATCAGCTCTTCTTCATCTAGCAGCAATCAGTTGCCAACAGTCCTTCAGGTAAGATTGAAGTTTGCTGTTCGTTTTCCCAGCTCTATGCTGGGTTATTGTCTGCCTGAGTTTGCATGGGACTTGTGTATGCTGACACCATTATGGAATCATATGAGGGGCTTTTAGGACTCTGTTTCCATATGGTCATGCACCTCCTCCCTGGCTCTTACTATCTTTCTACCCCCTCTTCCTCGATGGTCTATGAGCTTTGGGTGGGTGACATTTAATAAAGGAGTCAAGGACCAGCATTCGGCACTTGATTTCCACACTTTGGCTATCTGTGACCTTTTGTGTTCCTGGCCAACAAACATTTTCGTACTATAGGTTTCACATCACAGAGAATATAAAGTCATGGAGAGGAACTTTTGCCTCATGTTGGCTTGTTAGTAATTTGAGAGGCTGGAATTCAAACCCACATGGGCCATCCATATCCTACCCCTCAAACTACTTGCTTTATTTCTCGTCATGCAGGTTTGGTGGTCACAGCTGAGTTACACATAGAAAAATAAGTTTGATTCTCCCCTCCTCATCCCCATTAGCCCTGTTACTCTTATCCTGAGAGCCATGGGCTTGTATGTGGGTCCCGCCTGCCCTTCCCAACACACAAGGAAACAGGAGACTGCACATTATTTTTAGGATTCTAGCTTCAAAAGACAGAGCCGAGAAGGGGCTGGGCTGGGCATGACTAGAACCTTTTCCCCATAGTTTACTACTCAGAAGAGCATCCCTCTTCCCAAGGGGCTGGGGCCAGAGAAGGAAAGGAAATGAAAGTCTAGAAAGAAGGGCAGAACTACTTCTCCCATCTTTCCAAGAAGGCTGAAGATCTTGTTTGGTAAATAGAGAAACTGCCTCATTGTCAGCCTTCAGCTATGAAAGAAATAGCCTTACTTGTATTTGATGTTGAAGACTACTGAGGTACAGTGATGAGGGATGTTATCTATATTAGCAGTATCAGGGTTCAGTTGAGACAACACATTAAATCATTTCTAAAATAAAAAATCACTTTAAAAAAAATAAAACTACCCACCTTTGTGTTCTCATTCTTTCCCAACCCCCCCACCCAGCCCAACTAACTACAGGTCCTTGCTTTGTTGTTCAGGCTGGCCTGGAACTCCTGGGTTCAAATGATCCTCATGCCTGGCCTATACTATGTTTAGAATTAGGTTTTAACCCTTTCTCAGTGCAAGGCCATTCATGAGCAGCTCCTGGACCTTTCCAGCCTTGCCTCTGGGCTCCCACTGGCATCCACAGAGCTACTGTGAAGCCTTGAGAATCTTGGAATTTTAGGCTGGGGATGTAGCTCAGTTGGCAAAGTACTTACGTAGCATGCACAAAGCCCTAGGTTTGATTCCCAGCACCTCATAAAAACTGGGCCTGTGGGGCTGGAGTGATGGCTCAGAAGTTAAGAGGGCTTGCTGCTCTTGTAGAGGACCAGAGTTTGATCGTAACACCCATGTCAGGTGACTCACAACCATCTATAACTGCAGCTCCAGAGAATCCGGCCTTTGAACACACATGTGTATACACAGAGATACACAGATGCATACCTTTGAAAAGAAAAAAAAAAGCAAAACAAGAAACCCTGGGTCTATTATCCCAGCTTGGTGGAGGTGAAGCTTGGGGGATCAGAAGTTCAAGGTCCATCCTCAGCTACATAACAAGTTCAAGACCAGGCTGGGCTACATGAGGTCCTGTCTCAGAAAACTAGAAAATAAAAAATAAAAAGGGAAAACTCCCTGGGTACTGTCTGAATCCACCATCCAGACAGCCTTCCATACCCATATGTGACATTTTCTTTAGTTTTATATCCCATGTATTTTACTTTTACTTTGAGAAGAGATCTCATATATTCCAGGCACCCAGCATATAACTCTGTTTTTTGTGGTGCTAGAGATGGAAACCGAGGCTCATGCACACTAAGCAAACACTCTACCAACTGAGTTACAGCCCCAGGGTAGCTATTTTCCTAAGTATCTTTTCCTGTGTGGCTTAGTTGTTTTCAAAGCAGGCTGTGACTGAGGCGTAGATAAGTTGGTAGAGTGCTTGTCTAGCTTGCAGGAAGCCCAAGGTCCAACCTCCATGCTGAAAAAAACAGATGTGGTAGCACAAGTCTGCAATTCTAGAGCTCGAAACGTAGAAACAGTCAGCTTGTCTACATAGCCAGTTCAAGATCAGCCTGGGCTACAGGAGACCTTGTCTCAAAAAAATTTTTAAGATTAAAAAAAATTAAAAACCAAAATACTGATTTTTGCAGGGCCCCATGGCTCCTGTCTGTAAACCAGGTTATCCCACAGAGCCCCGTGTAATATAAATGTCAACATTTCATGCTTTGTCTCTCTTTTGTATTCACCCAGAGAAGACAAATCTAATCAAAGTACATTATATCCATGTAGGGAAATTCCATAATGAAACCCATTCTGTGTATAATTAATTGCGATATTAATATATGACAATGAAAAAAGACCAAAACCCCAAACCAAAAGGATCAGGCATGGTAGTCAGGCGCGGTGGTACACACCTTTTAATCCCAGCACTCGAGAGGCAGAATCAGAGGCAGGCAGATCTGAGAGATTGAAGCCAGCTGAGTCTACATCATGAGTTCCAGGCCAACTGGGGGACCCTGTATCAAAAAAGAAGGAAAGAAAGAAAAAAGACTAGAGATACTACCTTGCACAGTGATTTCATATTGTAAATGTGCAATATTGTATTCAAAAGTCATCAGCCTACCTACTTGTGATAGGTAATGTGTAAGACAGGCTCTGTCCTTCAAGGAGCAAAACCATAATGAAAGCATACCTTAACAATTATATAAACAGGAAGGCTGGGCATGGTGGCACACCTTTAATTCCAGCAGAGGCAAACAGATCTCTGTGAGTTTGAGGCCAGCCAGGTCTGCATAGCAAGTTCTAGGCCAGCCAGGGCTACATAGTAAGACCCTGTTTCAAAAAAAAAAAATTCATATAAACAGGGGTTAGGGATAGAGCTCATTGGCAAAGTGTCTGCTACGCTCATGAGGAGCCCCAAGTTTGAGCCCCAGCACTGAAAGCAAAAAAGAATTATGAAAAAAAGGTGTGGTGGAGTGCTTCAAGAGCAGGAACCACCTCTTGGGGGAACCACTTATAAGGGGATGATCAAGATCAGGGATCCTACACTAAAAGGAAGCAGGTGGGAAATGCATTATTATTTTTATTTTATGTGTATGAGTGTTTTGCCTGCATGTATGTAAATACACCTGTGTCAGGAAATGCCTGAAGCGGTCAGAAGAGTGCCTTGCATTTCATATCCTGAAAAAAAAATAATGCTTAGGAGGGCTGGTGAGATGGCTTAGAAGGGGTAGAGGGGTTGGGTGGGTTGGCACTTGCCTCCTCAGGGACAAACGACCTGAGTTCCGTACCCAGATCCCACACCCAAAGAACCCACACAGTGGAAGGAGCAAACCAACTCATGAAAGCTGTCCTCTGACCTCCACGTGTGTGCGCCTAGATAGATAGATGATAGACTAGATAGATAGATAAATAGACAGATAGATAGATAGATGATAGATAGATAGATAGATAGATAGATGATGGATGGATAGACAGATGGATAGATGATAGATGATGGATAGATGATAGATAGATAGATAGATAGATAGATATAGATAGATAGATAGATAGATAGATACATAGATACATAGATACATAGATACATAGATAGATAGATGATTGAGAGAGAGCGAGAGAGAAAGAGAGATGTAATTTTTAAATGCCTAAGAGATACTGGATGTAGTGGTGAGATCTTTGATCTCGGCACTCAAGAGGCAGGGGAAGGGGGAGCTCTGTGAGTTCGGGACCAGTCTGGTCTATATAGCAAGTTCGAGACCAGCCAGGGCTGCATATTGAGACCGTTCCTTAAAAAAAAAAAAATCCAAAGAGATTAAGGAATGAAGGGTCTATTGCTAGGACCTTGTACATGCTAATTAATTCCTGTACTACTGAGCTATATATACGCAGCCCAAAGAATGGGTTCTTAAAAGGAAAGGAGTTACTATGGGATTTATTTATCTCACAGCTTATTTCCTTGTTTATTTCAGATATGAATCAGCTAGTCGGCAGGAATGCTGCATTTTAAAGCTACCAGGGTCTTGGTAAGAGCATTCGACCAGGAGAAATTTGTCTCCACAAGAAAATGAAGTGGGCGGGGAAGTGGGAGGCGCTGGCCAGCAAGGAGGCGGAGTCACGGGAGTTCAAGCATTTCTGTCCAATCAAAAGACGATTGGCACGGGAAGCGGGGCGGGGGAGATGAAGGGGGAGCGGGAGATCCAGGATCCTGCCCAGTTACCCGAGCCCGGCGTGCCTCCAGCTTCGCGGCCCGGGTGCTTCTGCCTCCCCGAGAGCGACCGATCTCGAGGCCTGCTCCAACCATGGCCTTCGCAAACCTGCGCAAGGTACTCATCAGTGACAGCCTGGACCCCTGCTGCCGGAAGATCTTGCAAGATGGAGGGCTGCAGGTGGTAGAGAGGCAGAACTTGAGCCAGGAGGAGCTGATAGCAGAGCTGCAGGTGAGGCGAGCTGGGAGCGAAGCGAAGTCTCCGGGCATCCTTCGTCCAGACCGGCTGGCCGCATTGGTGCCAGCTCTCCCCTCTGCTGTCTCTTCCTTTAGTCCGGGGGCCTCCGGAGATTGGTGACCAGCCAGGGGGAGGGAGGAAAAGCAGAGGAAGACCTACGGCCAGGAGCTGCGGCGTGCAAACTTCGGGGGCAGTTTGCAACCTCGTGTCTCACGTTGGCTTGCCTCCCGCCAGCGCTGCAAGGTGCAGGCTGCTCCGACTGGTCTTGCAGACAGCCAGCTGGGTTCCCGAGCCTTCGCGCCGGACGCGGCGCGGGCTCTGCACACGGGGGCGTCGGGGGAGGGGCGGCCTGCGGGGAGCGCGGGATCCTTCCATGCTAAGTGCAGGCCGAGCGAATCTCGGCCGGGGTGGGGGCGGGGGACGCGGCTCTGCCTCAGCAGGTCTCGGGGCGGCCAGGGAAGCTGCGGGGGAAGGCGGCTCTCCCGGCAGCGGACGCGCACCGCCTTTTGTCTGATGCAAGAGCGCAGCGAGCTTTCCCCGCCCTCGGCCTCCCGCTGGTGCTCCGGGAGCCCGACCCCCGGGCGCTGCCAGACCCCGGGACCACCAACCCAGAGTCGGCCTGCACCTTCCTCTCCATCGCAGATCAGGACTGCAGGAGCCACCAGGACTTAGGAACCAAACTGTTATAACTTAAAACCTTGACCTTATTTTAAAAGGTTTTGTCAAGTTGAATTTGTCCAGATTTAGGGCGTTTATTTTGTGAGCCCTTCGCTCCAGTTTCCTGTCCTTCCTACCCTTCTACCTCAGTCTCTACCTCACCCCATCTCAGTTGCCCTGCCCCACCCCCCAACTTCCACGTGCTCTGGGTGCCAGGAGCCACCAGCGTGAATCCGCCTCCCCACCACCGGCTCTCTGAGGCCCCTAAACCGCAGAGGCTGTACGGTTGCTCCTGCTGCCTGGGAAACAGCCTGGGCTCCTCTGTCTCCCTTGATGGTTTCTCCCAGGACCCTGCCCCCCACCCCCCCACCCCCGCTCCCAATCCCCTTCCTCTATGGCATTATCCAAGTGCCCAGCCCCTGTTACGCTCCCAGAGACTTTCTGAGACCACCCCTTGCTCTGTTCCCAGAGGCTTTTGTGGTTCCGGTTTTCTCAGAGTTTGTAGGAGTCCATCTGGCTGTGGTGGCACACACCTGTAATCCCAGAGCTCCAAGGCTGGGGCAAGGAGGAGCTCAAGTTCTAGCACAGCCTGAGGGACTACCGAAGGCCCTGCCTGGAAAAAAAAAGAACAAAAGTTGGACCAGGTGCTTGTAATTCCACAACACTAGGGTGGCTGAAGCAGGAGAATCTCTGAGTTCAAGGTCAGCCTGGGCTACAGAGACAAACAAAAAGAAAAAGAGGAGGGTATAGGTTTGTTAGGGAGCAGGACCCCAACTGTGAGACAGCTGGTCAGGTCACAGGTCTGAGAATACCAAGCAATGGAGCCTCTACCACGCCTGGCTTGCTGGGATGGACCAAGGAGGGGAGGGGTGGTTGTCACAGATGGGTAGGGCAAGGGCTCTGGGACCTGGCTGAAGTGCAGATAGGGTCGCTCGGCTGCAGGCTCACACTGTCAAGGTCCCTGGTGTCAGTGACCCTGGCCCTAAAATCTAGGCACTGACCAGAAGGGCAGTTCGATGGCCTCCACAGCACCAGATGTTTCAACTGAGGGCTTTGCTGCTTTCTGATGGGAGTGAGAAATCTTATATCCGATAAAGGGGCAGGGATACAGGGCATCAGGAAGGTGAGGAGCAGGCCAGGCCTCCCCACAAAACCTAGAAGGGTGGGGATGGGAGTCTGGTGCTGAAACTTCAGGCCGCTTTCAAGACTGTGGAAATTCTTGGCAGGAGAGGAGGGGCGTGTGCTGACTGGCTTGCCAGCTTAGTGCTAGTTGGTCTCTTGGAGGGAGCCAACAAATCTCCATGGGCATCCTGCAGAAGGACCCTCATTTCCACACTCCTTTCTCATTGTATCCCTCCTGAGAGGGGTTTGGCACAGTGTCTCCTGCCCACCCCCATTTTAATCTTTTTGATCAGAAGCAAGGCCTAGCACCCTTGATGGAACTGGATCCTACTGCTCTGTATTCCCAGCAGGCAGTTGGCACTCAATCCTGGGCATGAGATGTTACCATTCACTCCGTCTTTTAGTGGTGCATTGCAAACAGGAATCAAATCACTGCTCATTGGGAGTCTCAAGTTTAATGAGTCTGATCACCATTTTAAAAAGCAGTAGGACCCAGAGTGGTGCTGATAGTCTATTATGTGTTGGGAGTGTTGGGGTTGGTGTGTACACACACGTGTGTATGTGTCATGAGTGTAAAGCCACACTTGAGAGGTTGGTTTCTTTTATTATTTTTAAGTTTAATGTGGTTTTTGCCTACACGTATATATGTGTACCACGTGTATGCCTGGGGCCCTTGGAGTCAAAAAAGGGGGTTGGATCCCTTGGAACTGGTGTTAGAAATGGTTGTGAGCCACTATGTGGGTGCTGGGAACTGAACCCAGATCCTCGGCAAGGGCAGCAAGTGCTCTCAACTGCTGAATCATCTCTCCACCCCCTTTGTTTGTTTTTGAGATGGAAGCTCACATAGCCCGTACTGGCCTTGAACCTTGTAACTGAGAGTAGCCTTTAATTCCTGATCCCCCTGTCTCCATCTCTCACATTCTGTTCTAACCGCAGCACCGCACTTGTAGAACTAGGTATGAACATTTGAGTAGTTCAATAATTTTCATGAGGAGAGGAGAGGAAGGACACCCTGGGGTAGTTTTGAGGGATGAGTTATGGCCTGAAGGAGGGAATAAATGGTGCTTAGAAGAGCAGGTATTTGAGGGCTCAGCATAGGTTGGGTTGGATTATGGCCTCAGTGTGTCTGTACTGATGGACTCACAAGGCCAAGGAAATGGCTTATAGTTGAGGTTGTAGGAGGCCTTGGAAGCTAGTCAACTCTGAGTGTAGGTTGGAATATAGAAGAATATAAATATTGCACACACCTTTAATTCTAGTACTCGGGAGGCAGAGGCAGGTGGATCTCTGTGAAACTGAGGCCAGCCTGGGCTATGTAGTGAATTCTAGGTCAGCTAGGGCTACAGGGAGACCCTGTCTTAAAAAAAAAATACAAAAACAACTGGACAATTTATCCCCAAATTTCCTTATCATTATTATTTAGTTTTTCCTCATTTGTTTGAATTCTGCCTTTATTTTCTAAATTCCTACATTCATGGGTATTAGTTTTGTTGCTGTTTGTTTTAAAGACAGGGGCTTGCTATATTGCTTAGTCTGGTCTTGACCTCACTATCCTCCTCCTGCCTCAGTCTTCTCAGAACTAGAATGCAGTCCTGCCCAATCACTTCACCCAGCCATGGATCTGTTTGTCTAGTGCCTGTTTGTTTGTGTTGATTTCTGAACACATCTCTCACGTTTGCCCTGATCCCTTTCATTTTTTTCTCTTTTGAAAAACTTCTTGGAAATCCTTGAGAGCCCTCCAAGGTCAAGTTCAAGTCTTGTTATCACAGCCTGGGAAGTTTCAGGTGGCAGATTTATAGCATGGAGTTTAAATGTGGGGAAGGGGGTAGGTATGAGGCTGTTTCCCTGGCTTCTCAGATCACTGAGTTGATTTAATGAGTGTTTTTCAGCATCAGTTGGTGTTAGTCCACAACCCCGAGGCAGCTGGCTCTTGTAGGCAGAGGCATCTGTACCTGTTTCTCTAGCTGCATTCCCTACCCTGGACCTTTGTTGACCCCAGAGGTCATTTTGGAGCAGCCTTTGGGAGGTAGCCAGAAGCTTGGACTTGGGTTTTCAGAAGACTTGGGCTTGATCCCAGTTTGTGCCATGTCCTAATTATACAACTTCAACAAATTACCGAGATCTTTTAGGGCCAGTTTATTTGTCTGTAATACAGAGATCATAAATTAGAGTTTTGGGAAGTACACTGCCTAACATAAAATATTTACAACAGCAGAAGAGAAACAGTATTACTTGTACTCTCCTCCCTCCCTGCCACCCCCCCCACGGGTCATCAAGGGATTTTCCGGTTTGGTTTCTGCATCTAGCTGACCAAGGCCTAGACTCTAACCTTACCATTTTGACATCTTGACAGGCCCTCCAGCTCTTCCTTAGTTATGGCATCAGAGATGCCAGTTCTCAGGCTGGTTCTAAGTCTGTAAGAGTAACTTTGTTGAGGTTAACCTCACCAAGCTGCTGTTTCTTGGCCTGGAAAATGAGGATAACTATGGCCATTCTTGGAGCTGTGAGGGGAGAACACAAAGCACCCACTGTAGACGCTAATCCACGGTTTATGCGTTCGGCACAAAGGCTGGTGAGACTGCTGCTGTGGAGTAAAAGGAGGGGCTAAAACAGCTACAGATAGAGAACATGCCTAAATTTAAAAATCCTTGCTTTAGGAGAATGTCAAATATAGACCAAACTGCAGGTCAAGGAGGGGATGACTGAACAGGAACTCCTGGGGCTGGGGATGTAGGTCAGTGGGTAGAGTGCTTGCCTAGATGCAGGGTTCCATCCTCAGTGCCTCATAAACTGGGTGTGGTAGTGCATGCTAGTAATCCCAGCGTTTAGGAGACAGGAGGGAGCGGAGGTTCAAAGTCGTTGTGAACGCAAAGCCAGCCTGGTCTACAGGAGACCCTGTCTCAAAACAAAAGGGAGGAGCAAGAACGTTCAGCAGATAGCAGTGCCTGCTGCCAAGACTGGCCTCTGAGTTCCATCCTCGGAACCCTTTTTTATAACAACACTTCCTTACCAGCCTGGGACCATGCATCTGGGACAGACTATGGACTTGTTCACCTATTACATCTCTTGTGGCTTTGAATTCTGTGTTTAGGCAAAGAATATCCTAATCCTGGAAAGATGGCATGTACTGTGAGATTCTGAATGGTTCCAAGGAAGACTGTCTTGGGGGCCCAACCTGTCCCAAATAGAGTGGATGCGATGAATTCAGTCTTAATTTTCACATGTATATTTTATAAGATTGCCCGAGCCTCTGAGCAAGTAGAGATGACACTACTTGTTTCTTGGCCCTCCTGGTCTCATTTCCTTTGGGTTCTCGGTTTAGGAAGCGTTTTTCTTTCACCAGTATGCCTTTCATTCATTTGCTTACTCATTCAGCCAGCCAGTATTTATGGACTACTGTCCGTGTACCAGACCCAGAGGCTTGCTGGGTGGAGTTAGATTCCACCTCTGCTCTCCAAGGCTCAGTGTCCAGTAGAGGAAGCGATGTTGAACAGGGCCAGGTGCTGGACCTTCCTTGTTTCATTTTCTTCTCACACACCAGAGGCTGAAGCTCACATTCACTGCTTGTAAGGAATGCAGCTTAGATAAGGAGTGCAGCTTAGAATTGAACCCAGGCTGAACTGATAATGGAGCCTTCCAGGTGAGTATACAAAAGATATTGCCTGCCTTTCTTGGGCTCGGTCTCAAGCCAGCGTACGTGCAGGAACTCACACTGGGAGCAAAGCAGTGTGCAGGAAGTTTAGCGTGTACAGAGCTGACTAGGGCATGCGTCTGGACACACCGAGGGTACATTCAGGACAGATTTTCCCTTGGCTGCAGGTGCAGGTGGGTACCATCTGGGGAACAGTGATGAGCCAGGGCCTAGAGCCTGCAGTACAAGTCCTAATCCACCCCTCCCGGTAGCATGCAGTGAGGAGGCCAGAGCTGCTCAGGAGTAGACACTCATGACTGACTTACCCCCATGGTCCTGGGAATGCACCTCTCACTTGGGAATGTGCAGTGGGGTACCAGAGGCCTCAGGTACCTCACAAAACAACTGTGTAGACCCAGGTGTTTCTTCCCCTGCCCAGGATTGCGAAGGCCTTATCGTCCGCTCGGCTACCAAGGTCACTGCTGATGTCATCAATGCAGCAGAGAAGCTCCAGGTGGTGGGCAGGGCTGGTACAGGTGTGGACAATGTGGATCTGGAAGCTGCCACCAGGAAGGGCATCCTGGTCATGAAGTAAGCTGTGGAAGCGAGGGTGGGTGTGGAGACCAACACCAGCAGGAAGAACTTCAGTGACAGCCAGTTAGAAGGACTTTCAGAGAGATGTCTGACCTAGGCCCTGAGAACCTGTGTTCAATCACTAGCTCAGCTTGGTAGCTCCAAGGCTGTGAGACAGAGACTATCTATAAACTCAGAATGCTTCAGAAACTCACCCCCCTCTGATGCTTATATATCTACACCCAGTGTAGGAGCCAGAAGAATGTTAGTGAAGCCTTTCTCCCCACCTTGTTGGGGGCCAGGTTTTGTAAGGTCTGTGATGCTTGACCTTGTACCTTGGATAGATCCACAGACTTTCTGAGTAGTGACTTCCCTTGCTGACTCTTCTATTTCCCATCATCATTCTGGAGTTAAGATCCCAGTTTCTCTTTCAGCACTCTAGGCCCAAGAAGAGAGAGTCCCCACTATTGCTGTTTTTGCAGAAGCTGGGGGCCAAAGGTCATGGCCAGCATGCCCCTACTGCAGTGTGCTGAATAGGGACTTGAGTTAGGTATGCAGGCCAGTCCCAGTTCACTTCTCTAACCCCAGGTTCTTTGGGGAAACCTAATCCTTAAGACCTTTCCCCTCGCCTGCCCTCCAGGAAGGTTAGGGTTAATTAACAGAGCAACTGACTGAGGTCAATATCTGATGGTCTGAATGTTAAAGGATAACCCATCCTACTCCCATCTGGACACAGGGGCTGCTGGCCCCACCTCTGCCCTACCTACCCTAGGCCCATTTCCTAGGAAAGAACTGGAAGCCTCATCTTGCAGAAGGGAGGACTCTGTGAGTCCTTTTATCTTTTAATGGGTCTCTTAACTTTAACTCCTAATAATCTTCATTTCTAGAGATGAAAAGACCCAGTAGAGGATGAAGGAGGTGAAAGGAAAGTTTCCTGAGTTGCCTCAATGGGCCGAGTCAGCATTGCCCTGGGTTTTAGCTGGAGGAGGCTCTTTCAGTTCAGAATTTGAGAAAGAAGAAACCAAACAGGTGGAAAGAAAAACAATATTAGTTTTGTTGCTTAGCAGTTAAGAGCACTGGCTGCTCTTGCAGAGAGAGGTTCAGTTCCCAGCACCAACATGGCAGCTGACAACTGTGTGTAACTCCAGTTCCAAGGGATCCAATGCTCTCTTCTGATGTCCACAGGCATTGCACAACACAGGTGCACTTACATCCATGCAGGCAATACACTCATAGACATAAAAATAAAGTATCTTAAAAAATAAGTGAGTGATGCCGGTTGTGGTGGTGCACACCTTTAGTCCCAGCACTCTGGAGCAGAGGCAGGTGGATCTCTGTGAGTTTGAGGTCAGCCTGGTCTCCATAGTGAGTTCCAGGCCAGCTGGGGCTGCAGGGAAACCCCATCTCAAAAAGACCAAAAAAAAAAAAAAAGTGAGTGGATCCTGAAATGAGAGACAACTGGGCCAAGCCACCTACACATCTCCCCATCATGTGAGGCACTTCTCTTCCTTGGGAAAAGTGAGATAGACTGGGCCTTTTGCTTGTCTGAGGGAGGGCCCTCTGCTAGGGACCAGGAGGTCAGGGTGAGCTGATTTCCTTCTAGCCCTGGGCTAGAGAAGCCGGGATAGGAGTTTAGAGTTGGAACAGTGGAAACATTAGGTTTGTGTGAGTCTGCTGACATCCTCTCTTCTCTTGGCTCTTTAGCACGCCCAATGGAAACAGCCTCAGTGCTGCAGAGCTCACCTGTGGGATGATCATGTGCCTGGCCAGGTAAATTTTCCCTGACTTCTCAGCAGAGCCAGCTGCATTCTGGTAGGTCAATGATTACCACTTGGCAAGCATGAGACCTAGTAAAAGGTAGAACCTGGAGACACACAGACTGCTGAGTGCTCATTACTCTGAGCACATAGGCCATGTGGCCTCTTGGGGTATTGGAAGTACACACAGGAGGATGGGTGTGGGGCTGCTGCTCGGTATACAGTAGCAAGCGCACAGACGGTGCATGTGCACAGTGATCTTCCTTCCCTTCCTCTTACTTGCTACCATGCCATACCATGGGTGTGACTTCTCTAACTTCTGACTCTTGCATATGCTTTCCATACCCTGTAGTCCCAAGCATCCTTCCCCACCATGTGTGTCCAGGTACCTCTGCTTAAGCTCAAGATTTTTAGGCTTAGCTCATGTTAATTCCTTCAAGAAACTGGTTTCCCCAGGCATGCCCCCCAGGCTTTACTGGACAATGTCCCTAGAGATCTGTATTGTAATAGTGTGGCATAACCACCTGTTCCTCATCTCTGTGCCCACAGAGATGGGTTCAGAGATGGGCTCGTAACCCAGTTGAACTCAAATGGTCTCTGGCAGGGATTCTGGAAGGTGTGGGCCTCCCAAGGAAGCAGTCTAAAGAAACATGGCACACAATCTTACGTGTCCTAATGTGCCGGGCATTTGTCAGAAATGACATAGGCATCTTATATATTCCTGTGATACAAGGTTTCTAGTGAAATGGGGCAAGGAAGCTGCTCCAAAGCCCTTTAAGGATTCTTAGATCCTTAAGCCAGGAGATCCAGGCAAAAGATCAAAAACTCAGGCCTGAAACCTGCTGTGACTGAAAAGTTACTCTTCTTCTATCTCAAGGACTGTTTTCCACTCTTGCTAGGAAGCTAGAGCGAAGGTTCAGTCCCCCATGATTACTGCCTAGGAACTCAGGAAGTCCACTGGTCGGGGGGGGGGGCACAGAGACCACATGTACGGCACTAGAGTCTCAGCTACCCAGGGTCCCTGAAGTCTTCCAGGATGGAAGTGTCTCCTGGGGGAATTCTAAAAACTTGGTGCCCTGCTTTCACTTGTACTGTTAAATTCCGTGATATATTTATTTGTAAAGTAAAGGAAACATCTCTTAGTACAGCTTTTTTTTTTTTTTTTTTTTTTTTTTTTTTTTTTGTCTTTTTGAGACAGGGTCTCCCTGTAGCCCCAGCTGTCCTGGAACTCACTATGTAGACCAGGCTGTCCTAGAACTCACAGAGATCAGCCTGCCTCTGCCTCCCAAGTGCTGGGATTAAAGGCGCGTGCCACCACGCCCGGCCTCTTAGTACAGCTTTTAATCTAATTCTCTCTCTCCTTTTTCCCCTCTGGGAGTGAGGAATGATTTGAGAGCCAGGAATATTGTCCATCCTGAGCAGGGACCAGCTTATCTAAAGGAGTAGGCAAAGCCCCTGTGATTTACCTTGGTGGTGGTTCGGAACCCCCCCCCCAGAATGCTGGCTAGAGACAGATGTCCCGGGGGGTGGAGGAGGGGGGAGGCTCCCAGGTCAGGTCTTGTCAAAGCTCTCACTGTCCTGCCCTCCCCTTTCTCCCAGTGGCCCCAAACCTGAGTCCCCATACCTATGTTGAGCTTGTGTCTCAGAAGAGTGACCACAATAGGTGGATGCTACGTAGAGCTGTCCCCAAACCGCCTTCCTGGGCTGTGGGGTGGGCCAACCATACCTACTTGTGTCCTTGCAGGCAGATTCCCCAAGCAACGGCTTCGATGAAAAATGGCAAATGGGACCGAAAGAAGGTAAGCAGCAGCTTTGCCTTGCCCACCTAGGCTCAGCGCCCAAGCCCCACTCGGTGCTGACTTGGTCATCTTTGCCTTTTGCCTGCCTGGTTGCAGTTCATGGGGACAGAGCTGAATGGAAAGACATTGGGAATTCTTGGCCTGGGCAGAATTGGAAGAGAGGTGGCCACCCGGATGCAGTCCTTTGGGATGAAGGTAAGAGGTTACCAGACTCCTTGGACATGAGGTTTTTCCACAGCAATATTGGAAGAAGCTTGGGAGAAGCCAATGACCTTATCCTAGGTACATCTTTAGAGCTCTTACTAAATAAGCATAAAGTCAGGGAGCGAGGGAACACTGACCTCTTGACTATGACATTTGCACTCAGAGGCTGGGAATCGTTGGGACGGGTCCCTCAGCTCCTGGATGTCAATAGCCCTGAGCCTCAGTGGCCCAGAGAACCGAGAAGGTTCTTCTATCATTCCCATCCTTTCCTGCCCTGCTACAAGGACCTCCTGGTTTTGCTGTGTTTACTCTCTGATAATTTGGGAAACAGGAGCAAATTTCCAGCTTAATGCTAGAGCAGTGGTCTTTCTTTCTTTCTGTCCTTCCTGATTCCTTCAACATTCCAGCAAATATTTAAAGGTGCTGATAGTGGGGCATGGTTGCACATATCTGTAATACTAGCATTGCAGGGACTGAGGCAGGGAGGTGGTTCATGAGTTCAAGGCCAGCCTGAGCTACACAGCAAGAGCCTATTTTATTTTATTAATATCCTATTTATTATTTTTATGCTATGTGTTTGAGTGTTATGCGTGTCGTGCAGTGCCTGTGGAGGTCAGAAGAAGGCATCAGATCCCCTGGAACTGGAGTTACGGACTGTCGTTAGCCACCACGTGGGTGCTGGGAATTGACCCCAGGTCCTCTGCAAGAGCAGTGAGTGCCCTTAACTACTGAGCCCTCTCCAGCCCCACAAGAGCCTGTTTTAAAAAGTAAAGTGTTTGTATAGTCTGATAGGCTGGTGACTGAACAAGTTGAGGCTTCCAACTGGGTGAAGGCTGTGATCACTAGCTGTATCATCCCGTTGGGTCAATCTAGGAGAACTTGCAGACAGCTAAGAGAGGACTGCATGACTGGCCAGATAGGCCAGAGAGATGAAGGCAGCCATCTGTGCCAGCAGGCATTCCATATTTACTGTGGCTGTTGAGGGAATTACAGGGATTATGGGTCACCCAGCAGCCAGAAGGCTTTAGTTAAACATTAAGAAAGTTGTTTTGACAATAATCAGATTATTCCCAGTCTAGGAAGCTTTACAGAGGACTGCCGTGGAATTTCCCCTCGCTCTCTTCCTTGCTCTTCTTATCATCTCTGTACCTTTTTATCATGAGGCAGGATATTATCGGCTTCTCTTAATGTTATATACTGGCATCCAGAATTCATAAGAATATGTCTAAAGGACTCAATGAAGGGATGTTGCCCAGACCCGAGGTGGGCATTCCACCCCACCACACTGAGTGTTGTCTTCCTGCCTCCACTCCTCACCATAGTTATTAAAGTCACACATCTTTCTGAAGCCTCAGAACTGAGAAGGGCAGGTATATATATTTTTTAGATTCCAAGAGAAAATGGGCCTGACCCAGCAGGATCCATTGATCATTAAAAAAAACCTACAGCTTGGCCCTCTGCCTGGGGAGGGGCAGAGGAGGAGATGCCATGAGCTACTAAGAGCACTTTTTCCAACTTCTTCTGGGAGGTCCAAGGTCAAGTTTTATCCCATGGAGAATTCTGATCTAAAAGCAGAGGTCAGTGTTCAAGCAACACTAAGCTCATGAAGCCAACCAGCTGAGCATTTCTTTGGCAGTGTGGTGGCTTGGGGACAGACAGCAAAGCCAGCAGTCTTTCATGATTCCACGATCTTTCCTCTGACATTACTACCCACAGACTCCTCTAGCTGAGGGACATTATTGTCAGGGAAACTTTGGCAGTGACTGAATGCAGCCAAAGAGCCCTGTTTTGTTCCCTGAATAATGGCAGTGAGAGGGAAACCTGCTTGTCTGCCTAGGACTGCTCAACTGCTCCCCTGCAGAGAGGTGCAGTGCATGTGGGACCCTGAGCGTCAGTGTCAAGAATACCTAATGCCTCTCTAAGACTAATACCTCTCAGGTATGTGTTGCTGAGAGATATCTAGAGCCTGTTCATTTCAGTGCTGTTCTGTATCCCTTGGGTGCCTCATCCCCTACATGCTTGAATATGTTTGGGATAGACTGTCATTATGGTAGTTTACCTCAAACTCAAAATCCCCCTGCCTCAACCTCTTGAGTGCTCGAATTACAAGCCTCTACCACCATGCCCAATCTTACCCATGTTTTACTCCCACCAGATCTCTGAGAGCCTGGTGCCTTTACTTGAAGGTTTCTTCTGTCTAGATATCTCTGGAGAGTTACTCTTGGCTGTCTTGATTTTGAAACATTCTTTGTAAACTTCTGAAACACAGCTTGTAATGTCCTATCACACGACCGCATCCCCCAGCCTCTTCAGAACTGCCTGACCTGCTTCTTTCAGAGCCCTCCATGTCCAGCCATTGCCTTAACTGTGCTTCCTCACACATTTCTGGGTTTCAATGAGTGTCATCTCGGGTGAGAGAGGTTACAAACTTGCTTCATCTAAGCACATGTCCATGTCCCAGCACTCATAGAGAACAAAATAAAAGTGCTTCCAAGTATCCGGATAGGAAACAATGACCAGTCTTTACTAAACACAGGCTATTTCAAACTGGTCTTGTTCTCTTGGAAGACCACATTAAACTGGTAGAGCTTGGGGATTTCTAAATGTCACTTATCTAGACTGTTTAAAAATATGGTGGGTTTTTTGTTTTTGTTTGTTTGTTTTGTGGTACTAAGGATTTAACCAAGAACCTCATGTAAGCTAGGCAAGTTGCTATACCACTGAATTATATCCCCATCCATTTTTATTATTTTTGTCTTGGGACAGTCTTGGTAAGTTGCAACAGCTGGCTTTGAACTCAAGACCCTTTACCTCCATCTCTGAGTGCTGAGATTCTAGATATGAGCGAGGATGTCCAGCTTACAGTTAGACTTTAATCTTGTAATAAATGAATGCATTCATATAAATAAAGGTCACCTGGATCACCTTCACAATAACACTAGTTTGGTACACGTCACCCAAGATTGCATTCTCTGCATGTACATAGAATGCTTACTATATCCAGAGATGGCTCTGTGCCTGTGATAGAACACAATATTTTGTATGGTATTAAGATAAAAATACAGCTAGTGGTTGGAGAGACAGCTCAGCGGTTAAGAGCACTGACTGCTCTTGAGGAGGACCCAGGTTCAATTCCCAGCACCCACATGGTGGCTGCAAACCATCCTTAACTCCAGTTCCAGGGGAATCCGAAGCCCTCTTCTGACCTCCTCGGCATTGCCTGACACAGGTGCACTCACATACATACAGGCAACACACTCATACACTTAAAATAAAAATAACAAATAACAAAATATAACTAGTCTATAATGCTCTTAAACATTTGTGTGGAATGCTGTGGTGTGGATAGTTGCTCTTATTAACTATTCTACCAATGAGGAATATTTGTTTGTAAATGTACACTTAGCAAGACCTCTTGGGGTTATGTTGTTGCCTCTGAGCCTGGTGTTGACACTTTTACAAGGATGAGAATGAGATTCAAGGAGGGACTCTCTCAAGCTGGAGGAAGGCTGTCTGTGGTGGCATGGTGATCTCTCTCTGGCCTACCATTCTCACCAACAGCCTGGACCATATACCATCTGTGGAAGCCAGAAAGCAAGGAGACATAGTTAATACTTGAGTATAGAATTAGGCCAGGCATGGTGGTGCATGCCTATAATCCCATCTGAGAGAGGAGGATCAAGAGTTCAAGGCTAGCTTGGGCTACATAGAGAGACCCTGTCTCAAGAGTATAGCATCAAATCCTAGAAGGCATGAGAAGGCTAGAGTGATTGGGCTTCCTAATAAGAAGTTTAACTAGAATGTAGTTAGACACAGATTTCAGTGTCTTTGTGGGTATCAAAAGCAATTAGACAAGTTTGGGCATTTGAAGCATTTATAAAAAGCTTTGCTCAACAAATGATCAGCAGTTTTGAGGGGGTTTTGTTTGGTTTTTGTTGTTTGTCTGCTTGGAGACAGGGTTTCACTATGTAGCCCTGGCTGGTCTGGAACTCATGTAGACCAGGCCGGCCTCCAACTCACAGAGCTCCTCCTGCCTCTGCCTTCTGAGTGCTGGGATTAATGGTGTGTGCCACCACACCCTGCAAGGTGTTCTGTTCTTATACTAGGTTTATATGTAAGATTCTATTGCAGTGGTGGGAAGGATCCCATGCTAAGTCAAAAGTCTTAGCTACAAGGAAGAGAGGGTGTGATGAGCCCAGTTCTGCACTGAAGCCCTTGTAGCTGGAAGATGAACCTTCTTCCTGTGCTGCTTCTCCCATCCAAGTACTAACCAGGCCTGACCTTGCTTAGCTTCCAAGATCAGATGAGTGCATTTTAGGTGGTATGGCCCCAGACCCAGCTCTGTCTTATGGAACATCGTCCGGGAAACATGGCTTCCTTCTCTGTGGCCCCATCAGCTGTCTGAGCTGGTATTGACCTCGGGAACTCCCTGAGGACATAGCCGTTGAAAAGTGTGTACTCAGAGATGCTCCAGGTTCTGTACACGGACCTCTGACCCCTTTCAGGACACTTAGGACTAAGGCAGGCATGTGGCTTGGAGATCTGTTCTGTCCATTTACCCCTGCGGAGTCTCCTGGCATGGGAACTCCAGCCCCTAGCTGAGTTCAGCTCCTTTCTGTCCTGGTTATCTCAAGTGAAAAATAGGAACAGGGCTTTTCTCAGTCAAATTCTCATTCCTGGCAGTTGCCTGCAGATAAGTGGAGATACTGTTTCTCTGTGGGGGAAATAGCTGAGCCAGTGTCAGCTGGCCACTGGATGGTGCTTGCCCATTCCTTTCCCAGCCCACCCCCCTCGACTCTAGGCACCTGCTGGCATTAGCAGGGACACGGGGCCAGGTGCTGGCTGCGGATTCTCTTGCCAGCCCCAAGCTCTGCCTTGGCTCCTGTGTAGGCTGCTATGAGTGAGCTCGCTCAGTCACGCATGACTTTGTGATCTCTGCTGTTCTTTTCCTCTCCCTGCTGCACATGAGAAGAAAAATACATCTGGATTAGAGATGAACAGGGCCATTGTTCCAGCCAGTCTCGGTGCCAGCAGACAAAGAAGACTTGTGAGGACAAGGACAGGGATTCTATCTCTTCCCTGAGCACTGCCTTCTGTGCACACAAATGAGTAGACTCCATCGGAGGGGAATCACAGTGTCTGAACAAACCCACAAGCCCTTGTTTCTGTGAGCTGAAGTCCTTATGGGGTCTAGAGAGGCAGTGTCTTTTCTCGGCCCCTCACTGGTGGCTGGATTCAGGGAAGGGAGCCACTTAGCTTTGCTCATACACAAGGTTAGTGATAGAAGATGTGCTCTAGAAATGTTATCTTTGTCATAACTACATTTGCCTTTCCTTCCTCAGAAGCTCTGCTTGTGAAGTGGAAGTTCTCTTTCTACTCTAAAGCATTACTTATATTCCTCGAGTTTTAAGTGGTTTATACACAATGTAGCGGATGACTTAAAATACATAAAGGGAAACCTGATTCCTCTCCAGAGGCAGCCACTACCCAAGGATTATGCTGTGTTCCCTTTCTGTTTTTCCTTAATGCCAGGTCAAAATCTGAACATATTTTCCCAGGGTTAAATATTATTTTTTATTTTGTGTGTATAAGTGTTTTGCATGCATGTAAGTGCACCTGTGTCGTGCAATACCTGCAGAGGTCAGAAGAGGGCGTCAGATCCCTTGGAACTGGAAATTACAGATGGTTGTTAGCCTCCATGTGGGTGCTGGGAACTAAACCTGGGTCCTCTGCAAAAGCAGCTAGTGCTCTTAACTACTGAGCCATCTCTCCAGCCCCACATAATTTAGTATTAGTGAATGTTAGAGCAGTGCATGACTGACAGATGTCATCTCTCCAGTAGCTCTCACATTGGGGCGAGGACCCAAGTCTAGAGGAGCCTGACATATCCCTTGACACACGGTGGCAGCAGCCGGGGAAGGATCCCTGGCTCCTGTGTACTCCAGGCCCATCTGGCTCTATTACTACCCTGCCCTTCTGAGTTCATCAGGTTCCTTTGTGATTCTTAGGAATCCTGTACCTTTTTCCCTAGTCAGTATTGTAGATAAGGAAAAGGTCTGGGAAGGCCCCCTGCGTAGATCAAGGCAGAAGGTGCATAGGTCTTTGTTGTTGCATGAGGTCCGTCTCCAAGCCTGCTTCCTGATTCTGCCTGGCTGCCTGTGCTGGGCTTGGATCATGGGCACTTAGACTGTCTCTGAGGCAGGGAACAGGCTTCATCTCATTCCACTTTGCTCTCTTTAATGGGAATATGGCCTCTCCATGCGACCTCTCATGTCTCAAAGTCTGGAAGAGTCGCTTGTCCCTGTGCTGTAGGACAAAGCTGCCCTTTCCCGTGATAGTCCCAGTGCTGTCCTGCCCTCTGCCCATATCTCACTTCTCTGTTGTCTTGCCTTTGGCCACTGTGGAGCACAGACTCTAGGAGGTCAGGCTCTGGGACCAAAGCATACAGCTTGTGTTCATTCTAGCTGTGTGGTCACTGCCTCTGTTTCTACCCCATCACACAGGGAAATAAGATACCTACCCATTAGGTATGAATTAGTTGAAAAACCTCATCCAGGCCTGGTGGTCAGGCCTGTAATCTTAGCACTCCAAAGGCTGAGGCAGGAGGATCTCAACTGTAAGGCAAGCCTGGGCTTTAAAGAAAAAACTGCTAATAACACCAACAAAGCAGCTGGCGCAGAGTGGCTGGTGACTGGCGTTGCTGCTGTTAGCCATGAGCGTTTGTTTTCCTCCATGTGCTGCCTGCTTCTCATCACTCATCACTGATAGGTGCTGTCCATGAACCTGTTTCATGAGGCGATGTACCCTGTTAAAGAATTGGCCATTGGTCATTAGTTGTTGTGCAATCTAGCTTATTTCAAGACTAGATGCATTTTAACCATAACTAAAAGAAATGTAAAGAGAGGGACTATATCCTCCCCATAGGCATGTCAGCCCTGGCATTTCACCCTTGTATCTAACGATACAGCTTGGTCTCTTCTGATCCTCACTACCCCACCAATGTCCCCTTCCCTCACTTCTCCCTCTGTCTACATTCTTAGTGCATCTGCTTCCAGGACCGATGAGCTGCATCTACCATCCTGTCCTCTATTCCCTGGGGCAGCACGCGTCGGTGTCACTGCTCCCTCACCAAGAGCTTCTGAGCTCCACCTTGTCCAGCCACACAAGCTGCTCCTGCATCTGCTTATGGGCGGAGTTCGGTGGCAGACAGGTTTCCCTTTGCCCTGGCTGTGCTCCCTCCTAGTTGCGGAAGCCGCCCTTCCATCAGTTTAAACCAGGCAGAAGAGTAACCCGCAGCTCACTGTATTGCCCTGAGAATTAAACTAGAGGGTTCAGTTAGGCTTAACACTGTTCCAGCTGTGTTGCAAACACTTGATAAATGCTGTTGTCACTGATGATGGCGGTATTAGTGGTTAGTAAAGATGCTGCTTCCCCTTCTTTTGCTTCTGACCAGACTGTAGGGTATGATCCCATCATTTCCCCAGAAGTTGCAGCCTCCTTCGGTGTTCAGCAGCTGCCCCTGGAAGAGATCTGGCCTCTCTGTGATTTCATCACTGTCCACACACCCCTCCTGCCCTCCACCACAGGTAATGTATCCCTACCTTGTGGGTTGACCACAGAGGTAACAGAACAGATAGAGTGGGGCCTCAGTTCGGGATGTCTGCAGAGACCCGTGTGTAAATAGAGAGAGGGGACTGCCCAGGACCTGCTGAGCATGGTGATACTTTCACAAGGCCCTGCCTCAGATGGAGGAGGGGTAAGCTAGCTGGAAAAGCACAGGTGTCTGGGTGAGTTGGGCACATGTGCAACCAGTGTCCCATGTGGAGGCCTCCTGGGATCCTGCAGGGTTTTCTGATTCTTGGACCTACTCAAAGCACCCTTATCTCTAAAACTTCTGCTAGGGTGTTTCTAACCTACATCTAGCCCACATCTGGGTTTCCTATCCTGGAGCATCTAAAAAGACAGGTGAGAAGAAAGGCAGCTGTCCAGCAGAAAGAGACCTATGAGGAAAGGTGGCTCTCGGGAATCCATGATGAGCCAGGGGTCAGGAGCGGTCACAGAAGGCAGCATCTCCTTTCTCTTCCAGGCTTGCTGAATGACAGCACCTTCGCCCAATGCAAGAAGGGTGTACGAGTGGTGAACTGTGCTCGGGGAGGGATTGTAGATGAAGGTGCCCTGCTCCGGGCTCTGCAGTCTGGTCAGTGTGCCGGTGCCGCACTGGACGTGTTTACAGAAGTAAGTGCTTGCAGCCTCAGTGTCAGCTTGGAGGGGAGAGGGCAAAAAAAATGCAGCATTTTTCAGGGCTGTAGCTCACTGTTCCTAGCATGAAGGAAGCTGTACTGTCTTCTTCAAAACCCAGCTTTTAATGAGGACCCAAGTCCTGGTCCTGGGCATCTCACACTGTTACTGTATCTAACTTGGGTTAGACAGAGACAGATTGGTGAGGATGAGGATTCTGGACAAGGAGAAAGAAACAGTTTATCATTACAGATCATTAATTTAAGTCAGTCCCTGGATGGTTCAGCCAGCCCAGTATCCATTAACATTCCTCTTTCCTCCTTACCTCCTCAGGAAGGGACAGTATTTTCCCAGAGTTCCCAGGGTGGACTGTCCTCAGCAAGTACAAAGGCTCATCCCCAGCATGTAGAGTGAGGGAAACTATGTCTCCACTGAACCTGTTGTCCCTTCTCCTCAAAGATGCAGCCTCAATGTCAAGGCTCCTCACTGTGACCCTAGAGAAAGAGCCTGGGATTTGGATCAAGGACTTATGTTCAAGTTCTAGCTTGGGGCCTTGACAAGTCACTGACCCTCTCTGAATCCCTGTAGCACGCATTATCTAGTCCCAGGCCAGGGTGCACAGTGCATTTTAGTTTGTTCCTGGCTGTCTTTCTCAACTCTGTCACAAGCTTCCATCTTCCTAATGCACCATCTTCTGCTGCCTTCATTGTTTTTACATCACGTAACACTAGGCAGCATGGCGGTTTCATGCTCAAGATTCAGTGTTACCAACCGTGGAGGGGATACAGTCAGTACATAGCTAACCTAGAGGTATCCTTCTCTGGGCAGGAGCCGCCACGTGGCCGAGCCTTAGTTGACCATGAAAATGTCATCAGCTGCCCTCACCTGGGTGCCAGCACCAAGGAGGCCCAAAGCCGCTGTGGGGAGGAAATCGCTATGCAGTTTGTGGACATGGTGAAGGGGAAATCTCTAACTGGGGTTGTAAGTATCACTGCCTGGAACTGGGGCCCGGAAGCCCGGGAGGAGAGAGAGGACACAACAGCTAAGGGTGGACAGATTCAGCCCTGAAAGGGAAGTATGGAATCTTCTTGTACTTGTGTTAGCCCTGGAGGAGTGTGGGCAGAACCTGCTCTTCTATATCCTTGATAGCTAAGGCCTTGGAGCTGGGAGTCCAATTCCCGGCTGTTATATTGTAGCCTTTCTGAAGAGAATGTGCCAGTTCCCAGGCTCAGCTGTTAGAGAAAGGCTCCTTTGTTGACCACATGCCTTGGGAATGAAGGAGTGTTGCTACGGTGATGGAGCTGTGTGTGTGTGTGTGTGTGTGTGTGTGTGTGTGTGTGTGCATGTTGTTGGGGGGGGTGTGCTACAGCACTCTTTGCATCACGTGGTCAGGGCTCATCCTGCCATGACAACCCAGTCTCCTTTATTTTAAGTCTAGATAGTCAGTGGGTACCAGATACTGCCTCACCCCCTTGGAGACACAGATGAGCTAGGAAAACACAGCTCTTTCTGGGGATTCCCTTCCTCCTTCACCAAGATTTTGTGGGCCTTTGCAGCTCCATCCCAATCCTTTTGCTAAATTAAATTATTAAGTTCTAAGTTCTTGGAGGGCAGAAAAATCTGACTTAATTTTCCTGAAGCTTGTGTGAGTAGGCCCGGATCACGTACTTTACAAAAAATAGTGGATGAAACTGGATGTGTGAGGGGGCACTCCCAGCCTTCCTGGCTGACCCACAGCCTGGGGATTGTGACTGGCAGGGGCAGAGCCTTGGCAAGAAAGACCATTTTATTTAGTTCTCTCTTCTCTGGTGGGACAGCCAAGTCCTGTGTCTCGAGACAATCAAGGTGCCATTCGGTCTGTGGAAATCTGGAGGGTTTCTAGGCGGCCAGTTTTGTGAAGGCCTAGAGCCTATGGTAACCAGAGGACACTGACCAGTCTGTCCTCATTTTCTGTATGGTGTTTTGGCACCTTGAACCAGAGCATACCTTCCTCATCTGGCCACCCAGTGAGCTTCTGAGCAGGTGACCGCAATTGGGGTCCTGGTTGAGCTGTCCAACCGGAGAAGGGAAGATGGAATAAAACAGACTGTCTCTCGTGCCTCAGGGGGGGGTCCCTCCCAGTGAGTGTCCCCAAGCTTGGGCAACCCAGTGTGGCTTAACCCTCTCAGTCCTCTCAAAGGTAGGTTTCCGTCCTGTCCATGGGAGACCTTGTGGGGTAGTCACCTGTCAGTAGGTAGTGACATCTGTTACTTTTCCTGACTGGGACTCTGTAACACAAACTGCATCAAAGCACAACTATAGAAAGTCACCATCTTACATACAAGGTGGCATCTCTGGTCAGCATACGTGTTAGCAAGTCCGACTGTCTGCCCAAAGCTGCTGACAGTTTTTGAAGAACTTTTAGAAAGATGTTTTTATCACAAAATTCTTCCTGTGTCTTCTCCAGTTCAGTATTGTTCAAACCTTAACACAGATGAGTGTTCTGGCCAGGCTGGTGTCCAGAGGCACCTGACTCCACCATGGGGTCTTCCCATTTGCCTGTTCAAGACTTACCACTGCACATCCTTTTATTGCACAGACGCATAGTGAGCAAGCGCAACCCTAGGCTGGGCTTTGTGAGCCCCACAAGGAGGACAAAAGTGAAGTGGGATACCTGCCTTTGGGGTTTCTTGGCTAAGCACATCTCCTGTGTCCACCACCACTCTGGATTAAGCCAGCTGCTCTCTCTGGGTCTACTTCCTGGGGTTCTGTTCTCCCTTTCTGTGTCTCCTGCAGCAGGAAACGCTGTAACAACCTCTAACCCAGAAGGGTCTTGTGAAAAGCCCTGCCTTATGGTCATTTCTGGCACCTAGAGAGACTAAAAACACTCTTCTGTTGACTATAAAAACAAGAACAGAAGTATTGTGTTGTTTTTCTCATCTCATCTTGTAGCTGTTTAATTTGGCTTGTCATCCAAACCCCAGGGTTTCTGGTAGGAATTTGTACTTAGAGACAGGGTTTTACTCTGTTGCCCAGGCTGGCTTAGAATTTCAGACACCCTCCTGTCTCAACCTCCCTAATGTTGAGGTTACAGGCATGAGCCACCATGCGTAGGATTAATAAAACCCAGATTGCTAATTAAATCCTTCGTAGTTAGTCCTGTTTATAAGTAACCTCAAAAAAAGCTGCAAGTAGCCAAGTACCAGATTATCTGGAGCCACAAAAAGGAAACAAAACTTTGGCTCAGAACAAGTAAGCTCTGCTATCAGGTTCCTGGTGGGGGTCCAGGCAATGAGACCCTAGACCTGGAATGTCTGGGGGCTCTGTAGATCTGTCTGCTGAGTTTCCCAGCATGCCTCCCAGCACACTTGGCACAGGTTGGTATCTGAGGCATGATCGGGATGGTTCAAATTGCATGAGTCCAGCTGTGTAAGTTGTGGTCACTGAGCATATGTTCAATGATAAGTCACTTAAAATAATCCAAATACAAAATAAAAATAATTCAGGCATGGTGGCTCACTCCTGTAATCCTAGCACGAAGAAGTTTTGCCTCAAGTTCGAGAGGCCAAGCTGGGCTATGAGACCCTGTCTCAAAATAACAATGAAAAACAGCAAATTTAAAACTGACATCCCAGGGAACCTCTGCCTCTCAGTCAGCTGCCCAGGACTCTCTTCGGCACAGAAGAAGCTTGTCTTACACTGAGGGGCCGCTGCTCACACTCCTCAGCAAGGGAAGTGAGGCTCCTTAATCATGCTTTAGCCGTGTAGCATGTACCTTTGGGGTCCTTTTGAATATTGTCACCTACCACCAAAGCATGAGGGGCCCTAAGCCCCCATCTTCATGCCAAACTGGCTCTTGGCAACAAGACACTGATTTGGTTACTTAGGCAAATGCACCTCCGTTTGCCTCTCCTTGACCCCAACCTGATCTCTTCTTTCTGTAGGTAAACGCACAGGCCCTTACCAGTGCCTTCTCTCCACACACCAAGCCTTGGATTGGTCTGGCCGAAGCTCTGGGCACACTGATGCGAGCTTGGGCTGGCTCTCCTAAAGGGACCATCCACGTGGTGACACAGGGTGAGCCTGGATCTGGTCAGCCACAAAGCACTGGGGGCGCTGCAAAGGGATGGGACATCCCTGCTGGGTGTGTCCACTGCTTGTCACAGAACTCTGGAGATTTGGTCCATACTCTCGAGTACAGATAACCCACTGTTGAGGGTAAACCAAAGGTAGAGGATATAAGCTCCATGGGAAAATGTGGTTTAATTTTCACAGATTATGATTATGTAGCCTTTTTTAGGATAAACATGTTTCATATGTAAGAGAGATCAGTGGCAATTTCACCTGAGAGGCAGTCGGGTCTGTGGAGAGAATCTAAACTAGGCAATAAAACTGTGGTTCTGGTTTTGACCCTTTGGCTGTGTGCAGCTCAGCTTCCTTGGTGTTGTGTCCAGCACTATGCAAGCACAGTTGGGTAGCTCCCTTCACCCTATAGGGGGTTGTGTCATAACCTATTGGGCATCTGACACCTGGGGAGAGATTCAGGGTGGGGCAAGTCACGTAGACCCCAAACATCAGGAATACCAGAGACAGGCCAAGCAGGACATACACTCTGCCCTGGGTCCCCAAACCCCTGAGGAAGCTTGGCAGGGAACAGGCACAGGCCAGCAGCTACTTTGGATCCTTTCTGCCTATGTGAGCTTGTAAGGGTCTGAGGGCTACCCTTATGGAACTGAGTGTCTTCTGAGAGATAGATAGGCAAGCCAGGGTGGCCAGTAGAGCTGGGCAGAGTGTTTGAGGGTTGTTTCTTGAGATTGCTAAAGTGTCCTAGGTTTCCAGGCTTGGACCTAGAGATGTCCCTAACTAGCCGAGTGCTCTGGAAGAGACAGAGAGCCCAGTGCAACCTGAAGATGGGGTCTCCAGGGCAACAAGAGCCTGTGGCTGAAAGCTAAGTGCCTGTGGCCTCTTGCCCTCTCATGTAGTGCTTAGTACCTTTAGGTCAACTGCTCTGTGTCCCCAGGGACATCTCTGAAGAATGCCGGGACCTGCCTGAGCCCTGCAGTTATTGTCGGCCTCCTGAGAGAAGCATCCAAGCAGGCAGATGTGAACTTGGTGAACGCTAAGCTGCTGGTGAAGGAGGCTGGTCTCAATGTATGCACCCTCTTCCTCACAGCACTGCTCTGTCATTGCATTTTGAGGGAAGCGGGGGTTGAGATGGTTTTATGTAGCTAAGGTTGGCCTCAAACTTTCTGCTGTGGAGCCAAAGATGACCTTGAATGCCTTGACCTCCTGTCTCTTCCCCCCAAATGCTGAGATTACAGGCATATGCTACCATGCCCGGCTCCATCCCACATATTCAGAGCCCATTCACAGCTTAATTCATGGGGTGTGAGTCTTGTCATCTACCCTGCCTACCCGAGAGAGCTAGCTTTAATCCCTTCATCTATGAAGGGAGAGACCACCTACCTGAGTGTTGTGGAGTGTATTTACACTCATGGAATTGCTCTATGGATAGATGCATGAGTGTCCTGAACAGGGAGGGAGGTTCATGATGCCTCCATTTCACCACTAAGGGAAAACAAAGCTTAGAGATGCTTGCACCCTGGGGGCTGACTTCCTCATCGTCAGCCACCCTCAACTTTAATTCGGTATCTTCCTCTCTGGTTCCCTTTTCCAATCAAAGTCTGTGTCTCAGCCTGTAGAAGCTGACTAACCTGTAAGAACAGAGCTCCCCTCCTTTCCTCTACTTCCCTCCTATCCTGTCTCCCAGGCCACTGACTGTAGGAAGCTAGGGCAGGAAGGACCAGGCTGGTCAGCTAGCCAGTGCTGGGTCCTCCCCGACGACCCTACTTCTCCTCCTCAACCTGGCATACCCCCTTGGTCCTCTCTCTATGTATCTCATTGACTGTCCTAAGAAGCTAATGTTCAAAGGCATAAAGCTCACCCTATTTTTCCTTGGCCCTAAATTTCGGAACCTGTGGGCCAGGCTGCATCCCCGCACATGGGTGACTAGGCTGAGGGAGAGGGTGGAGTGGTAACTGAGCCTCTGTCTTCTCTTGTAGGTCACCAGCTCCCACAGCCCTGTGGCCTCAGGGGAACAAGGCAGTGGGGAATGCCTCCTGACTGTGGCCTTGGCAGGTGCCCCCTACCGGGCTGTGGGCTTGGTCCAGGGCACCACACCGGTGCTGCAAGTGCTCAACGGAGCTGTGTTCAGGCCAGAAGTGCCTCTCCGCCGGGGTTTGCCCCTGCTCCTGTTCCGAGCTCAGCCCTCCAACCCTGTAATGCTGCCCACTATGATTGGTAAGGCGGCCTTTTGGGGATCATGCCAGCACCATGAGGCAGAGGTTGGATCTTCCTTGGGATTGGACTTGGAGGAACTGTTTCCTCTGGGTCTTTCTCTGAGTCTCAGGGCACATCAGGATCTGTACCTCAGAGAGGATCTTACAGACCAGTTTCTACAACATTTGGTGTGAAACAGCTTAGAAAAGGAAAGTAGCTCATTGGAGGTCACAGAGTAGTGTGGGCAGAGATGGGACCAGAGTGTCAGTTACCCTCTAGTCATGGCACCAAGTTTAGCACACTATCTGGATCCCAGGAGCTTAGGTCAAGGGGCCAAAAGCCTAGCCACAGGAAAGGATGTCAGAGCATCCTGCCTGTGCTGTGACCCCAGTCTCCTGGGACCACCTGTGCTGTGACCCCAGTCCCCTAGGACCACAGGTAGTGTGACCCCAGTCTCCTGGGGCCTGGGCTGCAAGCCTGAAGCCTGATTAGATCTGGCAGCAGATAGGTCCCCAGACCCTGAGGAGCCTTATTTCACTGTCCTTGCCTGCTCCCTGAGGAACACTCTCTCCCTTGCTTTTAGCCTGCCTGGCAGTTGCCAAGAGCGCTACTGTCTTAATGATAGGCAGTGCTGAAAGAGTCTGGGATAGAAGACCTTATCTGTCCTGTCATCGCAGCTCTGTGATAGAGAGGCCAGCTTCTCTCCTTGGTACAGCTTTGGTCACAGAGGCCTGGCTTCTGACTGAACTGGTCTCTGGTTCCCATGCCCCTCCCTCACGCTCCACACTAACCAGGGGTGTCTTTTCCTTCCAGGCCTCCTGGCAGAGGCAGGTGTACAGCTTCTGTCCTATCAGACCTCGATGGTGTCGGATGGGGAGACCTGGCACGTCATGGGTCTCTCCTCCCTGCTGCCCAGCCTGGAAGCGTGGAAACAGCATGTGTCTGAGGCCTTCCAGTTCTGCTTCTGACATTGAGGCTCACTGGTCACAGCCTCTAGGGCTCTTCTAAAGAAACCTGCCCACTGTGATCAATAGAGAGAGGAGGTCTACATTCCTGGGGCTGAACGTGGGCATCTAACTACAATAACCATCTAGTAAAGAGTGCCCCCTAGCTCCACCCACGTCTTTGTGCTGTCATTATCCGGAAAAACCAACAGAGGGCACCCGCAGGCATCCTCTGGGTTTGGTTTTGGCTGCCAGCCAGTACAGTGCGTGGAGGGAGGCTGGGATAGGCAGACGGCCAGAGCTTAGGTGTTCTGAAGATGGCCTCGTCCCTCCTTTCTGTGATTATTCACAGGCATTTTCACAGAAAGAGCTCAGAGGGTTCCAGAACCCTTTCGTGTTGGAATAGGAGTGCACATTAATGAGTAAAACTCAGCACGCATACACAGTGCTACGCCAGGCCCCGGCTGGTGCTTTTACTTTAGGAGAATTCAAGGTGGACTCTGCACACACACCAGAAGTCTTGTGGGCATGGCTGAGCACAGATCAGTGCTGCAGGAGTGTGTGGGACATAATCTTGAGTCCGAGGATGTTGATGTCTTGGAAAGACTTGGAAGGATTTTGTGAGGTAAAGAAAGTGTAGGATACATGGTGGGTATACACAGCAAATTCAGTGTGAATTTGACAATATTTTACTTTAAAAGATGATTTTCATGAAAAATGGAAGAATGGTACTTCATTCAAATAGCTGTGTCTACTGAGCTGCCTGCCCCATTAGTAAGGAAAGCTCCATTCTCCACCTGACAGCTGCTTGGCACCAACAGGCCAAGCTGCTGTGGCCTTGGTATAGCAAACCTTGAAGGGGATGGTCCCAGACGAGCTGAGGGTCAACCCTGGGCAGCGTGTGACCTGGAACACTGGTAATGACCCTGAGCTCTGCTAGTCCGTCTGTAAGATGGATAAGGATGTTTCTCTGTAGTGAGGGCTTAGTTGACTCAAAGTGATATCTGTGCACGTGGCAGTCATGGGCCTCTCAGAGTAGGCAGGCAGCCCCTGGCATGCCCTCACCCTGGTGGTATCCAACAGGTCCGGGTGCTGGGGGTCCTGACAACAGAGCATGTTTTTATCTATTGGGAAAACAGTTGTGATCAGATGATTGCTGCTGAGCACACTTGTTGCTGGAAAACAGGCTGAGATAGGCAGAGTTAAACATTCAGGTAAAAATCAAGTTCTGTTTTCAGGCTTCCATGTCCTTTGCCCCAAATTCCCAGACAACCCACATTGCAAACTAAGATGCTCAAGACAATTCCAGAAACCCAGATGACGAATGGGGAAATATCTTCATTATATCACATGGCTGATGTTAAAAGGCAGGATTGATTTTTATATATACACACATACACGTGTGTGTGTGTTGTGTTGGACATTAAGCCCAGGGCATTATCCATGCTAAGCAAGTACTTTTCCAATTAGCTGCACTCCCAGATCAAGATGAACTTTAACACTGAGCTGATGCTACCCAGCTGTGCTGTCTCCTGGGTTATCCTACCCTGCAGCTGCCTCGAACTTTAGAATGCAGTTTCCTTCTTGAGGAAAAATTGGTTGGGAAGCAGAAAGCTCTCTAGTTCAGGGAGGCAGAACAGATGCTGGGATGACACCGTGGAACTGGCCTGAAAATGCTGACTCCTGGACTGGAGAAGTGGCTTACCTGGTGCATTTGCTGCACAAGCATGAGGACCTGAGTTGTCATACCAGACCCCGTGTAAGAAGACGTGGGTGCTATGGCAACACTTGTAATCCCCTCCCTACAGAGATGGAGATGGGAGGTTCCCTGGCTGAATTAGTGTGAGCCCCAGGCCAGTGAGAGACCCTTTCTCAAAAAAAAAAAAAAAAAAAAAAGCAACTGGTTCCCAAGGTATGACACCAAAAGTTGACCTCCAGCCTCTACACACATGCATATGTGCACCTGTGTGTGTACACTTAGGAACAAAACTGACTTCTGGAGCTCTGAGGATTAGCTGTGTGTGTGTGTGTGTGTGCCTCCTGGTGAGGGGGGCAGAGCATTCTTCATGTCTGTCTATAATATGCTGGGCGCTTGCATTGTCTAATACTCCCTCTTGCAGCACCCTGCTGTAGGTCACCCTGGGTAACCAGGAAGGTTCTTAGCCTATCTTCAGACCTTAGGAGCAACATGGTTACATTACTACCCTCCCCTTAGGGGAGAGGGCTTTGTTCCCCATAGGTAGGCTGTCAGTTTGGATGTAGAGTATCCCAGAGCTGCCAGAGGAAGGCCTCAGGTCGTGTGTAATGAGGAAAAGAGCAGAAACCTGTATGCATGGGATGTGGCCAGTGCATTCCGAGTGCTTGTGTCCAAGGTGGGCCCTCAGCTGCTGTGCTGGGACAGCACTCATTCTCTTGGCCAGCACCTTGACACCCTGTTATTTATTTTAATCACGTTTGTGTATGCGTGGGGGATATGTGCATGCCACAGTGCACGTGTGGTTTCTTGAAGACAGGTAACCAAACTTGACTTTTGGGGTTCAGACTGTGACCCCAGTTTGGTAACTAGAGGACAACTTGCAAGCATTGGTTTTCTTTCATCATGTGGGTCTCAGGGATAGAATCCAGGTTGTCAAGATTGGCAGCAGGTGCCTTCACTGGCTGAACTATCTTACAACTCCATGCTGTTATTTTGACATCATCCTTAGCTGGATCCAAATGACTCCTGGTGGAGGTGAGGCAGGCCAGGTGGGACACAGGAGGTTGCCAAGACCCTGCAGAGAGTTCCTGCCTGGTAGAAGGTTGGGCTCCATGTCCTGGTCTCAGGAATCATAAACACTGGCTTTCTGCCCATGTGGACAAACATGACTCCAGTGATCTAAGGAAGGAGCAGTGGTCTGCCAGAGATGCTGCCTGCTGAGGAGGGGCAGGCAGCAGGAGAAGCTGCAACTGGGATGGGCTAGGATCCCAGCGGCACCTGAGGTCTGGGGCCAGCAGCAGTTGATGTTGAACTAGCTGCTCAACCCGGGGCTTACTCAGGTTTACTGGTGGTGTGATGAACAGTCACCATCTGGTTTCTGTGTGGGTCCCTGTGGCTCCCCAGCCAGCTGGCTTCCTCCAACAGAACCGTTCTCCAAAGGAGCCTTTCTAAAGGACATGGAGGACAACCCCATATTCCCCTCTCTCCCCTGTCCCTTTTCCTCCCCCTCTGCTCAAGCTCCTCATCCCCAAACCACTATTTTATGAGGACCCTGGAAAAGCACTCTCCCAAGGTGGAGAGAATCTCATCTCTGCCTCATTCATTTGTTTTGATAAGTTCTCCATGTACAACCAGGCTGGCCTTGAGTTCTGCCTGAGCCTCCCAAGGCTGCATTTCAGATGTGTGCCACCATGCTTGGCCAACCTTATGGTTTTTGTTTTATGTTTTAGTCTACGTAACACTGGCCAGACATGACAAGATTTGATTGACACAGTTCCTGCTGGCCCTGCCTCGAAGGCATCTGTAGGACAGAGAAGTAAGCTGGGGGGAAAACTGTATGCCATTGTCTTTATTTGCCTTAGATCTGCCATAGTGGTTGGCACGTGAACTGGACTGTGATTGGAAAGGATGGGATGATGAGGTGTGCCCAGCCCTCTGAATGGGTCTCACCTTCCAGAAAATACAAGCCATTTCTTCCTCTCATTTTAATTGCCACATATGCACTTAGAACAAGGTACAAAATTTAGAAATTCTCAGGAAACTTTCAAGAAATGAGCATAAAATATAACAGTACAGAAGTCTGCTAATAATAAGCCGTAATGAATGAATAATAGGTTTATCTGGATCTGGAAAGAGACGGCTCATCTGCATCCCTGGAAGTCAGCGATTCTCCTTTCCTCCATACCCCACCTCACATGGAGCCCTGATCCACAGCACCATGAACCCACGGCAGTGACTGCAGCCTCCAGCAGCGTCGTGAAGGTCACACTGAGGGGAGGTGGGCGTCAACGCAAGACCGATCTTATGGGGGCTTCTATGTCAATTCATTTACCAGCAATGGGTGGAATTTAAACATCTATCTGGGCAGAGGGTCTGTTCAGATACTCTCCTCAAGAAGTGTACATGGATCTGTAGACAGGGAAGAAACATTCAATCATGGCTCATCCCAGGCACTGCAGCCCCGAGGTCTTGCTCCTTGACAGAGGCAAAGCCGTGCAAAGAGACCCCCCTGTACTATGAGGTCCTGGTGCTCCCATTGCCTGCTCAGCTCTGAGCCACCATGTCTGAGGGACCTTGCAGGAGCCAAGGTATGGTTAGGGTAATGTTCTACTCCACACACTATCTGTGCCTCTCCTTTATCAACAGACTTACAACACTTGATTTTCTTTAAAGAAATGCCGTAAGGCATTCTTCCACATCTCCTCTCCCCCAGCCCTCCTCCAGAGCCCCACTAATTTCCCAAGCTTCACTGCTTCTCCCCAGGAGGAATCATATGAAAACTGTCACCTCCCCAGCCTAAAGCTCCCTCCAGCTGAGGTTTCTGGCTCTAACAGAACTCACAACCACCCTGCCCCGAGGAGTCACTCCCCAGCACCCAGATGAACATCTCTTGCACAGCTATTTAGTCTTGTCACCAATCTCCTTGCTTTGGAGCAATGATCTGCAGGCTCCACTGCCCTGCCTGCTCCTCAGGACTCTGGTAAGCCTCTAGGGGTACTTCCCGTCTTGGGTACGTAAATAAGTCTGTTTCACATCCAAGATTTCAAAAGACATCCATTTCCCAGAGACTCCCTCAAGTTTTCACTGGAAATCCTGATACAAACAACCCCCTCATCTTTTTGTAAGCTACAGGCTTCTCTGACCTGGCTACATTATCAGAACTTCATCTGTTACCTACAAGAAGATGCTAGGCCTTTAAGTCACCAACCCTACAAACTAACTCACCACCTTTAGATGGGACGGCGGGCATACTTCCGGCGGTACATCTCATCCACCCGTTCAAGATACCAAGTGCCTGGGAAGAGACTGCTGGTGTCACCAGGTGGTGAGAAGTTCACTATGGGACAAGGAAAAGAAACAGTGCTTACAAAGAGTGGCATGGGTGTACAGAAGAGAACATAGTAATGAGAAGGACTACAGATTTGCATGAGACACTTCTAGCTGTGCTGCCTGGGCCTGCAAAGCCACTATTAATATACTATGTAGAAGTGGGAATCACAGGAGAATCAGAGAAGCCACCATCTTGGATCCGGTACTTGAGAGTTGCCTGGCTATCAAAGCTTTTACTTTAAGAGGGACTGGGGAAATAGCTCAGTGATAAAATTTTTGCCTCACAAGTATGAGGCCCTGTGTTTGATCCTCAGAACCCATTTAAAAATGCATGGTGGCAAGTGTTTATAAAACCAGCACTGGGGAGGCATTTCCTCAGGCTCACTGGCCAACCAGTCTAGCCTAATTGGTGAATTCCAGGTGGATGAGAGACCCTGCCTGAAAGGAGATGAACAGTGTTCCTAAGGATGACATCTGAGGTTGTCCTCTACTCTCCACATGCATACATACACGTGCACATGCATGTGCACACACACATAGAAAACTTTTCTTACACGAGTAGAGAATTTTCCTAAAATAAACATGCCTTTGACCCACTGCAGTCATCACATCCTTCTGTCAGTGGTACCTGTGTTGAGCTGTACCTCAGACTTTCCTGTTTCCCAATAGCATTTCTTGCCTCATCTTCAGACCTCTGGATCTGATCCACAGCAGCAGGTGATTTTTATTGTATCTTATTTTAGGTAACCCACTCAGGCTGACCTGAAACTCACTATGTAGCCCAGGCTAGCCTTGAACTAGCAGTGATCCTTCCTCAGCCTCCTGAGTGCCAAGACTGTAGGTGTGAGCCACCCTGCCCGGATCATTGCAGCCCTTTGTGCTTTGTCCTTTAATGTCCATTTCAAAGATCCCTTTTATTTCCCTTTGCTTTTCTTTATTCTACCATGTCCTTGTTCCAAATCAGACTGATGACCACAAGATCTAATTCACTTCACTTCTTTGGAAGGAAATCCTGCAAAGTTGGTACAATTTTAGAAATGAGACAACTAGGGAAAGTCTGATAATTTTCCAAAAACAAAGAGGTAGGAGATGGCACAGCTCAGCTTAGATTTGGATTCCTACTCTGAAGTTGGCAGTTTCAGAATTTGTACAGAGAGCCTGTCCACGGACTCAACTTCTGGCTTCCATGGTACCACACTGTCCCTGCCAATGCTCCAGGCAGTGTGCTGGGAGGCTGCATGCCGCCCTTATCTCCACCTGTTCTGCCTATGTGTGCATACACAGTTCTCTTCTCACGATCATATCCCATAAAAAATCTTTTTAATTTTTATTTATTTTTATTTTACGTGCTTGAGTGTATTGTCTGCAGGCGAGTTAAGTACACCTGTGTCATGCGGTGCCCATGGAGGTCAGAAGAGGGCATCGATCCTCTGGAACTGGAGTTACAGATGGTTGTTGGCCACCATATGGGTGCTGAGAACTGAACCCAGGTCCTCTGCAAGAGCAGCCAGTGCTTTTGAGTGCTCTCTAGCCCCTTCCATGAAAATCTTGACCCTGGCCCACTATAGGGGTAGAGTTCTGGTAACCCCCTGGCTCCCAGCCACTGACATGGAATCTAAGACGGCTTGCTTCCTTCTCTCTTCCTGCCCTTTTCCTTACCCTTGTGGAAGAATTGCTCTCTTTGGTTCATTATTTCTGTGAATTCCTCAGGAGACATGCGCCTCCGCGAGTCTAGACGTTTGGGCAGATCTGACACACTAGACACTAGATTCTCCAGAGGGGAGCCTGGGAAGCAAACACAAGATTGTTAAATCCTCATTACTGACATTTTTACTGGAGATTAAGAGACTGCCAGGGTCTGTGGGAGCTGCGCCTTGGGGCTTAGAAGATCAAGAAATTAGAAGCAAGCATAATGTTAGCAAAACACATAGGCAGACTCATTCATTTCATCAAGGGTTACCCCATAGTTCTTACATGTGTGTTCTTGATCACAGCAGTCATAAAACAATCAACAAATACTTAATGGATAGCTCGGATCCATCAGCTTCTCCTCAACCAGTTGCAACCAAACCACCACTACCTCTTGCCCAGTCTGTGGGAACAATCTAACCGTTTCCTCATAGCTACCTTCACGTCTCCTCCGTCTAGTCTTTGAGCTACAGTTGAGGAAGTGCTTTAAATACATAACTTATACAGGGACTGTCTTTGCTCTTAATCACAACATAGTTCCGCCAAGACAATAGCCTTGGTGGAGAGGACGAGGTGGCTTCTTTCACCACATGGTTCTTGTCAGGAGTACCAGATTCAAGATGAGACTCACCTGGAGAAGCGTCCTGGGACACTCGAAATGAAAAGAAACTTGCTGCTAAGCCAGAGCCATAGGAGAAGGCACCAATCCTGGAACCAGCCAATTCTTGGGCAGAGTGGCTATAAGGGAAAAAATTTCACATGAGTATTATAATCCACATTTCAGATAAGGCGCCTACCTGGCGATCTGATGTCACCCCTGTCCACCTCATACAACTGGAAATGTGCTCCAAGTACCCAGAACAAATAGGGATCTTTGGGAGAATCCAGGGACAGGACCAGAAGACATCCTTGCCAAAAGGAGAATGGCCACAGCCCAGAACATGAAAGTGGAACAAGGGACCCTGATGTCAGTGACATGTGGCTAAAGTGGAGGTCAGACTAGTGGGCTCACCCTCAGGCCTCCCAAGTTGACTACAATGATTTAACTGAGAGAGAGAGAGAGAGAGAGAGAGAGAGAGAGAGAGAGAGAGAGAGAGAGAGAGAGACTATGCAGCCCTGGCTGGCCTTTTACTCATGGCAGTCTTTCGACCCCAGCCTTCCCAGTGTTGGGATTGCAGGCCATGTCAGCACACATTCCTATGACTCAGCTTTTTTCATCATCCTTCATCAGTAATTTAATCAAGTTCATTTACAAGTATTTTTCTGTTATATCTTCTTATAAATTCCACAAGATAGGAAAATCAATACAAGTACCAGCTAGCATTTGAGTATCTACTAAGCACTATGGTTTTGTTGATAGACAATTCTCATTGAAACTTTGGAAAGCAGGTATTATCTTAGATATTTTACAGATAAGGGAAGTGATGGGAATACAGGTCTTTATTTTCCAAGATCAAAGCAGTAAGTGTTAAATCGATTTGAGTTGAGTTGTGGGCTCTAAAGCTAGCCTTATGCTGAATTAAGTATAGAGATTTCAAATAGATGAGATTAAAAGCAGGCTCACAAGTTCTATTTTCTTGTTGCCTGAGCAGATTTTGCATCTCCTGCATGTTCTTAGACCACTGTTTAACACAGTTAGCGAACTGTCCCTATACACCTTTGAGAAAAGTTTTCATATTCCTTTTACCCATCCTCTGGTTCTTCCTAGACTGCAGCTAAGGGAACAGGGCCTGGGCCAGAAGCAGTACTCACTGGGAGAGAAGCGAGGCCAGGCACCCGTACAACGATGAGGTGTACATGTTGCCATTGTTTGTGGAGAGGTAAAGCGAGGCCTTGGTTTTCTTGTTAAATGTGTCCAAGGAGGCCTTTAGAAGAGCTTTATCCACATCCTTGTTGGTGTAGGTGTCTTCCAGCTTTAGACCCCTGCGAGGCAGCCCAAGGAAACCAGGTGAGAGGTGATGCCAGGAGGGAGAAACAGCTCCCAGAGAGAAAGCTTTAGGGCACACCTTTTTATTACAATACTTGGAAAAGTGAGAACTTCAAAAAAAAACTTTATCATTAAGAGTCCTGTCATTCCATGATGTTATTACATCATATTTTTGTTGTGGAATCTATCCATACTTTCTATTAGAAAATTAAAATATGCACATGCCTTTAACCTCAGCACTCAGGAGACAGAGGCAGGTGGATTTTGTGAGATCAAGGCCAGCTGGTCTACATAGTGAGTTCCAGGCCAGCTGTGCCTATAGGAAGATCTTGTCTCAAAAAATATAAGTAAAGCTCACCTCCCTCTGCTTCCCTGGGTCTGCTCAACCCTCCAGCCCCTTTCCTGGACGCCAGGGCTGACCTTTCATCTTCCTGGTCCTTCACATCCAGAACAACCCAGCTCCTTAGTGCAGTCCCCAGGGGCCCTTGGGGCCATCTCCTGCCCCCAGCTTCCTTTGCATTTCTGGGTGGCACAGCCACCAGCTGCCCTAGACCAGCATCTTTCCTGGGCCGGGCTCCCAGGCCAGTCCAACCCTCAAATTTCTGATGCCAAAATCTATCCTGGAGGGATCCAGACCTTAGGAGAAAGCCTGAGCACATCTGATCCTCATCTGACTTGGGCTTCTGTGGGAACTCCTGAAGACAAAAGCAATCTGGCCATTCCAATATAAAATCAAAAGAGAGAACTGGAATCTTAGAGGAACCAGCCTTTCTTGCCCAAAAAGTAAACCACAAAAATACATAAAGTTCACAAAAAAAGCAGACCTAAACTTGAAAGCTTGAGTCTGACACAAGAATCAGAAACTACAAAGAAATTCACATGTCAAAATCACAGAGAAAAAATAATAACATGAAAAACCAAAATAACATATCCCCACCAAAATCAATAGTCCTCTAGAGGCCATACAATGAGAACCCCCTAGAGATGATGCAGGACATGGAATTCACAAAAGAACAATTATAAACATGATCAAAGAATTCAGTGAATTTAAAGAACACACAAAGAAATCAAAGA
>NW_008335815.1:831519-831993 GCF_000622305.1 Nannospalax galili | reverse complement strand
ACCAAAAAAGAAAACTATAGACCCATATCCTTAATGAACATAGATGCAAAAATTCTCAATAAAATACTTGCAAACCACATACAGACACACATCAAAAGGATAATCCACAATGATCAAGTTGGCTTTATTCCAGAGATGCGGGGATGGTTCAATATATGTAAGTCAATAAACGTCATAAATCACATAAATGGGCTCAATGACAAGAACCACATGGTCATCTCAATAGATGCAGAGAAGGCCTTTGACAAAATTCAACATGCATTTATGTTCAAAGTCCTAGAGAGAATTGGACTGGAGGGAACAAACCTCAACATAATTAAAGCTGTATATAACAAACCCACAGCGAACATCATCCTAAATGGAGAAAAACTGGAAGCATTCCCATTGAAATCAGGAACCACACAAGGCTGTCCACTATCTCCACTTCTCTTTAACATAGTGCTTGAAACTCTTGGAAGAACAGTAAGACAAGAT
>NW_008335815.1:829102-831246 GCF_000622305.1 Nannospalax galili | reverse complement strand
CAGGCACCTGATATTTGACAAAGGTGCCAAGAACACACAATGGAGGAAAGACAGCATCTTCAACAAATGGTGCTGGCAAAACTGAATTTCCACCTGTAGAAGAATTAAACTGCATCCTTATCTTTCACCTTGCACAAAAGTCAACTCCAAATGGATCAAAGACCTCAATGTGAAACTGTAAACCATGAAAGTATTAGTGTGGGAGACAGGCTTGAGACTAGGGTGAAAGTCTTATTGACAGCCATACAGCAGGCCCGAGGCAACGGCCGGACCGCTGGAGCCACAAGGAATGCCTTGTGACATTTGCTCCCATTGGCAGATCATGAGACTGATGCCTAGAGCTCACCACTCTCTAATCACCACCCTTGGAATTCCAAATTGCAACACTTAGATATTGCAACAGTCAGGGTCACGTGGTTTCCAGGAATCCAGGCTGTGTAATCTGAAACCCAGTATGCTAATGAGGCATCCTACCTGCTATTCTGTGATAGGATGTTAACTCTGTTATGCTAATAAGGTATCCTACTTTCTGTACTTTGATAGGATGCTAAACCTGTTATGCTAATAGGGTATCCTACTTGCTGTGCTGTGATTGGACCACTACCCTTATAAAAGCTTGGGCCTTCCTGCAATAAACCAGACCTGTGTCACTGAACCTGGTCTCCTGTGTCTGAATGTGGCTCCTCACCAGGCCTGGGGTCTGGGACTGGGCAGAAGTGGTGATGACAGGAGGCAGCACAGGGCAAGCAGAAGAGTGGCCTCAGCCCAGGGCAGGCAGAAGAGCAGCCTCAGACCAGGGTGAGTGGAGGAGCAGCCTCGATGCCCGTGAGAACGAAGGAGATGAACCCACAAGAACAGAGGAGCAGCCACCACTGGAAGAAAATATTGGCAGTAACTTACAACATATAGGTGTAGGAAAGGATTTTCTATATTGGACAGAAGTTGCTCAGGAATTAAGGTCAGCAATCAACAAGTGGGACCTCATTAAACTGAAAAGCTTCTGCACAGCAAAAGAAACAATCAAAAAAGTGAAGAGAAAATCCACAGCATGGGAAAAAATCTTGTCAGTGATACATCTGACAGAGGTTTAACATCCAGAATATATTAAAAAAAAAATCAAGAAAGCAAGTAACCCAATTAAAAGATGGGCTAATGATCTGAACAGAGAGTTCTCAAAAGAAGAAATAAATATGGCTAAGAAACATCTTAAAAGGTGTTCAACATCATTAGTAATTAAGGAAATACTAATTTAAACCACTTTAAGATTTTGTTTTACCCCAGTCAGACTGGCTATGATCAGGAGAACAAATGATACTAAATGCTGCAGAGGATGTCAGTAAAGGTGAACACTCATCCACTGCCGGTGGGATTGCAAACTTGTGCAACCCCTGTGGAATGCAGTGTGGAGAATTCTTTAAAAAACTAAAAATGAACCTACCATTTGAACCAGTTATACCACTCCTTGGCATAGACCCAAAGGATTCATCCTATTGCCAAGATACTTGTACATCTATGTCTGTTGATGCTCTTTTCACAATAACTAAAAGATGGAAGCAACCTAAGTGTCCCTCAACTGATGAGTGGATAATGAAAATATGGTGCATTTACACAATGGATTTCTACTCTGTGATAAAGAAAGATGAAATTATGAAATTTGCAGGTAAATGGGTGGAGCTAGAAACTGTTATACTAAGTGAAGTAACACAGACTCAGGAAAAAAACCAACATATGTTCTGCCTCCTATGTGGATCCTAGAACTAACCCCTGATAAGTGAGTATGTATCCAGACATAACTACAGGAACCAGGATAATGGCAAAGAAACAGGGAGGTAAAGGAAAAGAAAGAACCTGAAAGAGAAGAACAGTAAGAAACAGGCCTTAATAAGGGAGATATGGATAAAAATTGGGTTAGTTTAAGGGAGAGGGGAGGGAAGGGTATACAAGGAACCTAGGGGATAAGGGGAAATAAGGAGCTCAAGAGAGGTAGGACCATTATTTATTTCTCTTACTAAGGGAGAAAGGGAGGAAATGGTGGCACCTTAAGTGGGAAAACTATGGTGGAGGGGTGAGACAATGCGAGAGATAAATAATGCCTAGCTAGTTTTGAAAACCAGAGGGAACCATATTACTCCTACAACCTAGTA
>NW_008335815.1:772803-827767 GCF_000622305.1 Nannospalax galili | reverse complement strand
GGTTAAAAAACTAATTCGATTTTATGTCTTACAGGGCTTATATTGAGTTCAATATCATATAACTGTATTGACTCAACTGTGAACCTAGAAACTTGCACCCACTTGTGAAAGAGATGTAATCTTGCTCTGGAGTATGTTACTGAATATGTTAAATCTGTAGTGAAATGCTTCTTCTAATCATGTAGTTATTAAAAATTCTAAAAGAAAGATAAAAAATAATAATTAGTAAATGTGAAAAACATTACCATTGAAATCTACCTGATGACTTTATATCCATGCTCAGATGCCAAGGAGCTCAGAAAGCAACCGACTGTGACTAGTAATAATCAGATATATAGAGATTAGAAATGCGTGTGCAAACATCTTAATGTCAATTTCAGTGAAAATGAATTTTTCTGTATAAAACTGTATTGTAATAATGAAATGAAGATCTTTTAAAGGTTAAAACCTCATTTAATTTTATGTCTCATAGAGTTTATACTGAGTACAATATTGTATAACTAATAATTCAACTGTAAACCTAAAAATTTACAGCCAATTTTGAAGAAGATGCATCTTATCTCAGAAAATTGTTATTGAATATGTCAATGCTGTTGTAATGAAATGCTTCTTCTAAGTATGTGGTTATTAAATAAATAATTAACTGGGAAAAATATAAATAAAAAAAGAAAAAAGAAAGAAAATTATGTGACAAATTCTGTTTAACTTTAGCTTTCTTTCTTTTTATCTTCCTCTCTTCTCTTCTCTCCAATCCTCTCCCCCTCACCCCAATGCCTGTTTCTTTTAATAATGTATCACATAGTCTGGGCTGGCCTCAAACTTGCTATGTAGTTGAAGATGACCTTGAACCTCTGGTCCACCTCTCAAGTACTGGGACTACGAGAGTATACCACTGGAGCCGGGGAGATGGCTCAGTGGGTAAAGGCACCTGCCATGCAAGCATAAGGACCTGAGTTTGAATCCTCAGATCCTACACAAAAGTGGACTGTGTAGTGTATCTAATCCCCTTGCTCCTATAGGGAGATGAGAGGTGGAGACAGGAAAGCCCTGGAAGCTCATTGGTCAGCTAGCCTGGCCTTCACAGTGGGAAAACAACAGAGAGACCCTATCTCAAATAAGGCAGGAGAGGAGGACCAATAGCAGAGGTTGCCATCTGACTTCCACATGCGCACTGTGGCACACAAGCACCCATATCCTCTCACATGAATGCACACACACACACACACACACACACACACACACACACACACACACACAACACCAGTGTACCACAATGCCTGGCTTAGCATGCTTTTTTAAATTCAAAATATTTTGATCCTAGGTCATCATCTACATTTTTAAAAGCTGAAAAATGATCTACAACAAAATGTGCCCTACTTTAATCAGTTCTATGTGGCTAAAATGCTATAGTGAATGACAGAACATTATTTTATTTTATTATTTTAAAATTTATTCAATACATATGTTATTGAATTTTGTGCATTTCATACAATACACCTTGATCATATTTAGACCTGCTTCCCTATCTGTACCCCCCACCGGAGCACTCCCACCAGATTTCACACATTCTGTCATATATGTTAAGACTAATTGAGTCAATTTTTGTGTCCCCAGATGTCCCTATTTATTTTTATATTATGTGTATGAGGGTCTTGCCTCCATGTATGTGAGTACACCATGTGCATGCAATTCTCACAGAGGTCAGAAAAGGATGTCAGATACTCTGGAACTGGAATTATCAGGTTTTTAGCTGCCATGTGGGTGCTGGGAACCAAGCACGGGTCCTCTGGAAGAGCAGTCCATGCTCTTAAGCACTGAGCCATCTCTCCAGCCCTGACACATTCTTTTAAACATATTACAAACAGTATGCCTCTTAAGACTTTTGCCTCATGCCCTCCCATTTTCCCTTTAAAATCTTAGTATCGATTTACACACACACACACACACACACACACACACACACACACACAATTTTCTGATAACCACATCAGTTCTGGGTATTAAAATTTTTTAAGACTGTGGCTGGCCAAAGAGATGGTTCAGTGGTTAAGAGCACTGGCTACTCTTGAGAGGACCCAGGTTTGGTTCCCAATACCCACATGGTGGCTAACAACCATCCATAACTCCAGTTACAGGGGCTCTGATAGCCTTTTCTGGCCTCTGTTGGTACTGTATGCACAGGGGCACTCATATACATACAGACAAAACAACTCATACACATAAAAATATAAATATTTTTAAAAGAATGTAAATAAAATAACGATTAAATTTTTACTAATTAATACACATTTTATTTTATTTATTATTTTTTATTTTATGTGTATGTTTTGCCTGCATGTATGTAAGTGCACCTGTGTCATGCAATGTTTAAGGATATCAGCAGAGAGCATCAGATCTCCTGGAACTGGAGTTACAGATGGTTCTTAACCACCACGTGGGTGCTGGGAATCAATCCTGGGTCCTCTCAAAGAGCAGCCAGTGCTCTTAATTACTGAGTCGTCTCTCCAACCCCCCAACACACATATTTTAAAATGTGACTATATGCATTTGTTCTTTGAAGAAATGTCTTGTTAATATCCTTTGCTCATTGTCCACGAATGTGTTTATCTTATTTATAGAATGTTTGGCGTGGTGGTACACGCCTTTAATCCCAGCACTTGGGAGGCAGAGGCAAGCAGATCTCTGTGAGTTCGAGGCCACTCTGGCCTCTACAGTGCATCCAGGCCAGCTAGGGCTACAAGGAGACCCTGTCTCAAAAAGACATATATATATATATATATATATATATATATATATGTCAAGCTATTATTTTGAAATATACTTTGATAGAGAAGATACTTAAGAATAATTTAACTTTTAAAATTTATTTGTGTGTGTTCATCTGTTTCTATGTGAGAGCATGCCCACATGGATATGTACCTGTGTGAACATGTGGAAGCCAGAAGAGGGTGTCAGGTGTCCTCCTCTATCTCTTTCTGCCTATTCCTTTGAGTCAGGGTCTCGCCTTAAAGCTGGGGTTCACATTTTCTCAGCTAGGCTAGAAGCCAGCAAGCCCCGAGATCCTTCTGTCTCAGCCCCCTTGATGCTGGGTTTACAGGATACCTGGTTTGTTACATGAGTGCTCGGTTCTGAACTCCACTCTTCACCATTGTGTAAGAAACACTCTTAACTGCTGAGCCATCTCTTCAGCCCTAACAGAGAAAGTCTTACAAGCAGTGTTTGTGCTAACTTAATAGTTTAGTGTCACAGTTAGTAGTAGTAGTAGTAGTAGTTATTAATTGAGGAAGATGTTAGTGAGATAGCCCAAGACTTAAACAGAAACCAAGTAGAAAAAGGTTCTCTTTCCAGGGAAAACTCATCAAATTGAAGTTACTTCTTTTCTAAATATCTGGGAATATTGCACCAATAAACAGCTTTCTTACTGCTTTTTCACATCCCAGGAGGCTAGCTGGATCACATTCATTTAATGGATGGGAAGAATAGGGGCAACATATAAGACCCTCCGACAATGGCACGTGAAAGTGGGACCTGACCCTCCCCAGCTGCCCTCCTGTACAGCGATCATTGGCTTCCGTGTGTCTGTGTAGGACTGAGAACTTCTAAGGCACAGACCACAGAGTCAAATTCATTTTAGCATGATGCCTGGTGCCCAGCAGATGTTCAGAAAATGTTCATTGACTGAACAATGTGGCCACACTCCATTCCCCCATTCTTTACTCTTTGTAGCTTCTTTTAGTTGGTTGCTTGACACAGAGGTACGGGTAAACCCTGTGTTCCCCAGAGATAATACACAGAGAGCCCCACACAGAGGGAGGCTCAGCATACTTTCTGCTTCCTACAGGAGAGAAGCTCACACCCAAGTTGTGAGGAAGCCCTCCTTCTTGCTTGCCCCCCACAAGCCTAGGCTTCTCCCTTAAAGAAGACTTACTTGAAGGCCTCCAGCTCCTTGTATAAATTGTTCTGTGTGTCACTGCTGGATGACAAGAAGTCATTGAACACCAGGCGAGCCAGAGATTTCTGGACCATCTTGCAAAAGGGTGTATGAAAGATCATATACTGTACATCATTGAGGGTGAAAGGCTGGTTGTTTCCAGCTGGAAAAGAAGACATGAAGGCAAGAGGTGGTGTGGTGATGATCCACTGAGACTCACTCTCTGAGATTTAATGATGCCAAGGGACTCAGTTCCTCCAAGAACTTGTGTCCATCAAATACACTTAAGGTTTGCTCATTCATCTTACAGATGTCCACTAAGTATGCTCTATATACAGGGAAAGATACAGGCAAACCCTTGGCATGTAAGCAGAGGCCAACTTTCTGCCTTCCCAATACCAAACCTTGCTTCCACTGATTCTGGATTTTCTTGCGATAGGCCGAATAGCATCGATCCAAGGCCCGGAAGTAGCACTGGATGGACATCTTCCCATCAACCAGCGGGTACTCTGAGGCCAAGTTTGGTTTGTAGAAGTCATATGCATTCTCCATGTGGGTCCCCCTCAGCCCTGGAAAGGCACACAGAGGGCTTCAGGGACTGCCACGTGCAGGCTATCTCAAGCAGAAAGGATGAGAGGGACTGTGTGAAAGGAGCTTCTGGGTCTTGCTGTTTCCTGTGGCTAAGTCAAGAGCCTCAACACTCTCACACGTTCAAGAGGAGCCGAAGACTGTTGGCTTTACAGAAATGAGTTTTAGATTTCTTTTTCTACATCTATGTTGGCTTCCCCAAACCTGGACTAGAAGCCAAAATTCTCAAAGATTCACTTTAGAACCAGTTCTCTTCTGTCACTGTCATTTTCCACTTAGGTTCCTTAAAGTCCTTCACCAGCTTTACCCACTCATTCCACGCGTCATTATTCCAATGCACGATGAAATCTCACCAGCTCGGATTCCCTTCTTCCCTTCCTCCTAAGGACTCCTCAGACTAGACCTTCAGAGGCAAGCAACACCATCCCCAAGCCCTGAGTAGTAAGTATGACAGTCTGTGATTGGGATCTATGATTTGGCTATGCCACACCCAGCCACTTCATAATGTTCACTACAAACCTCGTTCCAGGGCTAGAGGGGCCTTGGGTCCAATCAGCATTGCCACAGCACCTGCACCACCTGTGGGGCGGGCATTACCATTTGGGTAGACTGCAATGTCACCACAGACCACCAGAGCATAGCGACCTGCAAAGACAGACAAGAAGTCACAGCCTCACTACCAAATCTAGAATAGAGGGTGGCTACTGTGTGCCAGGCACAATTTTATACACTAGAAAAAGAACAGAACAGAAACAGCACACATAAACACTAGCAAAACTCATGATGCATTTGAAATATAAACTCAAGGAACTGGAGAGATGGCTCAGCGGTTAAGAACACTTGTTGTTCTTCCAGAAGACCTGGGTTTGATTCCCAGAACCCACATGGCAGCTAACAACTGTCCGTAACTCCAGTTCCAGGGGATCCTATACCATCTTCTGGTCTCCACAGGCTTTTCACAACATGGATGCACTTACATACATGCAGGCAATACACTCACATACATAAAATAAAAATAATAAATAATATATTTAAAACAAGACAAAAAAAGAAATATAAAGTCAAAACTCAGTCCTCACAGCCCAGCTACAAAAACTCATTTGAGGGGTTGGAGAGTTGGCTCAGAGGCTAAGAGCACTGACTACTCTTGCAGAGGGCCCAGGTTCAATTCCCAGCACCCACATGGTGGCTAACAACTGTCCATAACTCCAGTTCCAGGGGAAACTGACACCCTCTTATGAATAAAATATTTGGAAACCTCATTTGCTCAAAGTTATATTTTAATTAAATTTTGTTTATTTCATGAGGGGTGGGTGGTTGTGGGTGTGAATGTGTGCATGCATGTACCACAGTACATGTGTGGAAGTCAGAGAACAACTTGCAGTGAGTTGGTACTCTCCTTCCACCCTTGATTTCTAAGGACCAAGCTCATGATGTCAAGCTTGATGGCTTACAAATTGAGTCATCTCACTGACCTCCAGAATTATATAGTTCTTCATCAAATTTTTGCTTTTAGTTCTTCGAGACAGGGTCTCACTACATAGCTCAGTTGGCCTCAAACTCAAGATCTTCATGCCTCAGCAGGTGGCGTGACAGCATGTACCACTGTGCCAGGCCAGAATTCTATTTCCAAATTCATTGAAAACTTCATTCATTGGCATTTCTAGAGACAACTCGGGTCTGTACCATTTACCTTACAGCACTCCATCATCCTAAAATGTCTTCTAAACAATAGACAAGGAATAAGGAGAGGAATTAACATTTGAAATATGACCTAGATGCCTCTTATCCCCAAATAAACCTTAAACAGTCCAGAAAGGCAGTTATGCCAACATTCATGATGAAGACGCTGCCTCCAGAGAGATTAACTTGTCCAGATCACATACCTAGTAGATGTGGAATTCAAAATATTCAAACCCTACTCTGATTGGATCCTAAGCCGTAGGCCCTGAGCTGTGGTACCCCTTTCATTGTGAAGAGTTTGAGTAACCATATTCAATGTAAATGATCTATACTAACTCTGTGATATATTATCATTTGATAAAAAATTGTTGTCTTGACCATTATTTGTTCGACTCTTACTTGGTAAGATTACTGCCCTCAAAAGTAAGTCTGCTTCTTATGATTTTATTATTTTATCTAACACATGAGGATCTCCAGCATGCATCCAAAGGACAGTATTGAGAGCACATTACCAAGTAATTTTTCTGGTCTAGCAGATACAATTAAATCCCTCCCCCCTTTTATTTTTGCAGTGCTTGGCATTGAACCAAGTCCTAGGACATCCTAGGCAAGTACTTTCCCACTGAGTCAACCCGTTTTATTCCCTCCTTACAGAAGGAAGAAACCGAGGCCCCAAGAACTTAAGTCACTTGACCAAAGCTGCGCATACATGGTAAGATAAAGCTTTTAGAGTCAGGACTCAACTCAAATTCACTGACGCCCAAGAATTCTAACACCCAAGGAAAAAGTATTGTCTTTATTTTCTTGGTGTGTGTATGTGTAGTGTGCATGCATGTGTATGCATATGTATTTGTATTCATGTGGTGGTGCAAGTGTGTGTGTGTGTGTGTGTGTGTGTGTGTGTGTGTGTGTACGCGTGTGGAGGCTCAAGGTTGATGCTGAGTCTTCCTAGATTGCTTTCTACCTTGTAAATTGAGGCAATGTCTCTCACTGAGCCTGGAGTTCTCCATTGTGACTAGTCTGCTTAGCTAGCTAGCCCCTGGGATCCTGTTTCTACCCCAGTGCTGAGACTACAGGTGGGCCGCCTCACCCACTCAGCCTTTACATGGGCTCTGGGGATCTGAGCTCCGGTCTGCAGGCTTGCATGACAAGTACTTTACCCACCGAGATATTTTCCCAGCCCTGGACTTTTTTCTTGGTAAAGAATATTGGATTTTATATCCCCTAAGCTCCACGTCAACATTAAAACTTTCATTTTGTACTTAATATTCACTATGGTTTCCAAGGCTTTTAGGCTTAGTTTCAAACTCAGTAGATAGAGAGTAGCTTGTCAGCCAAGGTCTTTCACAAGACTATGCACTATTATATTCAGTCCTTTTTCCAGCCCTGAAAGGCAGAAAGGTAAATAAGAACTGTGTGGCTCCAGGAGAGTAACAGTTACTGAGTGAGCAAGGGCACCTCACTCTCACCTTGCACTCAGAACCTTGGAGTTTCTTACCCTCAGAACAGGAGTTATTCTACCAATACAGCTCTGAGGAAAGATGTAAGGAAGACACAAAGTCATGTTAATGTGCTAGACAAAAATCATCTTAGGAGCCAGCACCAGAGAAAGACGAGAATACTGTGCCCCCGTCCGTTCTGTGCTTTTCTTGGTTTATTTTGACCGGTGCTTCCCCCTTACCAGATAAACTCGGGTAAGTTTTAAAAATATTTTTTATTTATTGCTTTTACTTTATGTGTATAACTGTATTGTCTGCATTTATGTAAGTGCACCTGTGTACAGTGCCCGAGGAGGTCAGAAGAGGGCGTTGGATCCCCTGGAACTAGAGTTACAGACAGTAACTGTATGATAATGTTAGCCACCATGTGGGTGCTGGGAATCAAAGCTGGGTTCTCTGCAAGAGCAGCCAGTGCTCTTAACTGCCCCATCTCTCCAGCCCCTCAGGTAAGATTTTTGCCATTGGCAAACTGTGTCTCAGAGGTACAGGAGATGCTTAAGAGAACTAAGCACAAGAGTAAGGGGTATTCACTTTGGTTTGGAGTTTTGCTTCTGCACTGCTGTCTAAATGTGGTGGTTAATCTCAAGCGTCACTTTGATGGGATTTAAAATCACTATGCAAACAAAGCTCTGGGCAGGTCTGTGAGAGATTTTTTATTCATTAGGTTAACTGAGGTGGAATTAACTACTCTAACGGTGGGTAGCAACAGCCCATCGGGCTGGGCCCTGGACTGAACAGAAAGGAGAAAGGGAGCGGAGCACCAGTGTTCCTCTCTCTCTCTGCTTGCTGATGGTGACCTGGTGACCAGCTGCCTCAAACTGCTGTCACCTTGATTTCCTTGCCACGACGGACTGTACCCCTAAACTGTGAGACAAAATAAATCCTTCTTTCCTTGAGTTGCTTTTGTTGCGAATTTTGTCACAGCAACAGGAGGAGTGACTAATACAGTGGGCTACCAAATATTTCCTCTTCTTTTCTCTCCTCACGCATGGCGCTCACATCACAGGTTGTTGCACACGCTAAATGGCTATGTGAGCATGTTGTTATCTGACTCACTGTACGAAGCCATACTAGCAAAGCAGCCACTAGCAAAGCAGCCATTGGCACTGTCGTTCTTGCGTGATAGCGGCAGCTGTGTGAACAAATTGTCTTTTCTTCCTGGGGGAATAAAAGCCCCGGGGGAAACAGAAACAGGATTCAGCCTCTAACCCAAGCCGCACACTTCCAGAAAGCCCTGGAAACACATACCATCCCAGTAGCTGGACTCCATCCAGTTGGCAGCATTGAAGAGGGAGGCAGTGCCTCCGTAGCAGGCATTGGTGGTATCTATGCCCTCGATGTCCGTGTTGCCGGAATCCTGGAAGAGTTCCATGAGTACTGTTTTAACAGCCTTGGACTTGTCAATGATGGTCTCGGTGCCCACTTCCAGTCGACCCACAGCATCCCACGGCAGCTTGGTGCGCTCCATCAGCCGTTGTACCACGGTCAGGCACAGGGAGTTGATGTCCTCCTGGACTGAACAGAAGCCCATTCGGGTCTGGCCCAAGCCCACTGTATACTTCCCTGCTTCCACGTTGTTGTACTTCTCCAGGTCAGTTTGGTCCACATATTGGGCTGGAAAGTAGACCTCCAGGGCAAGGATGCCCACATCTTTGGGCCAAGTGTCTGTTTTGGCCAGGGGGGCCGGAGGGATTGTAGAAAACCTGTGTCAAAACAACAGTCATAAACCCACTAACGATCTATTGCCATTTGCCTCAAAAAACAATAATATGTCAATTGTTTAATTTGTGTTTTAATATGTTTTGGAGTTGTGTTATCTAGCGAATAAAAATTTAGTTATAACTGTTGAATCGACTCTTTTATCCTTTTATTCATCCTAAAGGCTGCTTTTCCTGATGTTGGTATAGCTGCACGGGCATTTGGAATGAGGTCTATCATCTATCTGTTTCTATTTCCTTATATGTTCTCTCCTCTTTTATTCTGCCTGTCCTGAGTTATTTTTGATTAAGTAAATATTTACTAATAAAAATTATATGTATATATATTTACTGACCTTTCTTCCTCTTTCTCTTTTAGTGATGACCCTAGAGGTTGCAATATACATAGTTTCCTGTGAGTTAAATTAAATTAATACTTTTACTAAGGAGGTGATGTCAGGAAAATGGCTGGTAAGAGGTGTCTGATGTGCTGTTCAAGGAAAAACAGCAGCTGTTTCACAGGCATGTTTGTGCAGAGTGATGGAGTAAAGTGGGATGTGGTGAAGATACTGTAGAACATGGAAACATCCAATAACCTTGGAAAAAGAGAACAGCATCAGCCTCCCGTCTCTCAAGATCCACCCTAAACCAAGAGGAACTTTGATCAGCTGGGAAAAGGTAAGCAGAAGGCCACCTCTCTCATTTCATGGTTACCCAAGGCATTTGCTTTTGGAGAAGTCTACAGCTCTTGCAGTTCCTGAGCCAAATTTGGAGAGCTGCTGGTTTACCACAGTAGCCCTACATTGCCTAGCAAAGAAGAGCCTGGCCCATGTTGTGACCTCCCCACACTGCTCCTGCTCTATAGTACATTCTTGAGACCCTGCCCACCTTGGATTCTATGAAATAGCCAGGCAGCCTTTATCAGTTTAGCCAACCCAGTCTGTGAGAAACACCAATGGCCTTGCTTACTTTCCCACAACCCTAGGAAGTACCCTGGCAGCCTACCTGGAGCAGCTTGGCCTACAGGGGCCCATTTCCTACTGCTCTGGAAAGCAGATGGTAAGCAATCACCCTGTGCAGTTTGGCTACAAAGGTTTCCATTCATGAACTGCTTGGTTCACAAAACTCCCCACTCCCCCTGAAAAGCAACCCCTTGGCCATCCTTCTACAACCCTTAAGAATTAGTTGAGGAGTCCGTTTCAGAAAGCCACCCCATGAGGCTCTGAAAGGCAGATAAGCAGGCTGTTCTGAGCAAGTTGGCCAACAGAGTCCACAAAGTCATCCCTGGCTTTCCATCATGTGTACGCACGTCTTTATATTTGATGACACAGCTCAGCTCTTATGCAGGCTCCAAACATTGATAAACAAACACCCTGCCCCACTACTGAGTATACTGTGCCATATCCACATAGGCCCACTGGGTGGCACTGTTCCCATATTGTCTGTGGCAATTGACAGGCATTCCCCCACCCACAAGCACTGCACCCAGAGCTGCTAAGCAATCTTGCTTTGCCTAAGAGAGCTGCATCAAAGCTGGTGGTATAATCTCACAACTCCCGTAGCCTATGCCACTAGGACATTCGCAGACATTACCAACAATAATGGCAGCTGAAGACTCTACACAGGGCTGACACTAAAGCATCCACCTGGAACCAACTCAATGCAGTCTATCCAACCAATACCTTGTAACATAGCATCAGTAGGAAGCTTTTTACTATGAAAAACACTCTATAAAGTTGGGAGAGGGAATTACCCCACTCCCAGATGCACAAATACTAATGTAGAGTTACTAAATGCATGAAAAAACAAAGTAACATGACACTTCCAAAGAATACAATAACAACTTAGCAACAGATCCCTGACCTCAAAAAAAGAAAATTAGTGAACTGCCTGAAAAAGAATTCAAAACAATGATTTTAAGAAAAATTTCTGATTGACAAAAGACTACAGATAGACAACTCAATGAATTCATAAATAATAGATTACATGAATGATAAACTGAACGAAGAGAAAAAAATCTCAGACCTAAAGAATACAGCAAATGATCTAAAAGTACAATGGAGAGTCCCAAGAGGTGATAGAGCAGACAGAAGAAATAATTTCTGAGAAGGAAGAGGACAGGTGTTTAAAAATAACCCAGTCTAAAAAAATAAATAACCCAGTCTAAAAAAGAAAAAAAAAAAGAAATGAAAAAGAATGAAGAAAGAAGAAGGCCTATGAGACTTATGTAAAGCACAACTGAGCCAACTTTTTGCATTATGAGTGTTCAGAAGGAGAAGAAAAGAGGAAAGGCATAGAAAACCTACTCAACAAAACAATTTCAAATATTTCAAAATCTTTGGAAAGATGTGAATATCTAGGTCCAGAAAGCTTGGAACTCTCATAGAGTCTACCAAGAAAGAACTTCTCTGGGAATATCATCGCCGGTCAAAAGTACAAGACAGCCAGGTATGGTGGCACATGCCTTTAATTCCAGCTCTTGGGAGGCAGAAGCAGATGGACCTCTATGAGACAGGGGACAGCCTGGTCTACACAGTGAAATCCCCAGACCAGCCTGGGAGACCCTGTCTCAAAAAGGCCAAAACAAACAAACAAAAAAGTACAGCACAGAAATTCCAAAAACAAGGGAAATGTGTCAAGTTATATATAAGGAGATTCTCATTAGACCAACAACAGATTTCTCAGCAGAAGCAGAAGCAACACAGGACTAAAAAAAAATGGGATGATACACTCAGAGTCTTGAAAGAAAAACTGCCAACTATGAATGCTATCCCCAGCAAAGCTATCCTTCAGAGATGAAGGAGAAATAGTCTTCGTAAAATAAGAAAAAAAACTTAGAATTCATCACTGACAAATTGCCCCTCAAAAATACCTAAGGGAATTTGGCACTGAGGTGACAAGGTCACAACTACTACCACTAAAACATCTGAAGGAATAGAACTCAACCGAAGAGCAGATACCCAAAAGAGGAAGAGGAGAATCCCATCAATACAGAAAACCATCAAGCCACAACACCGGGCAGGAGAAAGAAGAAACACAGGTTACACAACGCGACCAGAAAAAAATGAATGGAAAGCCCCTCGGTTAAAGCTGTAGATTGAAAGGAATAAAAGCACATCCCAGGATAAACTCTGCACGACAATCTCACTTCTCCGCTAAAGACACATATCAACCGAAGTACAGTGACCGGAAAAGGCACATCCCATAAATGGAGATCAAAAGAAAGCAGGAATAACTATAATCCTGTCAGATGAAACAAAATTTAAGTCCAAAACTATAGAAGGAGAAGAAGGTCACTGTATAATCGTAAATGTATCAGTTCAATCAGAGAAAATGAAAACTGTAAATCTATCTGTACCCAATGTGGGAATACTCTGTTATAGCAAACACAACAGATGTAGCAGGAAAAATAGATTCTAATAGAATAATAACTGGCAACCTCACCACCCACCTTCACCAGATAAAAAGTCAATAAAGAAGGGAGGAGATCTAAATGCTATCAAATTATGTTCTATGAAAACCACAAAAATTCAATAAAAAGTGTTAGAAAAAAAGGTGGCAGTTATCTAAAAACACAGTAAAAACATTTCATGATAGCTTCCAATGAATCAAGGTCCTGGTGCATTTCCACATCGCACTGCCAAAATCAAAGGCCAGCTCCACTATTTAGGACTTCCATAAATAAGACACCTTTGAGACAAGGAGTTTATGGCCCCTAAAGAATACAGTGGCTCACTGTTTATCATTGAAAGAAGAAAAAAAATATGTGAACAAATATTTGCAATAAAACAATGGATTTTTTTAAAGCCAACAATGAAACAACAGAGCTAAACTGCACTATAGACCAAATGAATCTAGCAGGTATTTATAGAAAATTTCATCTAACAGACACTGAAAACACAATCTTCTCATCAGTCTACAGAGCACTCTCCAGCATAGATCATACTTAAGGTAAAAACATGTTCATACAAACTCAAGAAACCTGAAATAATAATATTTTAGAATAAATGGAGTAAGACTAGAAATCAGTTACAAGGGAAACTTTAGATGTTGTAGAAACAACAGTGTTTGCCTAGCATGCACAAAGCCCTGGGTTTTATCCCCAGCAACATACGAACCAGTTATGTTGGTACACATCTGTAATCCTAGAACTTGGGAGATGGAAACGGGAGGATAAGGAGTTCAAGGGCATCCTCTGCTCTATAGTGAATTCAAGGACAGCCTGGGCTTTATGGAGGCCCTGTCTCAGAAACATTTGTGAAAACAAATGGAAATTGAACAATTCTCTTCAATGACCAATGATCTAAAAAAAGAAATCAAAAGGGAAGTTTTTAAAAATTCTTAAAACAGATGAAAATGTAATACACAAAACCTAGGAGACACAGCAAAAATGTCACTAAAAAGGAAGTCTTTGGAAATAAGTGCCTGCATCAAACAAATAGAAAGAATACAAATAAACAACTTAATGCGATTCAAGGAACTAGAAAAGCAAGAACAAATCAAACCAGAAAATACTAGAAAGAAGGAAATAACAATGGCAGAGCAGAAATAAAATTGAGAATAAAACTATACAAAGAAGTGGGTTTTCTTGAAAAGATAAACTGATAAGCCTTTAGCTTGATCAAGCAAGACAAAAGAGAGAACATAGATAAGATTAAATGTGAAGCATGATAACCAGTGTCACAGAAATACAGATCATTAGGAACACTACAAACAATCATATGCCAACTAATTTTTAAAAAGAAGAAAGGATAAATTTCTGAACACATAGGACTTACTGAAGTTATGTCATATAGATATAAAAAAATCTTAATAGACCAATAAAAAGTAACAAAGCAATAAAAAGTCTCCCAACAAAGAAAAGCCCAAGACTAAATTACTTTATTGCTGAATTTTTCCAACTTTAAAGAGAAGCTAACACTAATTCTTCCCAACTATTTAAAAGAACTGAAAGGAAGAAAACCATCCAAATTCATTGTATAAGACCAGGGATTTAGCCTGGTACAAAAAGACCAGGACGTAACAAAAGAAAACCGTAGACCAATATCTTTGAAGAGCATAGATGTGATTATCATCAACTGAAAAAAAACAACCAAATTAAATCCAACATCACATCAGAAAGATTGTAGAATACAAATCATATGCTCATCTCAATAAAGAAAGAAAAAGAATTTCATAAAAGTCAACATCTTTTCATGAGAAAAACACGCAGAAGCGTAGAGGGAATGCAACTCAACTCGAAAAAGGCTATATCAGACTGAATGATGGAAAGCTGAGATCCTCTGAGTCCAGGAATAAGTCAAAGACATCCATTTGTAGCACTCTCATTTTAATATAATATGGCAGCCTTAGCCAGAGCAAGGAGGTGAAAGAAAGAAAAAAAAAAAAAGAGGGAGGAGGGGAGGCCAAAAAGAAAAGGCCATTGAACCATCTGTTTGCATGTTTTTACTTGTTGAAAATCCTAAAGACCCACTCTGCCAAAAAACCATTAGAACAAAACAACAGAACAAGACAAAAAATATTAGAACTGATAAATTAATTCAGGAAGGTTGTGGGATACCAAATCAGCACACTTGAAGTTTGTTTTTCAAAGCACCAATAAGAAAATTTGTGAGAGAGAAAGTAAGAAACCAATCTCATTTAGAATAACTGCAAAAAACACCTAAGAATATTTTTTCATTACAAATTACATTAATTTGGGGCTGGAGAGATGGCTCATCAGTTAAGAGCACTGGCTGCTCTTGCAGAGGACCTAGGTTCAATTCCCAGCACCCACATGGTGACTAAACCATCCATAACTCCAGTTCCAGGGTATCCCATGCCCATGTTGTAAGTGTACAACATGGGTGCATTTACATATATGCAGCCAAAACACTCATACACATAAAATAAAAATAATAAACAAAACATTTTTTAAAATAAAAAGCACATTAATTTATGTGTGTATGTGATACATGCACATGTGTTATGCTGTGCATATGGAAGTCAGAGGACAACTTGCGAGAGTCAGTTCTCTCCTTCCACCATGTGAGTCCCAGGGATCAAATAGCTCATCATGTGTGGTAACAAGCACCTTCAACCATCTCACCAGTCTCCCACCCAAGAATAAATTTATCACGGAAATGAATGTTCTCTATAATGAAACATACAATATCAATGAAAGAACTCAAAGAGGACACTAAAAACTAAAAGATCAATTTTATAGATTGTAAGAATTAATATTGTTAGAATGTCAGACTGGTGAGATGGCTCAGTCAGTAACATATTTGCCGTGCAAGCAGGAGGACAGGAGTTCAGATCTCCAGCACCCATTTTAAAAAGCCAAGTATCATGGTGCATACCTGTAATGCCAGAGCTGGGAAGGCAGAGACAGGAAGATCCCTGGGGCTTGGTGGTTAACCAATCTAGCCAATCAGCAAGCTCCACATTCAGTGAAAGATCTTGTTTCAAGAAATAAGGTGGGGAACAACTGAGGAAGACACCCGACATCCCAACATCAATCTTTGGCCGCCATGTTTAGGTGCACGTATGTACATGTGTACTCACTTGCACACACACACACATACACACACGTTTTTAAAATAAGAATGCGCCACACTACCCAAAATGATCTACTACAGATTCAGTGCCTTCTATATAAAGATATCAATGATATTCTTCACAAAAGTAGGGAAAAAACGGGCTTAGAATCTGTGATGCTGAATAGCCAATGAAAACTTGAGCCAAAAGAGCAAAGACGTCGGATGCATTTATACTACCTGACTTCAAAACATACAGCTCGGGGCATGGTGGTGCACACCTGGAATCCAAGTACTTAGGAGGCTGAGACAGGGGGATTGTGAGCTTGAAGCTAAGCTGAGATACACAGCAAAGCCCTTCTCAATTAGAATGAGAACAACAAAAAATACTTCAAAATTATAATAACCAAAGCAACACGATACTAGCATAAGAACAGGCACAAAGATCAACAGAGCAGATTAAAGAACTCAGAAATAAACCCTATTTTTACAGCCAACTGATTTTTCTACAAAGGCATTAAGAAAATACATAGAAGAGATTAATACCTTTTCAATAAGTGGTCCTGAGAAAACTGGTATCTACGCACAGGAGAAACTAGACGTACCCTGTCTCTTGCCATTCAAAAAAATCAATTGACAGACTTGAAATTATGAAACTACTAAAAGAAAACATAGGACAGATGTTTATGTTGGCAAGCATTCTTTGTTGTTTTTTAATTGAATTTCTGTCTCATATCACAGTTTGATGGTATTCAGATCCCCTCCCCATCCACACATCCCTGCACTGCCCCCCCCCCCGCCCAGGTTAATGCACTCTCTTATATATAACACAACCTATAGAGTCTGATTTGTGTCCCCAGATGTCCTTCAGTGTGGGTCCATCCACTGGGCCCACCAAGAGTCCTAGCCCCATAAGACACTGTCTTGCTGCCTCTTGTTTTGTTTTGAGACAGGGTCTCTCTTTGTAGCCCAGACTGAAATTCACTGTGTAGGTTAGGGCAGCCTCAAATTAATGATGCTCTGCCTCAGTTTCCTAAGTCCCAGGGTTAAGGCATAAGCCACCAGACACACACACACACACACACACACACACACACACACACACACTCCATTTATTCTATGTGTGTCTACATGAATATATATATTCGCAGGGAAGAGAGAACTTACTTCTGTTTAAAAATATATTTTTATTAATTACTTGAGAATTTCATACATGCACACAATGGTTTTATCATATTCACGTCCACCTCCCCCAATGCCCCAATTCCACTCCCAACTTCATGTCCTCTTACTAGTGTTGATTTTTTTATAACCCACCAAATCCAGTTTGTGCTGCCCATATACTCATGGGTGTGGAGTCATCCACTGAACATGGTAGACCTACCTGGGGCCACACCTTTAAAGAAAACTGGCTTTTCCTCCCCAGAAAGTCAATAACTGCCAATGACTCCTCAGCTACAGTGGGAGCTCCTGAGTCGCTCCGTGCTGGAATGTTGATTGGCTTCATCCTGTGGAGAACTGCTTTCTTTTCTGGGTCTATCCACTTCTCAGTGCTAACTCTCGACATCTCTGGTGAAAACCGGCAGTTCCCTCTCCCAGCTCCAGGTATATAACTCACCAAGACCCTCTCCCACAAGTGCCATGGAAAAGTGTCTGAAATCAGATCACAAGAGTGACTTCCTTCGTTACAAACACTGGCAAAGTGATGTTGTGTCACTTCCCAGGTCTTCATGTGTTATAAATATCCTGTCTCGCCATTGCCCTGGCCTGGTTTATAAGGTTGTCTCTGTGTCACAGAAGCCCTGACTTATACTGAATGCTTCTTCCCACCATATTCAGGATTCTGCACCTCTGGAGGCCCTAGTTCTCCCATTAGGAAGGTGACTTTTAAGGACCCCCATGAGACAAAAGTGAATCCTATAATGCCAGGCTACTGAGGCAGACTGATTAGTGTTCACCAGCATCTGACAAGAGGGTGGGAATTTACTTATCAGGCCTACTTATTTGGTGCCCTCCAAATAACCAGAGTTTGTACTTTCAAATATTTATGGGGGAGTTTCCCCAGGACCAAGAGAGCTAATGGTTAGCCAGTGCTTGGAGCTGCCAGCTTGACCGCTTCCCCCAGGTTTGTTGTCTCTCTGCCTCCTCTGGGCTCACTCCCTGCTGTTCTCACGGAGAAAGATAAGGTTCCAAGAACCAGTCACTTGGTAACTCTTTTTATTGTCTTGGTAGAGTATTTCTGGACATGGACTCCAGGGCCTTGAAGTCAAGTAATACCCAAAGCCTTCCAGAAGCACCATAGCACTTAGTGAAGCGTCTCCTTCTCAGCTGTGCTTTCTCTTAAGGAACGGTCACTTCATTTCATTTAAGTCAGCGTTCTGATGCTGCTGGGCTCAGGAACGTCCACCAAGCTGTTATCCTTCACTGCATCTTGCTAATTATTCCAGGCCAGGGACCATGCAGAGAAGGATGCAGAGGGGTAAAAGATTTACACAAGAAAGAGGACAAGGTTCTTGACCGCTTCAGTCAGCTTAAGGAACAAGATAAGCACATACATAATTCAACCGCCGAGGCCAAAGCGGGTGAGGGCTGTGTGAGAGGGGTACAGGCAGAATCCTGCAGTGTAATGGAAGCAGAGTCCCTGGGTGGGAGGCTAAGGAGGGCTTCCTGGGAGAGGCTCCATCTAAGGTCAATCTTTTTTTCTTTTTTAAAAATATTTTACTTATTATTTTTATTTTATGTGCATGAATATATTGCCTGCGTGTATGTGAGTGCACCCGTGTCCTGCAATGCCGCGGAGGTCAGAAGAGGGCTTCAGATTCCCCTGGAACTGGAGTTAAGGACGGTTTGTAGCCACCATGTGGGTGCTGGGAATCGAAGCCGGGTCCTCTGCAAGAGCAGTCAGTGCTCTTAACCGCTGAGCCATCTCTCCAGCCGCCTAAGGTCAATCTTTAAAAACATTTCTTTTGCATTTATTTATTGTGTGTCTATGATGTATATGTGGGTGGGTGCAGGTGCCACAGCATGTATATGTCGATCAGAAGACAATTTGCAGGAATCTCTTCTCTCCTTCCACCCTGTGTGTTCAGAGGATTGAACCTGGGTCAAGCACCCTTACCTGATGAGCCATCATGCCAGCCCTGAGGTCAGTCTTGTTGGGTGAGGGGATTTCTGCTGCTGAAGGACTGGAGAGGGTGAAGAGGCAGGGGCTGCAGCAGGGATGGCTGAGCCTGCTGGGGGAATCTGCACAGGAGGGTTGTATAGGGGAATAGGGAGAAACATTGGAGGGAACCAGGTGCTTGATGTCAGAGGCCCGGGAGCAGGTGCTGAGAAGGGAGTACTCAGAGTGGACTTGAAGCTGCTGCGGGCTGGATTAGAGGGGATAGCCAGGCTTCTAGAATAAAGGCCACTCATAAAGAACATAAGTACTTCAGGCTATGAGCATGGGGGCTAGCAGTGACGGCACCAAAAGGGAAACATGGATGAAGATTCCAAAACATGAACCAAAGAAGTCAGAGTGTTGGTGAAGACAGAGCTTTACTTCTTGATGAGTGATCAACTGTTGCTTACTGAATCAAGCAAACCCACATCCACCCCATACAGGAACAAGTTTAATTCTGCACTGGCATATTTGTAGGAGAGTAGAGAAGATGATGGGGCCCATGAAAAAATAAGGTTAAAGGGCACTGCCCTCACCCCTCCACACCTGCTAGTCCTGAGGCTCAGTGAATGGTTTGCAGAAGAGAAAATAATGTACAGGTCACTGGGAGCCCAAGACACTAACCACAGCTGTGTCCCATCAGCGCTGGGCAACCAAAAGTACTTGCACCAAACTGAAGTTTGCTTACAAGAAAGGAGGTACATGTGTTCTTGCAAAAACACACCGGCATGCATACACACATTATTTTTTATATTTCGTCTCATCAGGTTGGAGCACAGAGAAGCATAACTTCTAGGTCCATTCTGGATCTTGCTGCAGTCAATTAAAGCCAGCAGTTGAGCTAACACTGCAGCTGGAGAATCCCAAGTTCTCTCTCCTGCAGCTGGCAGAGCAAAGGTCCCAGTTTTCCCTAAACCGCGTACATCAGAGGTTCAGAACCCTCCAACTCTACAGTTGAAAGGGACCATCTCTTTAGAGGCAGTGGGGACCTCGAGAAGTTAGTTTGCTTCTTTACAGCTAAGCACAAGCCTTGTCAGTGTCTGTCTAGGATTCCAGTGAGTTTTCCCCATCAGACCCTCTGCCTATTCCTTACTGGTCCCATGATGCTTGTCAGAGAGTGACCTACACAGACCCTTGGAGCCCGGTGACTCACCTCTGCTGGACTGCTGGGAGCAGGTGAGCAGGTGTGAGAGAAGCTGCCTGCCTCACTTTTTTCATTTGCAGAACCCGCCTCGCTGGAGCCAACAGCCGCTGCATGTTTGGAGTAGCGATCAGAAAGCCAGGAGTCCACAGGCCTTGGGAGAGATGCCCAGCAACTGCAAGCTGGGCTTTATAGGGTCCTGGGACTCCAGCCTCCCGAAGCCCCGCCTCAGCTTTATTTAGGCTCTCCCTGCTTTGGAGTAACTGGGCCAAAGGTCTCAGAACACCAGCAAGGGGAAGAAAAACATATCTGACGTCTCAGCTGTCCTATTCCTGGGTAGGTGGCTGACTCTAAATCTTCCTTTGTCAGGCTCCTGGAAGAGCTTTATTTGTGCCCAGCCATGGAAGGGGAGGGAGCTTCCATGCTCCTTGTAGCACATTCAATAATCACTCCAACTGGTCTCTCCAGGACCCTGACTCTTCATCTGAGTGACACCTCTGTCCATTCCTAATCCCCTCTGCGATACCAGCTGTTTCAAAGCCAACAGTGAAATTGTTTTTCTTGAGACATCTCCTCATGTAGCCCAGGCTGGCCTTGAACTAGCAATCAGTCTTCCTCCCTCAGCCTCCCACAATAATCTTTTAATACCAGCTTTTGAAGCAGTTGAGAGTAGGTGTTCACACATGGATGAGGGGTTGGCCGTGGCTCTCGGGAGCTTGCTGTATTTCTCTTACCTTCATTGTCCACTGTTACTCTTACACAGCTCACACAGCTTCGGGATGCCGCTAGTACTGCAGTAGAGGTTGAGGACTCCTCAAAAGAAAACTGTCTTTTGAAGCTCAGGCTCTCCTGAGGAGAGACTACAAGGAGGAGCTTAGCAAAAAATGGAAAAGAGTGATTCTGACTCCAGATTCTAGTCTTTGCGCTTTGCTCTTCTATTTCTCTTTTTGGTGTGTGTGTGTGTGTGTGTGTGTGTGTGTAGTCATGCTCACTTGCGCAGGTACCTGTGGACATCGATGTTGGTGTCTTCCTCTTTCTTTCACTCTTCACCTTAGTTTTTAAGACAGGATCTCTCACTGAGCCTGGATCTTTCCTATTCTGATAGACTGACTAGCCAAAGAGCCACTGGGATCTGCCTGTCTGCGCCCCTCCAGTGCCGGGGTTACAGATATGCGCCACTGTGCCTGGCTTTTACAAGGGTGCTGGGGTTCTAAGCTCAGGTCCTCAGGCTTACAGAGCACTGAGCCAACTGAGTCATCTCTCCAAAACCTTAATAAAAATGTTCCTGCCGTCTGATGTTTTAAGTGAATCTCTGCCCCACCCATCTCTTCGTCCCCAGCTTCCTCTATCTGAGGATCTTGCATTCACTCAGTACTTTGTGCAGTTAACCCTTCTGTTTAATGGGACTCTGAGAAGGACTCAAGGGGCCAGGATGGTTCCTGCAGTAGTAGACAGTGTTGACTTCATTTTCCAGAAGCCAGGGAATCTCTAGATAGCCTTCTGCAAAGTTCTGTCACCAAGAGAATTCTTTATTGTGAACACTTCTATGAATTGCCCATTGTTTATTGTCTGGGCACTGGAATTCCCCCAACTCTTTCAAATGTGGTTTTGATCTTTTTCTCCCCTCAGCTCCACCCTCTGGCCACCCACATCCAACTCTTTAGTACTTGGAATAAGTCCTCTTCGCTCTTTATTGCGATTTCAGAGCATTTTCACTCCCCATCCTCCCAGAATCCCCTACTGTCAAGCCAGGTGTGGTGGTGCACGCCTGTAATCCCAACGCTTGGACAGAGGAGGCAAAGGACTGAGAGTTCAAGGTTATTCATCCTCAGGTTTATGTAAGTTTGAGGGCAGCCTACACTACCCCAGACCCTGACTCCAAACAAATAAACAAAAACCTGTGGCCTTAAAGGACAGACCATCAGTGTGGGCCACCCAATGCACCTTTTTTCTTGTGGTCCTCTAAAAGCCTTGCTCCACTTCCCCTCAGACACATTTACTCACATGGACTACAACCTCTCTCCATCATCAGTCCTATCCACATACTTGTGGACATCAATCTCCACACAAGATAACTCAGCCACCCGGCGTCCTGGTGAAGTAATCACTTCGTGTTCCTGCTCTCCACTCGACTTACAGCATCTGGGCTCGGTCATACTCTTGACCTTGCTCAGACTTTTGCAAACTGAACCTAACAACAGTACCAACCTCAGATAGTTATGAAAATTAACTGAGGTAATGCTCACAAAGTGCTTAACACAGTAGCTGGCAAACAGCAACGGCTTCCTATATGCTTAAAAGAGGGAAGAGAGTGGAGTTGATTCATCTTTTGAAATCCCTAATCCTTACTGAGGAAGGATCGAAAGACAATGAAAATCATGGAGGCATGGGAAGGGAAAGGGGCTCCTCGCCTCCAGTCTGGCTAAAGCCTCTCACAGGCTGAGAAGCAAGAATCCAACACAACATTTGCTGTGAAGGTTGATGCTGTAGAGACAATATTTCTTTTATAGGGAGATATGTTATATTAAAATAACAGAGAACCACCTGAAGTAAGGCCTGACCGTACACAACTGAGAGAAGGGCCTCATTTCTTTTCCAAGACATTTTCTGGGACTCACAAACAAGACTGTTATAAACTTTGTACACAGTAGATGTCACCTACCTTCCTACATCCCAGTGATCTACACTGTAATCCTGTCAGCTGCCCCCTCAGACCTGTGATCGAATTTAGGTTCTTTAGCAACTCTTTGAAGATAATAGCTTCAAGCCTCACCAAAATGGTATACAAGGCTGTTGTAAAGCCAGTGAAGTGGGGTTTTCTCTCAGAGACACCCACACCCATGCCCTCGGGTGTGTCTTTCTTGCCAAGTATCTTCTTTCTTTTAACCCTTGTGTCTAAAATCTACATTAAAAATATCTTAAAATTTTGTGTGTGTGGTATGTGAGTGTATGTGTGTAACTGTGTGTAGGGGTGTATGTGGAGGCCAGAGGTTGATGCAGAGTCTTCTCCAATCATTCTGTCATTCTTCCCACTTTTTTTATCTTTTGAGATAGCTCTCCCTGTAGCCCCAGAAGACTCGCATACTAAAAATTACTACTGGGAGGTGCATGCATCTTCCAGTTCCTTCCTCCCACCATCCTTAGGACAACCTGGGGCAAGAATTCTCCAAAACCCGTTGTTTGGAAAACTCTTAACGAGTTTATTGGGTTTGCTAACAGAGCATAGGGTGAGGGTTTGGCCCCTCCCCCTCATGTAGCTGAAGTCAGCTGATTGGTAACTGATACCCTTTGACTCCTTGACTATCATGGGAAGAAGGTGTGACTATAGCTTGCTGGCATAGTGGTTGGAGGACACTTTGAGGTAATAACTTGGAACTCACTTTATAGAGCAGGCTAGCCTCAATCTCACAGAGATCTGCCTGCCTCTGCCTCCCAAGTGCTGGGATTAAAGGCATGTGTCACCACACCCAGCTACTCCACCTTACTTTTTTGAATCAGGGTTTCTCACTGAATCTGGAGCACACTGATTTGTCTAGACCTATAACCAGCAAGTCCCACGGATCTTCCTACCTCTTCATCCCCAGCACTGGGATTACAGACATTGCCACCACACCCAGCTTTTTATGTGGCTGCTGGGGATCCAGACTTACTCAGCAAGCACTTTACTGACTGAACCGTCTCCCCAGCCACTTCCCCCGACAACTGTCTTTTAATAACCTGAACTCTGCCTCCTCCTGACTTTCCTTGACATTCTTTCTATGTTGAAGCCAAGGATTACCTGAGGCAAGGTTCCTAAAGGGTTAAAAGGACTCCAGGTTCCTGAAGGCAACAACCTGGAACTGTGTCTATGTCTCTGTTGTAGGGACACTTATCAGAATTCCCAATTTATTATGTATACAAGGTAAAGTTGGTATTAGATTGGATGTTTCTGGTTTTATCAAATCAACACATTATATTTCTCTAATCTTGTGTATTTATGTAAAAGCCTAATGGTCCTATTCAGCTCCATCAATCTTAGTGACATCAAGAGTATGTGAGGACTACTTCGTTTACTCCAAAAGTTAGAGGTTAGAGAGTGAGACACAAACAGAGGAAGACCATGGAACTGTCTGGTTTTAGAGGCTGAGTGTGAAAAGAACCTTGAGAAGGAGAGAGAACAGCCCTGCCATTTGCTCCCATGAGGTCTGGGTACTGGAGGACCAGGACTTGCCATTGGATTTGGCAATAAGGAAATCTCTGGTGACCTTGATAGGAGAGATTTCAATGAAGCACTGGGGACAAAAGACTAAAGAGAGAATGGGGGAGTGAAATACCAACAACAGACAGTTTGCTACAGAGGAGAAGATTAATTACGTGGCATTAATCAGTACATATAGAGGATAAAAAGTTCTAGAAGACGGGATTGTACAAGAACAGTAAGAGAATAACCCAAGAGAAAGGGGAACCTGGGCATGAGGAAGAGAGGATTGCTGCAGGAGGGTGGCCCTTGTGTGGAAAAGAAGCGCCAGTGGTGACTCTGGGCATGAGCCCAAGCAGGCGCTGTTCCTCTTTCTAGTGAAAACAAGAATTCAGAGCCTGGGCAGAAGGGCGGGCACTTGGCTGAATTTTCTAGGGGAACATGGAGCAAACCTTTTCAGACTATTATTGTGCCCTCGGGGAAACTAGACTCAAAGTGTTTACTGAGATTAAGAATTTGTAAAGCTAATGGGGGTAACCGTGGGGATCCTCTTTGAGACCAAAGAGCCCCTATCTCCCTCTCTGTCCTTCCCTCTGTCCTTCCCTTTCTGTTTTCTCTCTCTCTCTCTCTCTCTCTCTCTGAAACCAGGCCACAAGTCTCCTGCAGGTCAGGTTTCTACCTCCTGCAAAAGTAACTGGAGTTCATAAACAAATGTTTTTCCTTACCTCTGCCCCTTCAACAAACAACTCTGATGCCTACCCAGGACCGGAAACTGGCTTTGAGCTATGGCCAGGTGCCCATCTCCTTGTGAATACATAAAAGTAAAGGATTTCTGACTCTGGCTCTGACTCTGGCTCTAACTCTGGCTCCGGCGTTCTCTCTCTCTCTCTCTCTCTCTCTCTCTCTCTCTGGCTCTGGCATTCTCTCTCTCTCTCTCTCTCTGGCTCTGGTGTTCTCTCTCTCTCTCTCTCTCTCTCTTTCTCTCAGTTTCCCTTACCATACTGCTCATGGCAGCTACCTCTCTTTCTCTTTCACTTTATGTCTCTCAGTGAAGGTCCTCTCAAGTTTTTAAAGGAAAGCATCCCTCTCCCTCCAAGACTCCATAATGTTGTCTCTGATAGGATGTTCTTGTCCCACTTCAAGGCCCAGTCATGGCCCCTCTGGTCACGTGGCTCTCCTGGTAAAGCTCATTCTGAAGGAAAATTTCATGTCGCCTTCTTTCCTGAATCTGTCACTCCTTTCTTACATACTTGAGACACATGGTTGTAAATTTAAAGCCAAACAGCCAGAACTATTTTATGTTTTCCTTTAGCTATGCTTAACTGCTCAGAGGCAGGAACAAAATAGATCAAGAGCTGGGTTCAACCACAGTCAGAGATTTAGTAGGACAGAGGAAACAGTGAAGTGTGCACAGAAAGCTAGCTATTTATGGCAATGCAATGTGGTTACTGTGACCTGAGGAGAGAGGGCTGAGGAATGATCAGCAGTGGAAAGCAGTCAGTGGTGACCCCAGTTCAGGGAATGGTGGGGGTGGGACTTTAAAAGTGAGTCAGGGAAGTAGAGATGGTTAGAAACTGGGATATGTGAAGCGAAATTCCCAAAGCAGAAGGGGGATATCTGTATCTGTGTTTGAGATTCTAAAGGCCATCCTTTTCTAACAAGGCCATTCCAAATTACTTTGTTTATGCCTATAGATTAATGCTGCTGTCAGCTTTGGTCAGAGAAGCTTCTGCTTACGACAAGTATAGAGGCTCCTAACTAGCAAAGTGCTGGAGAGAGGTGACTGCTGAATGCTCAGCCACAATAAGATATCTGTATCACTCCCTCTAAGGCTCAGGGAACAAAGTGGGGCAGAAAGAATGTAAGCTGCAGAGGAAAGGATGGGAAGCACCGACTTCCAGACACAACCTGGCCTTTGTACTCTTGAACTCAGCAGGTGTGATTACCTGACAGGATCTGTGTAAGACTGGGCCCTCAACATCCTATCATGGAAGGGGTTAGGGACCATGGGGCCCTGGGGATTCATATGGGCAAAATACACTATGTTTGAATACCCAATGAAATCCATTGTGTATTGTTAATATATACTACTAAAAAAAAAAAAAAAGACAAAAGGTAACAGATTCTACAAGGCCAAATGACTGGACCTCATGATGATGGAGAGTTAAAATGTTGTCGATCAAAGCCAGCTTACCTTGGGCTATTTTCAGTTCTTCTGACAGCCATCTGTTGCCCACCTTTATGTCTAATCTAACATCTTTGGGACTATCAAGACCTTTAAAATATATTCTTAAACCACTAGTTTCTACCAGTCTAAGAACAGGGCTAGGGGAGATGGCTCAGTGGGTAAAGCGCTTGCCACACAAGCCTGATGACCTGAGTTCAGAACCCCAGAATGCAGTAGCACAGGTCTCTGTAATCCCAGCACACCCCTACATAGAGAGGAGAATCACAAGTTCAACCAGCCAGCCAACCTGACACATGCGGTATTGTAGCCTTGAACAGAAGAGAACGGGACCTAAAGGCTCAGAAAAACAGGAAACAGTTTATTGTGCCAGTACAGTCACCCTGGGAGATATAGTTCTCTAAAGCAGGGCCCCAAACAAAGAAAAACATAGCCATTTATACCCCATGTGCAATTTTGTTTCTTTGTCTCTCCTTTGTGGCAACACACACACACACCCTGATTTGGTGCTCTGTGCTACAACGTCCTGACAGGTAGAACTGTGTAGTGCACTCAGACCAAGCCACATTCCTTTTTCTTTGTTAGGAGGTGAGGGTAGGATGGGGGAGTGGAGGTGAAGTTGAGGGGGGTCCTGCCACAGCAGCAATGAAGAAGAAAGATCCTGTCTTGTCTTGGACAAGGTCGAAGGTGAAGAATAACACTTTAGATTTTAGATTGTCCTTGACCCCCATATGCACACTGTAGCAAGTGCACACCCTTACACACACACACACACACACACACACACACACACACACACACATGAGCGCACACATATTCACAAAGGAAAAAAGTAGCTAAGAATGTCACCAAGCAGTGTCAGAGGCTTATAATAGAGACTTCCCCATTCTGCTGTTCCTGCTTACCTGATGTTTCCATCAATGTGTTCTAAAAGGGCTTGTCTGTGGCTGGAAGTTTGGCTCAGCAGTTAAGAGCCCGACTGCTCCTGTGGTGGACTTGGGTTCTGCTCCCAGCACCCACATGGCAGCTAACAACCATTTGTAACTCCAGTTCCAGGGGCCCCTCAGGCATTGCATGCGTGTGGTGCACTTACATATATGCAGGCAAAACATTCACCCACATAAAATAAAGATAAATCTAAAAAAACATTTAAGTGCCTTGACTTATAACTTACCTAGTTCTGTTACTATAAAAATTTCTTGAAACCATTACCACATTGGAATGTGATTTAGGGAACCTCAATCTGTGTTCCTGGGCGATGGTCACTCCTATTTGGCTCCAGAATAAAGGTGAAAGCTGGTTGGTGTTTTCTTTGTTTCGCACTGACAGATAAATGAAATTAAAATTTGGAAGGTGGTAGAGATACTGCTTGTGATGATTGTTGAACCCAGTATCTGGATCTACACCTGAGAGTTGAGTAGCCATCTCCTCTGTGCTAAAAGAGTCCCTCTGGGAGGGAGGACGGAAAGCTTGCAAGACTCAGAAAGCTAATGAACAGTAAGGCCAGTCTGCCAGGTTTTAAAACAATTGCTGAAAAGAGGAAATTTCTCCTGCCTGTGTATTGGGGAGGGGACTCCAGGTACTACCAGGGAAATCAGGATCCCTCTTGGTGTTCTTAGTCTTGTTAATAGAATAATTTAATAACAGGACTGAAGAGATGGCTCAGAGGTTAAGAGCACTGGCTGCCCTTGCAGAGGACCCGGGTTTGATTCCCAGTACCCACATGGTGGCTAACAACTGTCTGTAACTCCAGTTCCAGGGGATCTAAAACCCTCTTCTGGTCTCCACATTCATTGCACAACACTGGTGCACTTACATACGTGCAGGCAATATACTCATATACATAAAATAAAAATAAAAAGAATTTAAAAAAGAATTTAGTAACAGTGGAAGCTTGAGGACAATTTTATTAGGGTTTAAAAGAAAAACACCCCAGGGCAGGCATGCTGTAAATCTCTGTAGCTGCCCAGAGGAGGGGAATGGAGAAGGAAAAAAGTCTTGCCATTTGAGTTAGGATAACAGGGCGGTCAGCCACGTCATGGCCACGATGGGGAGGAGACTTTAAAGAAAGAGTAAGTCCGAAGTGTGAGGGAAAGCACATTGCAAAAGAGAGAGAAAGAAGAAAAAGGAAAAGTCACAGGGCTGAGGAGATGGCTTAGTAGTTAAGAGCACGCACTGCTCTTCCAGAGGACCTGAGTTCAATTCTTAACACCTACATCAGGTAGCTCATAGCCCCACCTGCCACCCCAGCTCCAGGAGATCAGACATCATCTTCTTTGGGCATCCACACACATAAGTAAACATCAAATAAATGCTTTTTAAAGTTACATTTTGCTGAGTAATTCAGAAAAACTGGAAGTCTTATGAAGCTGTATGTAAGGGGCTCTGTAAGAAACTGGGGCAGGGATTCAGGGAAGAAAAATTACAGTATCTCATTAAAGGGTCTCTCTCTCTCTCTCTCTCTCTCTCTCTCTCTCTCTCTTCCCCCCCTTCTCTCTCGACAGGGTCTTACTGTGTAGCCCTGACTAGTCTGGAACTCCCTATGTAGACCAGGCTGGCCTTGTCTCCCAAATGCTGGGATTAAAGGCATGTGCCACCACACACAGTTTTTTCACCCATCTCTTTAACATGGCTTAAGGTGAGCATACTTTCCTAGGGATGGATCTTCCTTCCTAGGAGTGGTCACTTAACCAGGTGATTGACCTACCCCACTGGAATGTTAGGTCTCTACCCAGGCCAATAATTCTATTCTCTTTGCCAGAGTCTTCCCTTAATGGGCCTTTATTGCCCACTCTACCATAGGGAGGCAGGTTTGTGAATTGTCACCATGCTGGGGTAGGCCTTTCGGTGATGCAGCTGCCTTCCAGTCATTCAACTTCTACAAATAACTTCAATAAACTCACTGGTTCACCAAACTTGACATGAATGGAATAATTTCTTTGGTTTGTCCTTGATACCCTATCTGGGATGATCACATTTCCCCAGGTCAAATTACACAAGAAGTCAATTTTGAACCACGAGCCATGTTTAACTTGAGAAAAAAAAAAAAGTCAATTTCATGTGATTCTGATCCACTGTTAAATTGGTCCTTTAGAATAAGGAAAACACAGAAATTTAAATAAAGGACAAATTGGGAGAAATAACAGCAAGACTCCCTCAGGTAGCAGTTTTCCACAGTGAAAGAAACTTAGTTACCTTCCACCTTACTCCCTTGAGACAGGGTCTGTCACTGAACCTGGTGCCCAGCAAACTCCAGTGATCCTCCTGCCTCTGCCCCTCACAGTGCGGGGTTTACAGGCATGCTTTTTCCATGGATGGTGGGGATTTGAACTCAGGTTTTCATGCTCATGCAGCAAGCACTTCTACTCACTGACCCATTGCCCAGCTCGGAACCCACAGTTCTATACTTATTTTTATTATAATTATTAGCACATGTGACTTATACAAATGAGTGAGTTCCATTACAGTATTGTCACAGGCTGGCAGTCATGACCACCCTCCCCCTTCTAACACCCCTCCCCTTTCCAGCACCCCCCCTTCTAATACCCCTCCCCCAACTCCCTTTGCAGTCTCTCTACTTTATTCATGTCCTTTTTCCCCTTTTTTTCTTTTTTAAGTTTCTCTTAATACTTCTTAAAGAACAGCTATTTTCCCTTTTGCTTTGAGATTTTAGGTTTCTTCCACACCCACGAAGTGTTGAAGAAAGGTAGGATTCATAACAGAAATGTGTTATGTATTAGATAAACATCAAAAGAGAAATTGATTATTAGCATGAGGTCTTGCAGAAGCAATGTTTGTTTTTTACACAATGCTGCCACCAAAACCGGATTAGAAGCAGGTTATAAATAAGGTTCCCAAGCTTCTGGATTGGCCCCTTTTAGACAGTGTAAGGTCAGCATTTCTTCTTCCTCAGAAAGCCACAATCCTTTCAACAAACCTGAAAACATTTACCCCCAAGTGCCCGGACTAGAAAATCAAAGCAGTTTTCTCTGGTGCAGATTGGCACTTCACATTTAACTAAAAAGACAAACATGTGCAGAATTTAAAGAACAGAAAGTAGGTAAGAAAGTTATTTCTATGGCAAGTCTAGACATAGGGAGACGTCTTCACGTGTTTAGAAATGAACTCTCTTTATTTTGTCCAAGTACTGATACAACACACATTTATCTGTGCTCTGTGAGTTCCTAATGAAAGCCATCTGCACATCCAACAGTTCTGTGAGACAGACCTGAATCATTAGCCCCATTTGGAAGAGATGGACATTGAGGTTTGAGTGAATAAGTGACTGGGCTTGTGGGTGTGTGCACAGTGAGAGACTGCTGGGAGTGGATAAAACTGCACCTCAAGCCCAGGGCTCACAGAGGCCTTCCCTTTCACCGTGTGCATCCTGCTGTGGGAGGGGAAAGCCAACAGTACTTGGACTTTGTTGGTTCACCCTATCTTTTGTTTGCCAGGTGTTGCCTTTTGTGATCCTAGCTTAGGATGAAATGCAAACCTTTGATTCCGAAGCCTTTAGAGAGAGAAGCACTGAGCCCTGTGGGGAGTGTGTTTAGATTCCTATCTTAGCAGGTCAGAGTTCCAGTGGAAAGTAGGTGAAAGGGCAGGGAGTCAGAGAATATTCTCTGAAGGAAAACTGAGCTCCCTGGTATGTGGAAGTGCATTTTCCATTTCAGATGCCTTCCTAAGGTTCACATCCTTTAGAGTACAGAGGGAAGGCGACTGTTCTGTAGGAGGTAAGAAAGGCCTAGTGTTTGCAGGGGAAGACCTAATCAGAGGTGGCACAGTTGCCCAGGAACAAACCCAGTGCTGTGTACCATCCTTGTGTTCTGGCTTCTATCACCAAGCCTTCATTCTCACACATCTTCAGATACTTAGAAAAATCTATGTTCTTCTAGTCATTTCATGTTGATATCAAATAATGTGTCACAACATATTCAATTGCCAAAGTAAATAGTCTTGCTTGCTTGCCTTTGAGTACTTTTTTTAATTGAATTTTTGCAATTTTCATACAATATGATTTGATATTTAGATCCCCTCCCTTACACAGTTCTATGCACTGCCTCCCTTATGCACAATTTATACATGTATATATATATATATATATATATATATGAAACACAGCCTATAGAGTCTGATTTGTGTCCCCAAATGTCCTCCAGTGTGGGTCCATCCATAGGGCCCACCAAGAGTCCCATCCCTGTAAGATACTCTCTCTTCCCCTTCCCAGGAGCCATCAATTGCCAAAAGTTCCTTAGACTAGATTAACATTTCTTGCCCATTTCCCCATGTCTCTGCTGGAATTTTTATCTGGTTTGAACTTGCATGGGACTTGTGCATGCTGTCACTATAGCTGTGAGTTCATATGAGTAACTGACCAGCTGTCTGAAAGACTGTTTCCTTGTGGTCATCTACCACCTCTGGCTCTTACGTTCTTTCTGCCCCCTTGTTCACAATGATCCCTGAACCTTGGGAGGTAGAGGTTTGAAACAGCTTTGAAACAGGTGTCCTATTCAGGGATAAGCACCCTCTTGTTATCTACACACTGGCCGGTTGTGGGTTTCTGTGTTAATCATCTGCTGCATAAGGAAGTTTCTCTGGCGAGAGTTGAGAGATGCTTTCATCCTATGTGTAAAGATTGCACTGAAGATGTCACTTAGGGGTAAGCATCTCACAGACACTTATTCTCTTAGTTTGACCAGTCCTGGAACTCTGCAATAGTCTCCATCTGTTGCAAAAAGAAGATTTTTAGATGGGGGGTGAAAGGTACACTTGTCTATAAATACGAGGATGCATATTTAGTATAAAAGAAGAAATTACCTTGGTCTAGGGGTGTTACAAAAGTAGGTTTTTCTCTAGGATCTATGACCAGCCAGCCATGTGTGTTTGACTGTGTTTATAGTACTGCATGAGTTCCCTCCCACTGAGCAGGCCTTAACTCCAACTAGACAGCTGTTGATTACCCCCAAGATAAAAGTACCACTACTGAACCAATGAGGACAGTTTGCTGGGCCAGTCATTGTTGTTTATTAGGCTTCACAGCTGGGTGGGATCATTGACTGTTTTTTTTTTTCCCTTGGCAGCTTGTATAGTATCTTCTGATATGATGAAAGCTAGTCTTCAGAGAGGAGGCTTCCAGGTCAGTTCCTGCTCAATTGCCCCAAGTCCTGTGTCCAAAGTATGGCCTGTCTTTAGCAATAGGGTCTTACCTTCAAGTTCTGGTAGGCAATCAAGGACTGTGGCGATAGCCCGTGTTATTTTGAAAGTCTCTTGGACTACCCTGGCCAGCAACTCAAAGGGAGTTTTCTCCTGCCTGGCACTGTGGATTTTTTTGTTGTATAGCCTTCAGTTATGCATATGTACTTGCATATTTATTATATGTATATTTTTCAGTAGGACTTTAAACAAATACATTTCCTTCTGGATTTTCATACAGTTTGAGCATTATTTATCTTTCTTCCCTCTCCCCCTCCTTAGCCCTCATTCCTCCCTCCCCAGTTAAAATAGCCCCCATTTTCCCCATTTCTGTCTTGATAATGCCTGTCTCCTACTATCCTCCTCTCTCAACCCACACCCCCCCCATGGTTCCTTTCCATTTTCCTGGCTCCTATGGTTACATCAGGATTTATACTCACATCCAGGAATTTGGGGCTAAGATCCATAAATGAGAGAGAACATATGCCACTTGTTTTCCTGAGTCTGTGTTACTTCACTTAGTATAACAGTTTTTAGTTCCCTTCATTTACCTGCAAATTTTATGATTTCATTTTGTTTTTCTTTACCACTGAATGGAACTCCATTATGTAAATGTGCCACATTTTCATTATCCACTCATCAATTGAGGGACATTTAGATTGTTTCCATTTCCTAGCTATTGTGAAAAAAAGCAGCAACATGGCTGTGCAAGGATCTCTGTGGTAGGATGAGTCCATCGGTATATGCCAAGGAGCGGTATGACCAGATCACGTGGTAGATTTATTTTTAATTGTCTTTTTGAGTTCTTGTAACTCAAGTATTTGTTCTACATACCATAATTATATATTGCATAGCATTTGATTACATCCAAACTTCCCTAGGGGCAATAAGGCAAACTGCCATTGGCTATTGAATGTAGAGAAAAGGTGGAACTGTGGATGTGAAGAGCAAGTATTTAAAAACTCTCACTTCCGGGGTCTGAAGGGTGACAGAAGGGCTGGGCGGAAATGGAAGCAGAGCTGGAGCCTGGGGTGGAGGGAGCTGGAGGAGGGACAGTAAGAAAAGAAGCCTTATCAGAGCCCTGCTCCGGTGAACAGCTGAGAAAAAGAGTTTCTGATGGACCAATTGTAGCCTGACAGTTGCCCTCAAAGACCTCCATTTCCACTCCCCAGGGCTGTGGCTAGCAATAGTTCCTCCCAGCAGCATCATGGGAAATCTCATCAGGGTGGCTCCTGGTGACATCAGCAAGCAACAATGGACAGATATGCTTTCTTCTCCAGGATGGGCTTATCATTAACTCTCACCTTATATATACCCCAAGGGGCACAGACGGGCTGGTCTTCAATGCTTCCAGCACAGAGCATCAAAGGGAGGAGGTAGTACCCTGGGGACTCCATGTTCACCCCACTCCCCAACAAAATAGCCATAAGTCTGGAAGAGAAATTCAGTGCCAGGAAGAATTTAGAATGATCACAGTCTGTGCTTAGAACAAAGATAGTTTGCACTAAAAAGAAATTATAACTGAATACAAATAACATTAAAATAAATACACTAGATGAGGAATATTACAAAATAGACACAATTCAAATAATTAGTCAGTAGGAATATTTGATTATGGAAGCTCCCCAAGAAAGGCTAGTAGGCAGAGTGTAGTGGCACAAGTCTGTAATCCCAGCACATGGGAGATAGAAGCAGAGGGTCATAAGTTAAGGCCAGTATGGGCTACACAGCAAGACTCTGTTTCAAACCCAGCCCTTCTCCATCAAAAAAAATAAAATAATAAAAACAAAATGGGAAGATATTTTTCTAAAATGTCTGAAATATATTTATAAGATGTTGAGAGAATAAATGTATAAATATCAATAATATTTGAATAGGAAACCTCATAAGCTCCATCAGCAACTAAAGAGCAAGGGAAATTCCTTACATTTATAGATATTAGAGGGGGTGGGTCTCTAAGTTTAGCAGATTAGTGAAGGTTCTAGATAGGATAAATATGTGGCTGGTCCCCTCTACAGGGCAGCCTATTTGATCTAACATCTCAGCCCTTTTGCTTATACATATATATAAAGAAGCAACTTCACAGAACAAGGGTTAGAGGGAGGTAGGGCCCAAGGGGTTTATGGGTATTGACTTCAGTTCTGGCTACTTCCTGCTGAAATTGGGGCATTGTGAGGATTAAGGTCAAGCCTCCCTCCCTGTTCATCCTGTGCTGTTAATTGGCCAATTGGTGAATCTTGAGTCAGGGGCTGGTGTCTATATTCTTGAATCAAGAGGATGCTAGCCACATGAGTCTATGTAGCATGCTGGATGGTGGTTTCAATGCATCTAGTTTAACAGCTGGACTAGAAAGAGGTTAGCTGGTTTTGAAGGGAATTTGAGATCCTCCAGGAGGTCACAAGAGTAGGTAGAGTCAGCATAAGGATGATTCTAAGAGCTGATCTTCTAGAATAGCCTCAAGAGTTGGGCTCATGTCTGATTTAAATGTGGGGGCTGTGCTGTCCTCACAGTCTGAGAGCTAGTTTTATCCTGGAAAAATAGATGGAGCACTAGTAGACTAATAGTTTAGTGGGGGGATGGGGGTGGTGAGGAGGACCAAGTGGGAGGGGTTTAGGAATTGGGTGGTTTTTTTTTTTTTTTTTGTCTTTTTGAGACAGAGTATCCCTGTAACCCCAGCTGTCCTGGAACTCACTATGTAGGCCTGGCTGGCCTTGAACTCAGAGATCCACCTGTCTCTCCCTTCTGAGCACTGGGATCAAAGGTATGCGCTCATTAGGATTTTTAGTAGACCCATTTTTCCATTCTTCTGACTGGATGGACACAGGGTGAAGGTGAAGAAGATCAAGTTGTAACCTGGAACACCAAAAGATGTTATCTAGATCTCGTTTGACTTTCCCTCAGCTCAAAAGACGTCACCTGCATTTCCTTTCACCATCCTTTAGCTTCTAGGTCCATGGTTTTCCAAGCTACTGATAGGGCAGGAACCCAAAAAGGAGGGGCCAGGACCCCCGGAGTAGAGCAAAACCCTAGAGAGGCCACCAGAACTCTGGGTAGGGTAGAGCCTGAGGGACCACTAGAGCCCTGACAGTACGGGAGGGAGGGGCTTCTGATGGCTAGATTGGAAGAGCTCCCTTTGAAGAAATCCATGTCAGCAGCCTCTCAAACACCAGGGTTTGGAACCTTGTTTTAAATAATGAAGATTCTTTCCAGGTTTGGTAGAAAGACAAGCTGAGAAGGACTTTTGTTAATCAATCCTTTAATAATGCCAGTCACCCACAGCCAGGGGAAGCTGGAGTAGGAGATCCAACAGCAACCCAAAGATACATTCTTTTCATTATTAATGAGATGACTTAGTGGGAAGAGGTGCTTGCCACCCAGCCTGATGACCTGAGTTCAATCCCTGTAACCCACATGGTGTAAGGAGAGAATCAACTCCTCAATTCATCCTCTGCCCTCCACACATGAGCTGTAGCATAAACACCTAGTCTCTCTCTCTCTCTCTCTCTCTCTCTCTCTCTCTCTCTCTGTCTCTCAACAACAACAAATATATATTCTTAGGTTCTCAAAGATCCATAAAAGAACATAAACTAAACACATTCAAAAGGATGCAGCCTGGGGCTGGAGAGATGGCTCAGTGGTTAAGAGCACTGGCTGCTCTTGCAGAGGACCTGGATTTGGTTCCCAGAACCCACATGGCAGCTAACAACTGTCAGTAACTCTAGTTTCAGGGGATGACACTCTTTTCTGACCTCTGAGGGCATTGCACCACACAAGTGCACTTATATACATGCAGGTAATATACTCATACACATAAAAAATTTTAAAAATTTAAAAAACAAACAAACAACACCAAATCAAGATCATACAGTGTACTATGTCCAAAAAAAAAGTACAGATAAACAAATATTTCAGTGCATGTGCTGTTGATTCAGTGACATCTCCAGAGACAACTCAATTTATTAAAATCAATAGCTTTTCCCTATCTTAGCATTAACCAATGATAAAATATGAACCAACAACTGGCAACAGAATAATATCCATAAATTATTTTAATCAAGACCATATGAGACTTCTATAGAAAAACCATTAAAACTTGAATACTTTTTTTTCTTTCTTTCTTTGAAATCAGGCTGTTGGATTTCAGGGCTACAGATCTAGAGGAAAAGTCAGCATGCAAGCCTTTGGACAGAGTGCACACAGGCTTTGCTCACATGCGCACAGCTGGTTCAGTGTTGGTGCCCAGGACTTTGGACTCTGTAAAAACTCTAGTTTTGCAAACTATTACTAAGTTCCTGGGCTTAATAGAAACTCTGGGGAGCAGATGTAAATTTTGCCCCCAAATAAAATTTCTTTAGTTGCTCTCTTTTCAACATAAAGACAAACTCATTTCAGAAAAATGCAAATAAAGGACTGACTGGTGAGATGGTCCAGCAGGTAAGGATGCCTACTCCCAAGCTTGATGGTGATCTGAGTGACCTGAGTTCCATCCCCAGGACCCACATGGTGGAAAGACAGAACTGCCTCCTAGAAGTTGTCCTCTGACCTCCAAATGTGTGCTGTGCTGCATACATTGTACACTCTCCCCAACACAAAACAAATAATAAATAAAGTGTAATAAAACTTTAGTGTGTTTTGTTCGACTCTTTTGGTTTTCTGGAGACAGTCTCACTACATAGCCCTGGCTGGCTGGAAATCACTATGTAAACCAGGCTAGCCTTGAACTCAGAGAGATCCTCCTGCCTCATAAAATTTTAAAAACAAAAAATAGAAATAAGTAAACAGAAAAAAAATCACAATTCAGTCACAGCTGTGATTAACGCCTGCCTTTGTACCTTTATGAGTGATTTCTAAATCGATGTTTTAAAACGGAAAAGATACTTGGTAAAGCCTGAAACTTGAGATGGAGGCCAGCCTGGTATACAAAGTGAGTTCTAGGCCAGCTGGGCCTGAGGGGAAAGATCCTATCTCAAAAGCGTGACGCTCAAAGCACTGCTACTGATAGCCGACTTGAGGGCTTGACCACGCACCCCTTTGTGCAGCACGGGTTTTTCTCCTACTTAAAAGTCACTGATCCCTGTTTCTATTTCTGCACCAAGTCGCTCCTGGTGAGCTTTCTCTTATCTATGCAAGCTCACCCATGCTCCGGAACCCCACTCACCTCTCTGGATGCCTTCCAGGAGATTCATCACTGTTTCTACTGTTTTCTCCCCTGACTTCTAGAACTGATCACTATAGACAGAACTGTCTTCTCCAGTGCCAGCTCCCTTACCAACCTGTCCCACCTGTCCGCAGCTCTCACCTCCTTCCATATAGAAAACACATATTCATCCTCCATGCTATGAACAGCTGGGACCCAAATGTAGTAAAGGTAAGGTGTCAGTGTATGAGAGCGACTTTGCTCTGTAAAAGGCATCTTCCAGGTTCTTCGGGTGATGATCTGAAATGGGAGGAAGAACTGCAACAGAGAGAAAGGAAAGGAAGAAATGAAGGAGGGGCAAAGAGACAGGGAGAGGAATGGACAGGAGAAGTCGTAGATTTGGGTCTATGCTCCACTCTCTGTGGCCTCTCATCTAATGTCCTTCATTTTTCCTAATTTATAAAATAAGAACAGCAAATTTAAAATTTTGAAACTTGTTGTGATGGTTAAGTGAGGTAAATTTCTATTTACTTCTTTAGAGACCCAGTCTACCTGTGTGACCTCTGCTCGTCTCAAACTCATAATCTTCCAGCCTCAACTTTCCAAGTTCTGGAATTACAAGTGCAAAACACCATTCTCGGCTTAAGTGAGATAATTTAAAAGTGATTAGTACTTGAAAACGTTCAATCGATGCTATTAACTATAATGGTTAGGTATCAGCTTGACTGGGCCATTGGGAACCCAGATGTTTTGGCAAGACATTATTCTGGGGTATTTTGGATTGACTGCCCAATGAAGGTTAGCATCATTTAATCAGTCAAAAGACTGACTAGAATAAAAATAACCAGCCTCCCATGAGTAAGAAAGATGGACTGCCCGCTATCTGCTTAATTTGGGCTAGAACATCAGCCTCTTCCTTTTGGACTCAAACTGAAAAGTTGGTCATTGCTGGGCTTCAAGCCTGCCAGTCTTTGGACTGGAACTGTGCCATTAGTCTCCTGGTTTACAGGCCTTTGGATTTGGACTAGAACTTTCCTACTGACTCCCTTGGATCTCCAGCTTCCCACTCGCAGATTTGGGGACCGATCAGTCTCCATGATCATCTAAGCCAATTCTTTACAAGTCACACACATACACACATCGGCCCACACACGTGTGCACACATACACAGCCCCCAACCCTGGCTCCCTCATGACATACACACACACAGGCCTATACATGTGCACACATACATACAGGCCCACATACATGCATACACACATATGTATACACACACATAGTCCCACGGCATGTACACACACCCAATTTTTTGTTTTTTTCCTTGAAATCCTGGACTAATGAAGCAATGCATATTACAATTTAATTATATTTTATAATATTCAAGACACCCTTACTTTTTTGTCTAATCCAGTTCTATGGAAAATTATTTTGTTTGCAAAATGAGGAACTGACATAAATTCTAGGGGGAAACTTCCTGAACCAGGACTTCAGGAAGTTTTGTTTCTGCAAGATAGCTGCAGAAAGTGGCTTTCTTTCTCCCCTTCCTTCCTTCCTTTCTTCCTTCCTTCCTTCCCTTTTTTGAGGTCAAGGTTTTATACCGGTTTTTACCTTTTTATTATTATTGCTTTGGTATCTGCTGAGTTAAACAGTGACCAAAATCAGAGGAAATAAGAGGCTGTATGAAGCAAGCAAGCAAAAGCTCTGTGGGTTAAAAGGACCCTGCAGGAGCCCAGGCCCAGTGGCTAAGGGAAATACTTTAATAAATGTTAGCAGAAGACCTTTCCAGTGACAGGGTGGAAAAATTCGGGCCATGACCCTAGGAGGCCAATGACACTGCTTCTCGGCTTCACAGAACAATTTTCTGTGGCTTGCACACAGTCAGAACCAGATGAAACCTTACACATTACCCAGTTTGCAGATTGTAGAGAGATGGTAGGGACGTTGCTTTTGACTCCCCGATCCCCATATAAAAATGGTGAAAGGGAAATCAAAGTCTCACGAACAGTGACAGTAAAACGAGTGATAGCTTATCTCTATGATCCCCCAAACGCAAGTGGGTGGGGGTAAACCAGCAGGCAGAAAACCCATCGTGGCTTCTGTGAGGGAAAACAAGAGGACAGGATGGTGTGTAGGAGGCTCAGAATGGGAGAAGACTTAACAGGCTGCGAGAAGCCCGGGGAGGGCTGCAGCTAGTTCAATCAGGGAGCTATGTTGGTCGCCAGTGCTAATGAGTGTAAGCTCCACGCCCTGGGGCTGGAACAGCACAAACATGGTGTACAGTAATACTTTAACAATATGATTGATAGGTTCTGTGGTATAAACACTGCCATCGTGGTCAATTGCAGGTATCAACAGGAACATGAAGCTGGGGAGAGCTGTACACAACTGACTCTTGCAAGTGGAAGCCAGCTGTGGGAAGAGCCAGGCTTCTTTCCAGACCCAGCTGAACACTGAGTACAAAATGCTGAGAGTGAAATCAAAACTGAGCAGAATAAGGACAACAGCAGTGATGGGAGGAGAAGGCTGAGAAGTTCTCTCTCCTTCCTGGGGAATGGATCAGAGGGATGGAATGGAACGGAGCCAGGGAATGTCAGCAGACACTGCCAGGTTTCTGAACACTATGAAGAAACAAAGGAAGGTGCCCTGTAAGACTAGCGTGGCTACTTCAAATCAAACCACCTTCCAACAGCTGGGAAAACTAAGGCCTCATTGAAAGGAGCAACAGAAAGTGTTTTGGTGAAATCTCAATGTTATCGTAAGAAGTCATGCTCGTTAAGAGCGCATTGAGAATCAGAAACAGCTGGGCATGGTGGCACACAACTTTAATGGCAGCACTCAGGAGGCAGAGGTAGGCAGATCTCTGTGAGATGGAGGCCAGCTTGGCCTGCATAGCGAGATTCAGGCCAGCTGGGGTACAGGAGGACCCTGAGCGAAGACAGAAGACATGCTCATCCTGAGCCATGGACTCCAGGTTGGAGGCCACACGCCTATGATGAGTTAAAGTAGCCCAAGCCACTCTGCAATGCTGAGGGTGGCCTCTTCCTTCCACTCAACCAACAACTTCCTGCTCACTCATGACTTCCATTCACCAGGGATTTCTACCTAGAGGCATACCATGTGCCAGATAACCTCATCACGACCCCAAATTATCCATTCTTTATTCCTTCCTGGCTCTAAATGGAAGCTAGTTAACCACTGACAAATGATATTTCAGTGATGAATATTAGCTTCATAAAGTTTCCTTCCCCATGCTTTCACACAGTAGTGATAGTCCATCTACTTTCATTGCTGAATTCACCTAAAGAATAATTATCAAAGGGGGCCGTAGAGATGGCTCAGAGGTTAAGAGCACTGGCTGCTCTCACAGAGGACCCGGGTTCGATTCCCAGCACCCACTTGGTGGCTAACAACCGCCTGTAACTCCAGTTCCAGGGGATCCAATGCCCTCTTCTGGCCTCTGTGGGCATTACATGACATGGGTGCACTTACATACATGCAGGCAATGCACTCATATGCATAAAATAATAAATTACTTTTTAAAAGAATAATATGGGGATTTCCCATGCGCACATCAAAAATTAAGCAGGATAAGGGGAAGAGATTGTTAGGCAAGCTTTAGTAGTTTAGTTTCTTTGGTAGGAAATCAAACCCTATATTGACTAGAAAGAAGGGCTGTGGCATGGTTTGGGCCATATAAGAGGCAGGGACACATTCGGGATTGTGGTAGTGAGAGTTCTGGTCTCATGGCTTGCCCCCCCACCCCCAAGAATGAGATGGGCAGAGAGTGATGGGTGAACAAATGGGAGGACTTTTATTCGTCAGGGAAAAACAATTCGAACAGGAAATGGAAGGTCATAAGGCAGGAGTGACAGCTCAAGCAGGAAAGAGAAGCAGGATGCCAACCAAGAGAAATTATGAACATTATAACTCTAAATCCTTGGTGGGCCTCAGGATGCCGACCAAGAGCAGTCTTCTGAATGACAAGTCTGTGGAGGGCAGGTCAGTAGTCAGTAGAAGAGGCAGGTCTTAGAGGGTCAACTGTAGGACTGCCCCAAGGCAGGAACAAGTTCCCTGCAGAGGAACAGATGGGTCCCCTGCACATCTGGCACCAAGAACAAGGTTGTCCTTGGTATAGGAACGAGTTATCTGCCTTTGGCCAATCTCAAGGCAGAAACAGTCTTCCCTCTCTGAGGAATGGTCCAATGACTCTGATGACAGAGAGGCTGTGTACAGGGATTTGTAGTCCCAGGCAGGTCCTGAGTGGCTGGGAGTGTGTATGCAAATGAGGTGAAGAAAAGGGACTAATCAGGAAGGAATCTGTCAGTCTAAGAAAGGAAAGCAACAGCCCATCCAAACCAGGGAATTGTCAATCAGGATCACCATTGCTCTTCTGGCATCTGGGGCTTCTTGCTGCTGGGGTCTCCTGGAGCTCTTCTACCCTCTCACCAGCACAGTTCAAGAACCACACTTTTTTTTTTTTTTTTTGGAGACAGGGTCTCCCTGTAGCCCCAGCTAACCTGGAACTCACTATGTAGACCAGCCTGACCTTCATCTCACAGAGATCCATTTACCTCTGTCTCCCAAGTGCTGGGATTAGAGGCATGCACCAGCAAGCCTTGCACACGTTTTAAAAAATATTATCTTTAAAAATATTATTTTTCTATGTGTTTGCCACAGTGTTCGTGTGGGGGTCAGAGGACTGTGCAGTTGGCTCTCCTATCACTTTTACGTGATTCCAGAGATCGAACTCACATTCACTGCTGAACCAACTTGCCAACATAAATACATTTTGATTCTCAAGATTCAGGAAATTTTCCTCAAAATTCATGTCATTTCCTCACTTTGCAAATAAAACAAGTTTCCATAGGATCTTGACTATTGTGAAAAGGTATACCAAATACAATTTTAAGCAATAATATAAATTAGTGTATTAATGTGAGTTTTCTAGAGAAACAAATACAGTAGTGTGTGTGTGTGTGGTGTGTAAATAGATTTATTATGATGCATTAACTCACATGATTATAGATTCTGATAAAGTCCCCTTGTTTCATTATGTGTTTTCTTATTAAAATTTGGGAAGAAAGCTTGGTCTTATTTAATCTATTTATTTATTTATTTATTTATTTATATTTATTTTTAGAAGAAGCATTTCATTACAGCTTTAACATCTTTGCTCTGGAATCTTTTTTTTAAAGAAGAAAATCAGGAAACAGCATTAGACACATCTGTTCTTCTTAAAGCCCCTCCACAGCACTCAGGCTCCCTTGATCTCATCTCTATCACTGTGTCCCTCATGCTTGGGAAGCATCTGTCATTCTCCATCAGGCTCAGCTCACTGGAAGGAGGACAGCCTTCTGCCCTACTACTCCTCTCCCAAAGAAGTGTCAGCCTGGTCTTCAGGACCCTCACTGGGTTGTTTTTTTCTTCCTCATAACTCTGGTCCATAAATTGCTCTCCATCTCATAACATTTTTACCCAAGAAAAACATTTGCAAGTATTTGTAATTTTGGATTTGCAAGTCTACTCCCCAAGGGATGAATGACACCAGGAGGCCAGTACTTCATGGACCCAGAGTCCAAACCCATTTCTTCAGCTTCCTCTTCCCTTAGCAGTTCAGTGCTGGGCCTCAGAGGTGCACATCTAGTGTTCACATTTTTTATGCTTGTTAAAATAAGTTTCTGTCTGGGCTCTGCCTACTTCCTTTCAGACCTCCCAACTTTTAATGCCCACTGTTGGTGTGTGAACACCTCCTCTCACTTGCCCCTCACATGGTCCTGGGAGGAACCTGTATTATGAAAGTCTCAGAGGGCTGAACCTCGAGATGTCCACATTGTAACTTGTTAATAGCATTTATTAGCCGCCACTTACCCTCTCCCCAGCACCCTGCCGGTATTTCTGAGCATCACATCCCCAATAGAGTTGCTCCTCATGAATCCTTGTCTCATAACCTGAATCTGGGAGAAACGCAAGCCTAAGGAGTCTTTTCACTTTCCCAGACACCTGCACACTTGCCATGTGTACACACACCACACATACAACAAAGTGTTTTAGTGTGTGTAGGACATGCCTTAAGATGATCCCCAAATGAGTCACATCCTCCAAACAGCCCAAGAGTGGAGGGAGCTTGTTACTTAGCTCTAGGTAATACATCTGGAAAAAGTAATGGATAGTCACGCCAATGATGGGTTTTCTGATAGCAAACTAAAGAGAGTTTTTCCAGCTGACTGGGAAGGAGCAAGCTGCTTTGCTTGAAGTACCCACAAAAGTCACACAGCAGAATAGCAGGTGGCCCCTAGGAATCAGGTTTGGTCTCTGGAAAAAACCAGGGACCTCAGTCCTACAACCATAAGGAAATGAATTCTGGAAACAACCTGGGTGAGTTTGGAAACTGGTTCTTAGGTTGGGCCTCTGGTGAGAACACAGCCCTGCTGACACTGCAGCTGCAGTCTGAGACTCCGGCTAACCTGTGTGCCCTCGACATACAGAAATCCTGAGATAACAAATGTGTGCTCCCTGAAGCAAGTAGGTTTGTGATCATTTGTTATGGAACAGTAGGATACAAATACACCCTCTGTGGAACCTCTTTGTGTATGCATGTGTGTGTGTGTACATGTTCATGTGTGTGTGCATGTGGAGGCCAGAGGACAATCCCAGGTGTCATTTTTCAGGTGCTTTCTACTTTTTCCTTTGATGGAGTCTCTCTGGTGTGGAACTTGTCAAAGTAGCCTAGGCTGGGTGGCCAGTAAGCCCCAATGAGCTGCCTGCCTCCACCTCCCCTGGGCTGGGATTACAAGCAGACCACCATGCCCAACTTTTTTACATGAGTTCTGGGGATCAAAGTTGATTCTTGTGCTTGCAAGGCAAGCACTTTACCTATGGAGCCATCTCCCTAGCCCCATGGTGTGGACTTGCTCCTTCCCATTCCCTAGGACCCTGTTGGCAGAGGTCTGCCATCAGCATAACTCTGGGCCCACTTTGCTTTTAATTTTTGTCTCTGAGGATAGCAGTAGTGCTACCCTTCCCTGTTCCTTTTGAATTGCTTTCAATAGAAGTGATGATTACACTGGCCTAGCAAGTCTCCAGTGGGTATGAGTGTCTCCATTCAAACCTCCCTACAAATTCTTTCTAGAAAGCTTGATCCAGCAAAGCCTGGCTTCTAGAATGTGAAAACCGGGTCGTGGTTCACAGGACCTTGTTCCAGGATCATTTCAAAAGTCTGTTGGGTTGTAACACAGCTCATAAAGTTCTTTCTTCCCAAGCACATACATCAGGGAGGTACCTTATGAGTTCAGGCAATCCTTCAAGATTCAGTGACCGGAAGCACTCCTCTGTGGTGGGAACAGAACAGCAGCTCTGAGAGTTCATGTTTGTTTTATGGGCTTCCTGGAGCTGCAGATATAGTCTAGGGAACTCTACTGGCCTCCTTGTGTTCTGCTATTTGCTTCATCTAACATCTCAACACTCTTTCCAATTAACGTTCAAGGGTTTCTTACCTAGAGGAGCTGGGGAGGGGGTGTCCTTCTGGCATCTTGACTGAATGGAGTTTTCCCTGACATGTAGCTCTCATCTGATAGTTGTCTCAAGTGTGAGCCACAGGCATGCTTTCCTAACCCAGATCATTACCATATCTATTCTTGGATTTATCTTCCAAGATGAAGTTAACAGATTTATTTATTTTTAAATTCTTATTTATTTTTATTTTGTGGTTGTGTTTTGCCTGCATGTACGTAAGTGCACACATGGGTACAACGCCCATACAGGCCAGAAGACAGTGTCAGATCTCCTGCAACTAGAGTTACAGACAGTTGCGAGCCGGCATGTGGGTGCTGGAGACCAAACCCAGGTCCTCTGCAAGAGCAGCCAGTGCTCTTAACTACTGAGCTCAGCCCCTATTTATTTATTTACTTATTTTTATTATTATTATTATTATTATTATTATTATTATTATTTTAGACAGGGTTTCACTATGTATCCCTGGCTGACCTGGAACGCATTATGTTGACCAGGCTGGTATTGAACTCACAAAAATCTACCTGTCTCTGCCTCCCAAGTGTCGGGATTAAAGGCATGTGCTACCACCCTGACTGAAGTTGAGATCTTAATAATTCACTCTCTACTTTGCTTCTCCATCATTGCATCAGAGAGCTGAAAAACTAGCATCCTGATAAAGTTTTATTTCCCTTCTCTGCGAATAATCTTGCAAAACTCTTTGCATTCATCCCACTTGAAAGCAGTCTTCAAGAAAGAAACTTTTCAACTCAGTCTCATCACAGCGCACAAGTATTCCCCAGATGAGCAGCGACTCAGAGCCACCACTCATCCCAAGAACACCACTTCTCCACATACCTCTGTTGTCTTAAATACTAGGCTGCTGCTGCTCGGCATTTAGGGGGTGAACAGGCATGGTCAGTGGCTGCCTTTGGCTACCTCCAGGCTGGGTCAAGGCCAGCTCATGCTTAGGCTGTAAGTTTGCCACTCTCTCAGCTCCCTCCCAGGCTCAGCCAGTGTTCCCTGAAGCACAGCCTCCATGTTGAGAGAACTGCAGCTGTGGATGCAGATCATCTACGTCTTTCCTTTGACAGCTTTGCTTATGGAGACTCTCAGGAATTTTAATCAAGCTGCAGAACTTTCTGTTAAATCCTTATCCCAGAACACTGACTGTCTGGAGCAATATCCAGTTACAATGTACTGAGAGCCTTTGTCCAACTGGCAGGTTGGCTGTGGGGGTGGGGGTGGGGGTCTAGGGACACATGTCACCGGGCTCTCCATTTAAATACCTGCCTTCACGATTTCATTAAATCCATTCAATGACCCTTTAAAACAGTCTTTGCTAGTGTTTTTGTTTTGTTTATTTCCATTTTGTAGATGGGAAAACAGCCTCAGAGAGAGTAGGCAAGCTTTCAAAGCCACATCACTATAGTTGGCAGATCTGGGACTGAAAATATGTTTAGCAACAAAATTCATGTTTTTTCCTTGCCTTTTGATGTGAAGGAAGAAAATTTACAGACTGCTTTATAAACCTAGTCACAGCTTGATTGCTGTGTTAGACTTTTTGTGGCAGCGACAAAACAGCTAAGCAAGATAACTTAAAGGAGGAGAAGAAGGGTTATTTTGTTTCTAGTCTGAGAGGTCTCAGTCCATCATGGTGGGGAGGGTGTGGCAGAGAAGAGCAGAGGGGAGTGGAACTCAGGAGTGCCTGTGCTAGTGGGAGCTCCCCTTCCTCCTTTAGGGCCTCCAGCCTCAGGATGCTGCCATGGACATTCAGAGCAGGAGTTCCCCTCTAAACTAATCCTCTCTGGACACACCCTCACAGACTTAGCAGGAAGTGTGCTTGCCTAATCTTCTAGGCAGCTCTCTATTCAATCAAGTTGATAACTTAGCCATCACAGTTGCTTTCTGAGTAACGTCTGCCTTGAGGTTTTTGTGTTGTACTCTGCCTTTGTGATAAAATTCACTAGTACCTAGTTAGTATACCTGCTTTCCCTATGAAGAAGAGGGAAGCAGTCTGGGCCAACTTCCAGGTTTTCCGGTGTGGAGTAAGGCTGAGTGCAGCAGTAGGGCTCTCAGAGATGGGCCTCTGCAGAGCATCAAGGTGGGTTGGATGGAGAAGAGTTAAGTGGTGCTTGAGCTAGAGTGCCTGTTGGCCTCCCAAAGAGCCTGAACCACAGCCAGACATTCCAGGCTTTTTTTGTAAGCCATGTTTAGTTTCAGCAAATCTGCATTCTCAGTGAAGTCAAATTTACAGGAGTTTGAAGCTTTTGGAAATGGGTTTATTTCTATTAGCTGTGTCGTTTTCTTGGCTTAAGCATAAAGGATATATTCTCAGTTTGATGTTTGCTTTGATTTACCATAAGATGATGTTCTTAAACACTGGGAATCCGCAAGAGTGTTTCTCCACATAAAATCTGAACACAGCACAGGTTCGAAAATAACATTTTAATATATAATCATGTCAATTTTTAGAAACAAGAAATACATCTTTAAAATATTGATTATAAGCTGGATATGGTGGAGTATGCCAGTAATCCCAGTATTTGAGAGGCTGAGGCTGGAGGATCACTGTGAGTTTGAGGCCAGCTTAAGTGACATAGTGAATGAAAGGCCAGAATAGGATATTTAGTGGGAGACTGTGTCAATAAAAACAAAATAAATAATAAATAAGTGAATGTTAATTCTTAAAAGTACAAATAAAGCTTTTTTTTTTGTCTTTTGAGACAAGGTCTCCCTGTATCCCCAGCTAGCCTGAAACTCATTATATAGACCAGGCTAGCCTCAGTCTCACAGAGATCCACCTGCCTCTGCCTCTAGAGTGCTGGCACCACCATGCCCTGCTCAAAGAAAGTAATTTTTAAAAGGTTATCTCAGTCCTATCACTGACAAAATAAAACTGTTACTAATGATGAACATAGGTTGGTTGGCTTCCTTGCTTGTTTGTTTGGTTGGTTGGTTGGCTGGTTGGTTGGTTAGTTTGGTTTGGGTTTTGAAACAAAAATCTCATTATGTAGTCAAGGCTGCTCTTGAACTGGTGATTCTCCTGCTCAGCCTCCCAAGTGCTGCGATTACAGGCATGCACACCACATCTGGCTTTGAGGACATAATTTTTACCATCTCTCTACATACATGCAGATGGCAAGAGACAGAAATAGCCTTATAGCTATTCAAGTAGGACAATGATTGAAACAGCATTTTAAAATGAAAGTATTAAATTAATTTTTTTAAATAGAAAATGGGCACCTACAGTAAAATTAAAGAAATTCCAACTTTTGATAAATGTCTTCAGTAACAGACTATGTTAATATCTGAAGGAGAATTTACAAAAACAGTCTCAGGGTGCTACAATGGATAAAGCTACTTGCTGCCAAGCCTGAGGACCTGAGTTCCATCCCTGGTGGAAAGAGAAACTGATTCCTGAAAATCATCCTCTGACCTACACACAGACACACACACACACACACACACACATAGTGATACACTTGCACCCACATACACACAAACAAGTAAATGCAGTTTTTAAAAGATTTTTAAAAATAAAAAGCATGCTTAAGAACTCAAACCACATTTCATATTGCAGATAATGTGTTTTCATTTCAGGAAATTCTACTACCACCTAGCTAAGAATGAGGAGATAAAAACACTTCTGTATTCCCCATTTCTTCCCCTTTATCACTAATATTCTGGTTTTTAATGATGTTGTGGTTTAAACATTCCTATGTCATTCTGCTGGGATAATTCCTAGTATTTCTACTACAACTTTAAAGTCAATGACCACTATTGGCTTGATTTTAATGAATTTGTTACTATTATTGCTTTTGGCCATATTTCTCCCTGTCTAAGTGTTCTGTTTTATCTCTTCTTTACTGTATTTGGATTGCATCATCAGACAATGTCTTTTCTCAGGAAAGGCCCCTGGGATCTAGATATTTAATCCATGTGTGGTTTTATCTTGGCCCGTGTAACCCTGGATTCCTCATCATTTGGATGGATCCAAATATAATCAAAATTTTCTTTTACTTTATCTTATTTTCTTGATCTGTATGTTCTATTCTCTTCTACAGGAAAAAGTCACCCCTTTTCATGGCTTCCATACCTATAACCTTCTCTCTAATCACATAAATAAACATATTTAGATCTTTCCCTTTTCTTTGTATAATTCCTCAAGTTAACTCATGGTGCCATACCATTTTCTTTCTTTTTAGAAAAAAATTTAATTATTTTTATTTATGTGTATGAGGTTATTGCCTGCATGCATGCAAATGCACCACAAGTATAATGTCCACGAAGGCCAGAAGAGGGCATCAGCTCCCCTGGAACTGGAGGTACAGACGGTTTTAGCCCCCATGTGAGTGCTGGGCCTGAACCACTGCAAGAGCAGCCAGTACTTTCAGCTGCCGCACCATCTCTCCGGTCCCTTTCCTTTTGCTTTTATTCTTCTTTGAAACAGTGTCAGCTTCTCTCTTCTTAGAGACACTTTTTCTTCGGGCTGGAGAGATGGCTCGGCAGTTAACAGTGTGATTTGTTCTTGCAGAGGACCTGAGTTCAATTCCCAGCACGCATGCTAGGTGGCTCACTACTACCTGTAACTCCAGCTCCAGGGGATCCAACACCTTCTTCTAGCCTCCCTCCCTGGAGGGTAGAATACACCTGCATTCACATGTGAACACCCACAGAGATGCACACAATTACACAATTAAAAATAAAATCTTAAAATATGTATTTTTCTCTTCAATTATTCCTATTTTAGCTCTTCTCTTTGTGATATTTGTTTATTTATTTAGGTGCTGGAAATCAAACCTGGGCCCACACATACTAGGCAAACAGTCTATGACTGATACATCCCCAGCCCTAGTGCTAAATTCTTTCTGTGATAATCAATTTTCCATCACTGTGATAAATATGCATGATAAACTTACAAAGAGAAAAGGCTTACTTTTGACTTACCATTATAGAGGTTCCAGGCCAGTATAAGTTACTTTCAACTTGGGATTTTGTGGTATGAATGAGCCAGTGAGGGAAACCAATCACTTCAAGGGTCAGAGGCAACAACAACAACAAACTCAAAAGACTAAGGTCCTAGAATCCCCTTTGAGAGAATGCCACAGTGACTGAAGACCTCGCTAGCCCCACCTCTTAAAGATTCCACCACCCGTCGAGACACCGGCCTGGAACTCACTAGGTAGACCAGGCTAGACTTGATCTCACAGAGATCCAATGGCCTCTGCCTCCCAAGTGCTGGGATTAAAGCGGTGCACCACCACGCCCAACAACTTGCTTTTTTCTCCTGTTAATCCCTTTACTTTTGTAATATCTAACAGATGTGTGATGACTCCATTTTAATTACTACTGTACCAAAAGGTTTGTGTCTCAATGAAAAATTTACCCCATGTCTAGATCATACCTCATGCCATGTCTAGATCATGCCTTATGCTATGTCTAGATCATGTTTTACTCCATGTCTAGATCATGCCTTACTCCACGTTTAGATCATGCCTTACTCCATGTCTAGATCATGCATTTCTGGTTATCATTCTAAATCTGTTCATTGTCTAATTTCAAACTCATAAATTTTTGAAAGTGAGCCAGGGAGATGGTTCAATTGCTAAAGCACTTGCTGTGCAAGCGTGGGGACCTGAATTCAGATCCCCATCACCACATAAAAGCCAGGCATGGCAGCATGTGCCTATAAGCTCAACACTAGGAGGCAGAAACAGGAGAATTTCTGGAACTTGCTGGCCAGAGAGTCATCTAACCAAATTGGTAAGCTCCAGGTTCAGTGAGAGGCCCTGTCTCAGAATATAAGGTAGAGACTAATTAAGCAGGTGTCCAATGTCAGCCTCTAACCTACACACATGTACTCATGTGTGTGTGTACACACAACCTCATTCATACGTATGTGTCCATACACAAAATAAAATGTAATAAAAATATTTAACATTTGACACTAGCAATTCATCAGATACTTACTTTGATATGTATAGTACTATGTTCTAGAATCTAAAAAGGTTCCAATTCCTGTGATACTCACAAATCTAGGCTTTTACCAGTAGGTTCATTTTTGCCTGAACATTGTCCCTAAAACTGCCTTTCCAGCTGCCTTCATGGGGCCGTCAGGCTGCAGGGCAGGACCTTAATCTTGGTCATAAACTTCTACTTTCATGCCCTGTTATATATGTCTATACTGTTTGTCTCCTGATTGCAACATAGCCTGTAATCTGCCCTCCAGTAGGACACAGTGATCCATCATTACTGTGCACGTTCTTTGATTTTTGTAGAAGTCCCCAGTGACTTCAGAGGCTGATCCTGGCTGAGGGAAGTATATGATCCAGATACAAGTTGAACAGAAGATTGTTGGAATGGGAACGGATTGTTCATTCCATGGTTATCAACTTGCCCCGTGGGCAAAGATCAGTAAGACCTGCTTAGCTTGGATCACACTTGGTTGAAAGAAATGAATGAGCACTAGTTTCCCTGTCCTAATTGCCTTACATTGAATCATTTCACTTATCCACATTGAACTAGACCTTGAGGCGTTAGTGCAAGGCTTTCATTTTATAGAGAAATTGAGGCCTGGAAGGCATGCATGTATTCAAGATCATAAATATTTTAAATGATAACGACACTTGGAAGAGAGGCTGTATGCCCTAAGAGGTAGGAGAAAAGAGACCAGTAGAACAAGCCAGATACCTGGAGGAAGAGGATCGCTTCACTGGAACCCTTCAGTAGCCGGTGAAAGAGTTCTAGAGGGATTGCAGAGATGGCGCGGTGAGTGGTTAACAGCACATACTGCTGTTGCAGAGGACCTGAGTTCAGTTCCCAGCACCCATGTGGAGCGGCTTACAACTGCCTGTAATCCCAGCTCCAAACGATCCAACACCCTTTTCTGGACTCTGTGGGCACCTTTACTCATAGGTATACAGACTCACACATACACAGACGATTTGAAATAAATCTTTTAAGGAAATTGTTCTTGGACTGGAGAGATGGTTCATCAGTTAAGAGCACTTATGCTCTTGCAGCAGACTTGGGTTCAGTTCTCTGTAGGCACATGGAAATTCGAAGTCATTGGCAACTCCAGTTCCAGGGGATCCAATGCTCTCTGGCCCCACAGGCACCAGGCATGCACATGATATGCATACATATATGCAGATAAAACACCCATACACATAAAAATTTTTTAAAAAATGTTATTCTAGGAATTCCTGATAGAAGTCACAATAAGTTTGAAGGCAGAGAAAATGATTATTTATTGATCTGTCACTTTACTTTGGGGCCTTTTTTAAGTTTCTATTTTATGTGTATGAGGTATGAGTGTATTGCCTAGATGTATGTGAGCACACTGTGTTGTGCAATGTGACGGAGGTCAGAAGAGGGTGTAGAATTCCCCTGGAACTGGGGCTGGAGAGATGGCTCAGCGGTTAAGAACACTGGTTGTTCTTGCAGGAGACTCGAGTTCGAATCCCAGCACCTACATGGCAGCTAACAATTGTCTGTAACTCCAGTCCCAGGGAACCCAACAGCTTCTTCTGACCTCCACAGGCATTGCACGACACGGGTGCACTTACCTACATGTGGGCAATACACACATACATATAAAATAAAAAAATAAAATTTTAAAAAGTTTAAAAAAAAATTCTCCTGGAACTGTAGTTAAGGACAGTTCTTAGCCGCCATGTGGGTGCTGGGAATTGAACCTGGATCCACTGCAAGAGCGGTCAGCGCTCCTAACCACTGAACCAGCTCTCCAGCCCTACTTTTGGTTCTTTTGAGGCACTGAAACAGCTAAATGCCTTAGTACTTTGGCTAAAATATATTTGTAAGTATAAAAAGAGCAGATGGAGGAGGACAGGGCATGGATGGAAAATTAGTCTGGTAAATTAAGATTGAGACATGCCAAACACAAATAAGATGGGTTTGGAAATAAATAGATTTAGGCTTAAAGATTTTTCTTTCATTGACCAAAGTGCTTTATCAGACACATACTGTATAAATATATTTTTCCCATTTTGTAGCATGTCTTTTAAATTTTCAACAGTATATTTTAAAGAAAAATATTAAATTTTGGGGCTAGTTAGGTAGCTCAGACAGTAAAGTGCTGTCATCAGCATCCATGTAAAAAACTAGCTGTGGTGGCACATACTTGTGGAGAGGCAGAGACAGATGAATCCCTGGGGCTTGGTGTCCTGCCTAGGCTAGCCTAATTATCAAGCCCCAGGTCCCAATGAGAGAAAAACAAGGGGTATACATCCTGAGGAATGATACCCAAGGCTGACCTCTGGTCTCCACGCTCATGTACATACATGTATACGTGTGAACCCTCATACATGAACATGCACACACACCTGCACACATACGTTCACATAAATGTTAAAATTTGAGGCCAGATTTGTCCTTTTCTTCTGTGGCTTGTGCTTTCTGACTCCTAAGAAATCTAACCCGCGGTCATGCAGATTTTTACCCACATTCAACCTGGACACACATGGCTTCTAATTTAGTCTTCCTGCCATTTTAGAACTCCAGGAACGAGGAGTGCGGTCTGGACAGCAAATGTGGGGGGGTGAGAATGGCTGGTGGACACCCTAGGCGTCTTGCAGGCTCCACAGGGCGAGATGAGGCAGACCGTGGGGTGAGACGGCGCGTGAGTGCGTGGGCGAAAGGTACGAAAGCAATCAGGAACGGAGGGCCACTGTGTGGCAGTCGCAGGGCTTGAATGGTGTGGGGGTTATGAGGCCCTGTTTCTTTGTAAGGCATCTCCTCCCAGTGTTATATAAAGTATGCAAAATTCAAATAGAACTGTGTTATGCTGGTTTGTCCATCCGTGTCAGGACCACGAGGCCCTGAGTGAGTGAGGCCGGGTCAAACAGAGAGCAGATGGGGGAAACAGTGGAACAGTTGCTCACTTCATGGTGCAGGAAGTGGGGGGGTGGGGAGCAAGGGACGACGTCCAAAGGCATACTTCTAGTGACCTACTTACAATCAGGCCCCACTTCCCCATAACGTTATTATATTATAAATGATTACTCCATTGATCAAGTCAGACCCTTCATGATCCTATTACCTCTCAGTTGTTAGATCTACCGTTTGGGGACCAGACTTTTAACACACGACCCTTTAGGGAGATACTTCATATCAAAAGACTAACACATAAATGACAGGTCTCAGGAAGGGGCTTTGTTATTCAAAGCAAACTCCCCCTTTGTAGGCAGCTTTCCTCTATCACATACTCCTGACATGATGTTTTGCCCTCTGACAGGCCCCACAGCAAGAGAGACCAAGAGATCATGGACTGACACCATGAGACAAATTAAACCTTACCACAATTTAAGTTGATTTTCTCAGGTATTTTAAAATTAATTTCTTTATTTTTATTTTATGTGTATGAGTGTTTTGCTTACATGCATGTAAGTCCGCCCATGTCATTGGAATGCCCACAAAGGCCAGAAGAGGGCATTGGATTCCCTGGAACTGGAGTTATAGACAATTGTTATCCACCATGGGGGTGCTGGGAACTGAACCCAGGTCCTCTGCAATAGCAGCCAGTGCTCTTAACCACAGAGCCATC
>NW_008335815.1:765002-772574 GCF_000622305.1 Nannospalax galili | reverse complement strand
TAAGAAAAGGAGATTCAATTAGAGAAGTCAGACAGATCCAGAGAAGCTTAGCTCCATGTTCTTTGCTCCCACTGTGATAAGCTGCCATAGCCATAGCTGAACTATTATACTATAGGAACACTCAAGAAATAACTCTGTATTGAATTTTCTTTCTCTTCCAGGCCTTTCTGCAGTCTGAGTTCAGTTTCTTGGCTGTAAGGTCTTACAGTAGGACCTTAGGACAGAATTACTGAAAGGATGCCTCTTGGCCCCCAAGTAAAGAACCACCCTGCCTCACTCTCAGTCCACAAAAGTCCACAAAATAGACTGTGTAGCTTTCTTATGGCGAGTACATAAAGGGATAAACATGCTAAAATCTAGCCTGCTTTGCTTCTGGGAGTTCGAGAGGCTGTATCTTTCCGTGAGAAAGGGGGCAGCCTTGATTCAGTTTCTGCCGAGACACCATTTGCTACCACAGTGGTCCTGTCTGGGCAGACCGCAAACTCAAATCTGCCTATGGATTATGGAGTACCATACACCAACAAATTCTCATTTACTTGAGTCTGGCTATGGATTTTAACAAATAAGCAGCACACTATCCCACACATCCTGACTCCTCTGCCTTTCCTACGTCTGCTTGGCTTTGTATTCGCACCGCAGCATTTGCTACTCTTCATGCTTACTTCTTCACTTATTTGTTGTGATCTATCAACAGCCTCCAGCCCTGCTGAAATACATGATCCATAATGGCAAACCTGTTTGTCCATTTAGTTCACTGATGGGTTCCCAGCCACCAAACATCAGGTCTAGGTACATAGCATGTATTCCAGAAAGATCTGTCAAATGACACACCTACTTCATGAATTACTAAAGATTACTAGACTCTCAAATGCATAAGTGATGATCGCCACAACTCTAGAGCTAACTGTTGGACTAGCCTCCCTTCTAACAAGATGGGAGCCATTTGCCCATGCTCCATAGGTCCAAGGGCACTCACCCGGCATGTGTGAGTGCATGCAAACTCCCGGCATCATAGCAATTTCAGGGAGAATGCTTTGTTTTTATTACTCCACCAAGACTGGCTTAAAGTGGTGGTGGTGTTCAAGTGGGACTACTTCAGAACGTTTAAAGAACTTTTCATATGTTACGGAACAGTATCAGACTTTATTTTTGTATAGCTTTACCTATGACTTTTTGGATTTTGTTTCTGTTTATCTCTACTTTGCTGTCAGTAGGAGCTCTTCCTCTTGAAGATGCCATGAATTAGAAGGGTATAGAGGTTTGAATGAGAAGTGGTCCCAAAGGCTCAAGTATTTGAACATTTGGTCAGCTGGTGGTGCTGTTTGGGGAGGGTCACGGAACCTTAGTAGGTATGCCATGCTGGAGGAAGCACGTCACTGGGGTGGGCTTTGACAGTTCACAGGCTTGCCACACTTCCAGTTTTTCTCAGCTTCCTGTGCTTGATATTAAGCTCAGCTTTTAGTTCCTGTTGCCGTGCCTGCTTGCTACCATGTCTCCCCACCTTTATGGACTCTCCACTTGGAAAGATAAACCAAATCAACTCTTTCTTCTAGAAGTTGCCTTGGACATGGTGTTATATCACAGTGACAGAAAAGTAACCAATACAGAGGGAAGTCAGGCCCAGATTTTTTTTATCATTTTTTATTTCATGTGTATTAGTGTTTTGCCTGCATGTATATAAGTGCACCACATGTGTGCAAAGCCTGTGGAAGAGGGCTTTGGATCCCCTCCAACTGGAGTTATGGATGGTTGTTAGCTGCCATGTGGGTGCTGGGAATTGAATCCAGGTCGTCTGCAAAATCAGTTACTCTATCACTGAGCCATCTCTCCAGTCTCGAGGGCCCAGGTGTTTTATTTCTTACATGTGCCTTGTTCTGAAAACAAAATGAGGGGGCTGGAGAGATGGCTCAGCAGTTAAGAACACTGGCTGTTCTTTGAGAAGACCTGGGTTCAAATCCCAGCATCTACATGGCAGCTAACAACTGTCTGTAAGTCTAGTTCCAGGGGATCAGATAGCCTCTTCTGTCCTCTGTCCTCCACAGGCATTGCACGACACAGGTACACTTACCTACATGCAGGCAATACATGCATACACATAAAATAAAATATTTTTAAAAATGAGAACTTCTCTTTTGGGGAGCTGTTTTCACCCACAATTCCTTTACATTCTCGTTCTCATGGGAATTACCTCAGAGTCTGGTGCTTAAGGTTCTACATGGCTCCCATTGACCCGACTTCCTCAGTTTATCTATTGCCTGTATTCAGGAATCTGATGCTTTTGTTTGTTTCCCTAGCAGTGACTTGTCCAGAACCGTCTTAGGAGTGGTGGTTGCTGTTTCAGTGAAAGTAACTCTATGCTTGGAAAGAATGATCCTTTTGCACCTGCCTGTCACCTCATCTGAAATCTCACTCTTGAGATTTTTTGATTGATAGTCCTTGTTAGAGCAACACATTATTGCTCATTCTTTCCTCTTTGACAGCAAAGCATGGTTTTGTCCCCTCTTTCCTCACTGAGCCTTCTTTAGTCTGCGCTCAATGGCAGATATTAGCTGGCCCAGGGGATAAAAGGAAGATTCTCAGATCAGCGTAGAAGACTGTTCACTGGTTGGCCGTGCTATATAGATAAAGCAAGTGGCCATTTCCCCAAGCCTGTTTACATGGCCAGGCTACATAGCCTTCCCTCTTGAGTGGCCTTTGTCACTAAGGAACATGTCTTTGATCACACACTTCTTAACAGCCATGGAGTCCTAGGGCTTCTTCTTATGCCACCATGCAGATTCATGACCTGGGAAAGGTATGTACTCATGACCTTCTTTTAAAAAATATTATTTATTATTTTTATGTGTATGAGGGTATTGCCTGCATGTATTTAAGTATACCCGTGTCGTGCAATGCCCACAGAGGTCAGAAGAGGGCGTCGGGTCCCCTGAATTGGAGTTACGGATGGTTGTTAGCTGCCATGTAGGTGCTGGGAATCAAACCCAGGTCCTTTGCAAGAGCAGTCAGTGCTCTTAACCACTGAGCCATCTCTCCAGCCCTCATGACCTTATAGGTACAATAACATCCTCATTTTCAGAGCAACCATGCAATACGAATTTCAAACCTTGAGGAAAAGAGATTTGAGCAATGCCACACAAGTTGTTGGTGGCAGAGGAGAAGCGAGTCCCTGGGCCTCCGTGTCAGTCCACTGCAAAATCTGTGGCTGTCATCTCCTATCACAGGCCCAGAAGAACTCAATAGTTAATACCACCCCACCCATTCAACATTGCCCTGGGTTTGGCAGACACATTACTCCCCTCTCCTGCTCAAACCAGGTACTCAAACTGATGCTGGGGAGACAAGAGGCAAAGGTGAGGAGGAGAGCGATGGTAAAAGTCAGGAGCTGTTTAGTTTTGTTTGAGCCTTACTTTACCTCTCTACTCCCACCACTGCTTTACTGGAACAGAGCAAGTTCCTTTGGACACAACTGTTTAATAAATGAATTTATGAGCCACATCAGACTGGCAGGGACTCTACTTATGAGCATTCCCATGGCTAAAGAAAGAACTGTGGGTGCCTGATAGGAAGGATGTGGGCAAAAGAGAGGGCAGTGGCTGCTGAAGCTGAAGGGGACAGAAGCTCGCGCCTAGATCTCTGGTTTCTGTTTTCAAACCTTTGCCCTTTACGATAGAAACTCGATTGTTTTCGTCAGTTGAGGACACACACTTTAACTGTTTAAGACACACAGAGGGAAAAGAGAAGGAAACAGGCATCCTAGGAAGAAGATTACAGAGTGAACACTGAGACTAGACGCCACTGTCCCAGCATGCTAAGCCCTGTGATATCAGAAGCGACTGTCCCACCACGCTATGCTCTCTGAGCCTGACAGTCAGTGAACTGGAGGCGTCATTGGTGTCAGCTGCTGTGTTTACTCTCCAGGATAATGATTGGATTCAGAGACCAGGTGAAGAGGAAAGGTCTTGTGCAAAGCTGGCAGACGCTCGAGTCTTCCTCTACGGTTGGTACTTGCACAGGAAGTGTTGGCGCTTGTTGCATTCGTTTTTGCTCCAAGTTAAAAATTCTGTAAGAAAATAAACAGACATTTAAACCCAACCAGTTCTGTATGGAACATACTAGGGTCACCTAGGTGTTTTTCTTGGAGGGATGGATGAGCTCCAGAGGCAGTTATTTCAGGTGTCGATGTGGCTAGACTATAAGACCCAGTTGTTTGGACCAAATGTCCAGCAGTTGCTAGCTGTCTAGCTGTCTAGATGCTGCTGTGGAGGGTACTGCTGACACTCCAATCAATAGACTTTGAATAAAGCAGATCACCCTCCATTTTGTGGGCAGGGCCCACGACTGGTTACTTGAATGCCTAAGAGAAAAGGCTGAGGGCCCTGGAAACAGAAGGAAGTTTGCCTCCAGATTGCCTTTGGACTCAAGATTGCCATGTCAACTCTGGCAGGAATTTCCAGTTCCCAGTTTGTCTTGTGGATTTCAGATTTGGCAGGCCCCACAATTGCATGAGATAAATGCATGAGATTCATTCTCTCTCTTTGTCTGTCTCTCTGCTCTCTCTCCCTCCCCTCCCTCCCTCCTTCCCTCCCTCTCTTCTTCCCGCCCTCCCTTCCTCTCCTAATTACTGGTTCTCTGGTGGAATCCCTGACTCATATAAACACTTTACTAAGGAAAAAAGAAGTTATTTAATGTCTTACATAGTTGCGGATTGCAGAAACTCCACTCCAACACTGCTTTGGAGATAGAGAGACCTGACACAGATCCACCAGAAAGGGAAGCTCATGTGTGTGTGTCTGTGTGTAGTGTTTGTCTGTCTGCATGCATGCACGCACAGACATGTGTGTGCCCATGGATGTCAGAAGAGGGTGTCTAATCCCTTGGAGCTGGAGTTACAGTTGGCTGTGAGTCACATGATGTGAGTGCTGGGAACCAGACTCCATTTTCCTGCAAGAGCAGCAAGCTCTCCTAACTGCTAAGCATCTCTCTAGCTCCTCCTTTGCCATGCCAACTCTTCCAGCCTGTCCTGTGGATTTCAGACTTTCAGATTTACAGATTTCAGTGAGGATCTGGGGGTGACCATTCTAAAATCCACAGCTGAGCTCTGAGAAGCTCCAAGGTAAAGTTCAAAGATCTGTAAGCTTCCCTAGCCAGTCACATCCCAAGAGGCTACCTACCTAGAAGGAAGGACCTGACCAGGAGATTTCTAAGGGACTGAAATACTTTTGAGAAGAGGTTCGACTATTTTTGTCCCCAAAGTCAAGTTCACCAGAGTCACCTGTCATCCTAGGGTTTCTGAAGCTGTGTGCTGAATCTTTCCCCAGCTTGTCCTGATGTGTAGGTCTGGCCCTATCACCAGATTTATTTATCGTGTGTGTGTGTGTGTGTGTGTGTGTGTGTGTGTGTGTGTGTGAAGGTCAGGAGACTCTGAGGGTCAGGGAAGGTGCGCCTCTTCCTACTCCCTTACCCCCTATTCTTCAGGGGCACAGAGGATGGGCGTGCCTGTGCCCACATTCATGGGGCTTTTAGTTGAAGCCCCAGTATCATGAAACGAGAGCTACAGGGCTGCTGGGCACTTCTGTGTGGGGTCAAAAGCATGTGTATAAGACTGCTAGCCTAGAATCATCCCTGAGCCAACTGAGCCTGGTCTGAGTGTCATCGCTTTGGCCCTCCCTGATACCCACTGAGCCTGCAGACAAGCTGGAAGACCAGCTTCAGGCAACCAAAAGAACAACCAGATCATCCACTGCTCATCATTGGCCTCCTTGGGTATTGCACAACATGGGTTCACTTACACCCATGTAGGCAACACACATACATAAAATAAAAATAAGTAAATCAGAAAAGCTTTTTAAAAGACTTGGGTTGTCACAAGAACATTAGGGTTCCAGTTCCCACAAGAATACCACAGCCTCCTTCAGTGTGGGATTGTGATGACCCAACTATGGCCAACAGGAAAAGTTCTTGAGAACCTTGTTCAGTGGAAACCTCAGAATCACAGAGACAGGAGCAACTTAGGGAAGCATCTAATCTACTGCTTCCCAAAAGTTGGTCTGTCATTTAGTCCTGAAGGGTCTTGTATCCTAGTCTGAGTGTCCCTAGAATATCTGCTTTTGGAAATTTCCTCAGTTGATCTTTCATATTGTTGAGTCTCTCTAACTGTTTCCACCGCCACAATGAAAATGAAATGCCCACCTTTTGCTTGGCTAACTCTGGTGGTAGGCTGCTCAGTACTTCCTGAGGTATCTCATTGTGGGTTTGGACAGGGTTAACTACTTCAGCATCATTTTGGAAGCATCCACCTATAGCCCTGCTTGTGCTCCTTCTGGCTGACCCTTGCCTGTCACAGCAGTAATATGGGCTCTGATGGCCTGACAGCTTCCTTTCTCTGACTTTTTGCCTCTGATGGCTTTCGTCACAGTCTGTTCCTTCATGCTCCCAACCCTGCTGTTGAAAGTTTCTCCACTCATTTTTGTTTTTACAAACCATCTCTCAGATAGCAGTATATTGAAGTGCCTAGGCCCTTTCCACCTTAGATCCAGTTCCTACATCCTCAGCCTAACACCCCTGCCACCCTTTTCTTGGCTAGGAGAGGAGTCTCAATGTCTTCACGATGGCCTTTCAGACTCACTGAGATCTCTGCCCATTCAATACCTGTGTCTAAGAACCCTTTAATCTTCAATACTCTGGGTTTTTTTTGTTTTATAGCTAAGATCATCCATGTTGTTTATAGGTCATAGTTCTTGATGACCAGTGACTCTGAACCTTCAGGGGACAATGAGCAACATCTGGAGATGTTGGGTTATTACATCCTGGGAGGGGAATGTTACCAGAATCTACTGAGTGGAGAGCAGAGCTGTTACCAAAAATACCTACAGTGTGCAGGACAGCCTCCTGGAGAGGTATCCAACCCATAATGCCATCAGTACCAACCTATTAGTACCACAAGCAAAGAAGGAAAGGGGGCCCAAGGGACAGTACAGTTTCCAGCCAAGGTTCTAGCCACTGCCCTCTGGGCACAGGACCTAAAGGAAACAGACAGGAGAGAAGAACCCAGGCCAAGACTATGTTTCAGAGGCACATAGGGAGTGTTCATTTTAAAGAAGTCAGAAGGGATTAATCTTATTTCACTGCATGTAACTCTCTGTGGCCTGAGTTACCTCAAATGGCATATGGGGAATTTTAAGATAAATATATTTTAGAAAAAAGTGAGTGGCTTAAAAGAAATTATAGAGCAACTAGCTGTTCAGCTGGTCCATTGATGTGGCAAAGACTGCCAAGTAGTCACAGGCGAATGCAGGCTGACAAACTGTACACACAGTGTGCCGAAGGCCATCGTCCCATAGGGCAGTGCTGCTGATGTGAGTGAAAGGGAAGAATTGGGAGGGAGGACGAGGATGCTGATGTTTGCTTTTAACAGGTTGAGGGAAGGGGTACAAGAGAACTTACTGTTCCTAGGGCTCAGCTCCGCACAGTGCCTGGCCCCACTTGTAGACGTGTCACCCCAGGATCTATACAGGCTTGTGGACCCATCAATCCACTGCCACAGCTGCCTCTGCAATAACAGGAGATGGAAGC
>NW_008335815.1:762203-764027 GCF_000622305.1 Nannospalax galili | reverse complement strand
AGATTAGAAATGCATGTGAAAACGTCTCAATGTCAATAGGCTTGGAATGAATTTTTCTGTATGAAATTGTGTGTTTTGACAACGAAGTGGAGATCTTTTTTAAACGTTGGAACCTCATTTAATTTTATGTCTTATAGAGTTTATAATGAGTAAAAGATTGTACAAGCATAATAATTCATCTGTAAACCTAAAAATGTACAGCCAATTTTGAAAGAGATGTACCCTAGCTCAGAAAAATGTTATTGAATAGTTAATGCTGTTGTAATGAAATGCTTCTTCTAATTAAAAAAAAAGTACTGTGATCTTTAAAATGCATATTCAGTTTTGTATGGTGCTTTTGAAACCTTCCTTTAATGGTAAAGATGTACCATGGCACACCTTACTAATTTCCCACTGATGGCTAAGTATATTGTTTCCAATTTACAATTAATATAGCAATTTTGTTCAAAATCAGTTTGGGTTCTTAAAATAATTTCCTTATGCTAGATTCCAGAAGAATTAACAAGTCAAGGGGTGTGAATATTTTGAGATTATCAATATCCATTGACAAAGTGCTTTCCAAAACAACCTGATCATACAAATTTACATCCTCACAGACTGGCACAAGGACAGTTCCTCTACATCCTTAAAAATATGATTCATTAAGATGAAAAGAAATGTTAATAATCAAAGTCAAATTGTGTCTTAATTTCCATTTCCTTAGTTATTGAAGACAGGCACAGTTTTAGAGCATTCGTTTGTTATTTTTGTCTCACAGTTATAAATGTAAATGATTAAACTACAAAAATTTCTCTTTAAAAAATTATTATTTTAAGCCGGGCGTGGTGGTGCACACCTTTAATCCCAGCACTCAGGAGGCAGAGGCAGGTGGATCTCTGTGAGTTCAAGGCCAGCCTGGTCTACATAGTGAGTTTCAGGACAGCTGGGGCTACAGGGAGACCCTGTCTCAAAAAGACCAAAAAAAAAATTATTATTTTAATTTTATGTGTACGAGCATATTGCCTGCATGTGTGTAAGTGCACTCGTGTTGTGCAATGCCCATGGAGGACAGAAGAAGGTGTTAAATTCCCTGGAACTGGAGTTATAGACAGTTGTTAGCTCGGAGTTATGGACAGTTGTTAGCTGCCATGTGGGTACTAGGAATTGAACCTTGGTCCTCTGCAAGAGCAATCAGTGCTCTTAACCACTGAACAGTCTCTCCAGCCCCTCAAAAATCTCTTATAGGAATAGATGTAACTGCATATCTTGTCTTTGAATGACAAAGTTTTAATCGATAGCAAAATAAAATGTAAAATTTGCCAAAGTATGGTGGTATATATCCTTAATCCCAGCTTTTGGAAGGCATAAGCAGGCAGATCTCTGTGAGTCTGAGGCCAACCTGGTCTACATAGCAAATGCCAGACCAGCTGCAGCTATAGTAAGACCCTGTCTCAAACAAACAAACAAAAAGATAAAATTTGCAAAAGTAAAATAAAAACCATTTTAAGTTATATGACTATATAAAATATTAGCAATGATTACAGCAAAGGATCCCTCATTTTTTTCTGAAATACTCTGCAGAAAGCAGGGATTCCCTCCTGTGGTCCTGTTTCAGTGATGTACAGAAAGAAACCCCACAAAGAATCCACAGAGACACCCCCCACGGCATTTCTCTCAGCGAAGCACTGATGGAGAGGGCAGTGGGAGCCCAAGGGAGAGAGCCAAGGAAAAGAAGTGACAGTGCCTAAGGGGGAAGGTAGCTGAAAGTTTTCAACTTTAGTCAAAATCTGATGGTAATTAAATGAGTCTAAATTCCATAGAACGAATTCTCTCTCTCTCTCTCTC
>NW_008335815.1:729840-757595 GCF_000622305.1 Nannospalax galili | reverse complement strand
TCTCGGAAAGAGTTATCATCCTAGCTTTCCCAAGAGGCTTTGTTGGCTAACTCTGGGGTTACCTTCTGTGGGTCATGCAGGCCAATCCACACAGGCTGGTTTCTTTGATAGCCAGTTATATACTTTGATATGACGCTGACTTCTTTTTGATTCAGGACAGATGCCAGATGGGATCCGTTTCCATAAGACTGACACTCCAGCTGCAAGGAGAGGCCCCATTAATGATGCCTTGAGCTCTCAAAGCACAGCCCTCTCCTTGGAACTCTGGTGTGCCAAGCAGAATGGACTCAGCCCACTCTTCCTCCAGAAACTGGGATCTAAACTCCACAGGAGACTTCTGTCACCACAGGAGAAGACAGGAGGCCACAGTGTCAGGTCTCAGAGGAAGAGGCAGCTCAAGACTAAGGCAGCAGATTTAAGGCCAGAGGAAGTACAACATCTCATTTTTAACTTTAAGACACAAATAACAAAGGAATGTTCTAAAACTGTGCCCTACTCTAATACTCAACCCAGCAACCTTGACAAGTCACTTCACCTCTCTGAAGATCACTTTTCTTGTATTTACAGAATCTGGGATTCTCTCTCTCTCTCTCTCTCTCTCTCTCTCTCTCTCTCTCTCTGTCTGTCTCCACCTCTCTCCTTCCTCTCTTCTCCCTGCCTTTCCCAATTATTCAGGACTTTGCTCAGTAAAACATTGCATTTCCTCTGCTATGTATTAATCTTGGGAAAACAAATTTTGCTCATCCTGCGTTGACATCTTCTGTTTGTCACAATCTTGCATTCCTCCTTCCATGCTTCTTTTGTTTGTTTTTTTGAAGAAAACTATCCCTATGTAACCAAGGCTGGCCTCAAACTCAAGGTCCTCCTGTCTCAGCTCCTGAGAGCTTTTGTCACAATCTTGCATTCCTCCTTCCATGCTTCTTTTGTTTGTTTTTTTGAGGAAAACTATCCCTATGTAACCAAGGCTGGCCTCAAACTCAAGCTCCTCCTGTCTCAGCTCCTGAGAGCTTGGCTCATAGCTGTGCACCCCTATGTCCTGCTTGATTACAGTCTTCGAAGACAGAGAACACAGCTCAGGACTCATTAGCTAGCGCATGGTAGGCGCTCCATACTTTTTCTTTCTTTCTTTCTTTGTTGAGTTATAAACAGGGGTCCTGAGACGTTCTGGGTCTCGATCATGCCACATTGCACCCATACGTGTCAATCAATCATAACTCAGAGAGACAGCAGCATCGACTCTCCACTTGGACTGGTTATTGTGTGCGTGTCTTCCATGTGTAAGCCTAAGAGTAATAAAACTCAGACACTTGTGGGTTATGTCCAGGGAGGAAACCTTGTGTTTTGATTTCTTTACTTTTTTTTTTTTGGATCTTTTTGAGACAGGGTCTCCCTGTAGCCCCAGCTGTCCTGGAACTCACTATGTAGACCAGGCTGGCCTTGAACTCACAGAGATCCGCCTGCCTCGGCCTCCCGAGTGCTGGGATTAAAGGCATGCACCGCCACGCCCAGCGATTTCTTTACTTTTACCTGGTGTCCCTGAGTGTTTTTTTCCAGCTCTGTCTACACATAATTCTCTTTTAAAAATTGTTTTGATATATTTATTTTAAAAAATATTTTGTATTTATTATTTTTATTTTATGTGTATGCATGTATTGCCTGCATGTAGGTAAGTGCACCTGTGTCGTGCAATGCCCACGGGGGTCAGAAGAAGGTGTTGTATTCTCTGGAATTGGAGTTATGGTTGTTAACTGCCATGTGGGTGCTGGGAACAGAACCCAGATCCTCTGCAAGAGCATCCAGTGCTCTTAACCACTGAGCCATCTCATAAGCCTCATCACTCGCTTTCTTGTAACTCTCATACAGCCTCTCATTCCCAGTTCTCCTTTGGTCTATGTACTGCTAACTTGCTGAGAGTCAGAGCTGCTTCCTCCTTACTCTGTGTCCTTGCAGCTCATTGAGGGTCTGGACACATAGTGTTTACCTCATCAACATCCACAATTATTAAAGGAGTTGAACATACATCCCTATTCTCTCCATTTCACCAACTGTAAGACTTCTCCTCAGAGTGCCCAGAAAGAACCTTTGACTCTGAGTCAAATGTGATCTGCGGCTCTGGCTGGCCCCTTACTCTAAAGAAGTCAACAGGTCAAACTTCTTACCTCAGCATGAGACCAGTTCCCCATTTTCCGGAAGTATCCATAGCAATGGGACCTGTGGTAAAACCATCCAGAAATGCAGCTGGGTCTCAGTATGTTATCTGTGCATAAACAAAAGACAGACACAGGTTCTAATAGCAAAAACAGCCAGTACCCTGACTTAACATAGCTTATAAATCCACAACACCTCAAGTAAAGGGAAGAATCCCTTTAGGAAGGACCTTGTTGCATTGCTAAAAGTTTGTATGGGGTTAGGGATATAGTTCAGTTGGCAGAATGCTTGCTTTACATGCACCAAGCCCTGGATTTGATGCCCAATACTGCATAAACCAGGTATGTAATCTCAGTACTCAGGAGGTAGAGTCAGAAGGTAGAGACAAGAGTTCAAGGTCATCCTTGGCGACACAGGAATTTGAGAACAGCCTAGGGTACAACTAGACTGTCTCAAAAGTCTTTTTTTTTTTTTTTTTTTTTTTTTTTTTTTTTTACTGTTAACCTTCTCCCAGCTTTCATTAAAGGATCTTTATCAGAGCAGTGGTTTATTGGGAAAAGGGAATCATGGGAGCTTTCTGGGATACTCTGAACCAAGACTAATTCCGGGAAACACAAATTTCACCATTAGAGTAGGAATTCAGGAGGTCATGTGTCCATTGGCGTTTAAGCTTACAGTGTGTGCTCTGTGGCCATTTCCCCAGCTCTGGAAGCACAGTTAAAGTAGACATACTCAGGCCAGCTGGCAGAGACAGCAGGGCGGTGTGGAATAGAGAGAGGCATAAACTGGGAGCTTGAAGCATTACTAGGAGAAGATGATCTTTTTGAAAGGGGTAGGGTAGATGGTAATTTGGTTGGAATGGGTTTAAGGGTACATCAGTAGCAAAGGGAGGGGACAGGCGGGGAAGAAGAATGGAGGCAGGATTCTTCCCGGTGTGCACAGAAATAGCAAGCCCCTAAGTTTGCCTTACGTACAGGAGTCTGTGGGACAGTTGTGGCAGACAGTAGCGACAGAGGCCTGACAGCAAAGGAGCACATGATTCAGGGAGGTTTGTGCTCTCCTACTGGCCGGCTAGTGAGTGCCTCTGCCTAGAGCTGGAGGTTGATAGAGGGAGGTGGCTGGAAGGGCAGAGGGACTGATGACCAAGGTGATGCCAGGCTGCAGTCTGAGCTCTGTGACAAATGTGGCTGCACTCTGACACTCTAAATGGATGTGAAGGTCATTCTTCACAGCGGTGCCCCCAGACTAGAGCTGTCATAAGAGAGTTTCTCTTCCCCAGTCGGACGACAATATTGTCACTGGTTTGCTCCACTGTTTGTTTTCTTTTATCTCCTGCCTGTAAATCTCCATGGGCTTCACGTTGCTTTCAGATAAGCTCCCTGCTCCTTAGCTTTTCTCTTTCTTATCTTGCTAAGATGACCTTGAGTTTCTGATCCTCTTGCTCCCACTCCTGAGTGCTGGGTTTATAGTATGTGCCATCACTCTTGGTTTTATGCAGTGCTAGGACTCAAACTCAGGGTTTCATGCATGCCTGGCATACGCTCTACCAACTGAGTCACATCCCTGGCCCTTGCTGCTGAGCACTGAGGCACTTCCTCAATTCCACCTTCTTGCCCTGTCAAGCTGCATCCTCCTAGCCAGCAGTCCAGGCTCTGATTTGGAACAGCATACACAACCCACCCTTGCTCCCATTCTAGCCAAGAGATTTAGATCCTTTGCACATGTTATTGGATCTATGAATGATGGATAATCTCTAACTGAGCTAAGACACGGGAAGAAACTGTATTCATTTTTCCTTCTTGCTATGACAAAAGCAACTCAAGAAAGGAAGGATTTGTTTTGGCTCATGGTCTGAGCAGGGAGGGCCTGGCAGAAGGACTGTGATGTTGCTAATTATGTTGTGTCTAGTCAGGAACCAGAGAGAGAGATGAATGCTGGTGCTCAGCTCACTTTCTTCCCTTTTTTTTTTTTTTAAGTCCAGGACCCCAGTTCATGGGATGGTGCTCCCCACATTCAGGGTGAGTCTTCCCACAGAAGTTAAACCTCTCTGGACACACCCTCCTGGACACACTCAAAGGCATGTCTCCTAGGTGACTCCAAATTTAGTAAAGCTGACAATGAATATTGACCATTACAGAAAGACATTGAGGGTTACCTAAAATACACTGATAACAAGCAGGGAAGACACTCATTGATTCCTACCTGTGGAAGAGGGAGCAGACATTCATATCAAATACCAAAAAGAGCCTTTATAACACTGCTACCTGCTGCTACCACCACCAGCAGCTTCCATGCCTACTTGGTGTTGGGCATCATGCTAAGCAGTTTATCCATACTTTATTTTCATCTAAATAACTTAGGGAGAGGAGGGACAAAGCTAAGCTAGTTACCTGCCCAACGTCACACCATAAAATGAAAAAGCCACTCTTCAGATTCAGTTCTGTAGCTTAAAAATCAGTATTCCTGCTAGGAACCCTTCCAATCTTGGACTTAAAATACGGAGAAATAAGAAACTATAAATTTAGTAGCAACTACTTATAGAGTTGGAAGCCCTCAACTGTTTTATCAGAAGGAAATGAAGCAAAGAACGTTTCAACTTTTGACTCTTAAGCATTTTTCTTTTCCTTTAAAAAATATTTTTGGCATTGGCAAGATGGTCCAGGGGTAAAGGTGCTTGCCACCAAATCTAATGACCTGAGTTCGATCTCCAGGGCTCACATGGTGGAAGTAGAGAACTGAGTCCATAAAGCTGTCCTCTGAACTTTCATACACACACACACACACACACACACACACACACACACCACCACCACCACCACCACCACCACCACCACATAAATCAATGCAATAAAAAAATGGCAATCGAAAGCTGCTGGGAGAGGGAAAGTCAGTTCTCTTTAAGGGTGTGGCCCCTGGTAGGCTGAGCAAGCTTCAGTGGATGGCCACACACCCAAGAGTATATGGGCAGCACAAATTGGACTCAAGGAATTTAAAAAGAAAAGCGAGGATCTAAAGTTGGGTGGGTAGGGAAGAGGGGTAGATTTTGGAGGAGTTGGGGAGCAGGGGGTGAATATGATCAAAATACGATGGGTGAAATTCTCAAGGAATTAATAAAAATGCATTAACAAAACAAAACAAAAATGTTTTTGACGAAGTGTCTTGCAAGTAGGCCGGTCTGGCCTCCAGTTTTTGATGTTCCTGCCTCAGCCTCCTGGGTGCTGGGATCATAGGAATGCATCACAGGTCCTGGCAAAACCAAAGGTTTTAAGAAGGAGGTTGACCATTGATGACTGTTCCAAAACAGGTAAGTAATGAAATGGACTCAGACGTCAGGAAGGGCCGTCTGAAGCAGCTTCAGAACCGTTATGGTTTGAATGGGCAATGCCTTCTACAGGCTCACGTGTTTCAACGCTTGCTCTCTGGCTGCTGGGCTGTTTCAGAAAGTTATTGAGCTTTTAGGAGAGTGGCTGGAAGATGGGCAGGCCTCGAGGTCTCCTAGCACAGCCCTGTTGGCTTCGATATGTCCCATCATGTCACCCTCTTGACACCACACCTTCCCCACCATTACGGATTGTGTCTCTCCAATTATAAGCTGAAATAACTCTTTCTTTCCCTTTAAGTTGTTTCCTGTATTTGACCACAGCAATGAGAAAAGTGACTAAAACAAGAAGTGTGCCTTTCAAACAATACTAGTGAAACTATTCCAAAAGGGAAGCAGCAGGGACCAAAAGTCTCCAACCCTGGAGGCTGATGAGATGGCTCAGCAAGTCAAGGCACCCGCCGCTAAGTGTGAGATCCAGGGTCCTACATCACACACCCTCGGCTTCAGCACAGGTTACTGTTCTCTTGAGTGGTTTACAGAGGCTCTGCTGTGCATTTTGTGGGTAAACACATAGATCCTCCTCCACGAACCTTCACTTCTGGCTCCAGATAGCAAAAGCAGTGGTCCTGGGCACGAGCCTCAGGAACCAAAGGGGCTAGGGTACAGAGACAGAAGATCATGCTTCAGGGACGCAGTCTGTGCTCTCCCTCGCTTGTTCTGTTCTGTGTCTCCCTGTGTGCATGGGTTTCCCTGTCTAGCTCTCTTGCTTTTCTCCAGCCTCTGTGTACCATTCTTTGTCTCTCCTGTCATTCTTTCCTGTCCCCTGCTCCTTCATTTTTCTCTTCCCTTGACCCAGTACCATTACAGTACAGCCATGCTCCCCCTGGTGGATTCTAGGAGACTGAGCTTCTAGAAATGCGTCTAACAGCGGCTCTGCTGGATCTGACCCAGACAGTGCGGTTCCAAGTGGAGCTCCAGTCTTACCCATGTCAAGCTAAGCGCCCACAAAGGCCAACCACATTTATTCAGGCTGCTGCGTTTATCAGACCCTCCCTGAGAGGTGGGAATGGCACAGACACGGACCCCTCCTGAGGTCGCCAGCAGAGAGTGCAGTGGCATCTGAGGGAGGAGCCAATATTTCCTCAGCAACCTGAGGCCCCTGACGCCTGAACCTAGGGTGCCAGCAGCCGCATTGCTCTATAGGCTGCGACAAGAAGGGTCAGGGCTTAGTGTCCAGGCTCTACTTCTCCAGAGCAGTCTACTCTCTCTCTTACCAGATGTGTGGCCTAGGAACATTACTTAACCTCTTGTTAGCTCTGATTATCTTGTCTGTACAGTACCACTATCAATATACACCTTTTCCACAGGGTCGTTTGGAGGATTAGTGGGATATTTCATTCACAGTGATTAGCACACAGCCTGGTACATAGTAATTATTTAATAAATGGTGGCTAGTTAGAATTATGGTTTTTTTCCTGTGATATTGGAGATTGGACCTAGGATTTGGTGCATGGTAAGAAAGGCTCTACCACAGAGCTACAGAGCTGTTGTCAAATTCCACACTTTTTTTTTTTCCACCCTCAGACAGGGACTGTCTAAGCCTTGACTCTGTCTGTATAGCCCAGGCAAATCTGGGATCAGGGACTGTCCTACCCCGGTCTCCTGAGCGGCCAGGATTATAGGCCTACATCACCAGATTTGACTAGATTGTAGTTGTTAAGAATCATCACCATTATTACTACAGCCAAGTAAAAAAAATTTTTTTACTCAATAAGGTAAATTTTAATTTTATAAAATAAAATTTTTACATTTTACTTTTGACCTGTGACCTGTCAAAATGTCCTTAGGATTGTTAGCAGGATACTCTGTTCCAAAGGCCAAAAATGTCAAAAGTATTTGGGAGCTTGTATCTAATCCTTAAAAGATTTTAGGGTTACCTCTTCAGAGGGGGGAATGTTAGAGTAGCCAAAAGACCCATAAAAACAAATAAAAGAAAGAAGAAAAAGTAAATAAATCATAGAAGAAGGAAGAGTAAATGAAGTTATCAGAAAAAAAAGTGATGGGGAGATATGGGAGGAGTTGGAGGGGAGGGAGTGGGCATGGATTTGATCAAAATATCTTATATGCATGTATGAAAATCTCAATGAATTATTTATTTAAACAACAACAACAACAAAAAGATTTTAGGGTTTTCTCTTCAGAGGGGGGAATGTTAGAGTAACAAAAAGCCCCATTTAAAAAAAAGAAGAAAGAGTACATGAGGTTATCAGAAAAAAGTGATGGGGAGATATGGGAGGAGTCAGAGGGGAGGGAGTTGGCATGGACTTGATCAAAACACCTTATATGCATCTATGAAATTCTCAATAAATTATTTTTTAAATAAATGAATAAAATTTAAAAACATAAATTTTTTTACATTTTACTTTTGACCTGTGACCTGTGTGATCAGTCAGATCCAGCAACTACACAGAAGCTTGGCGGGGGCGACTTTTATTCCTGACACAAGAGAATTGTTCCCTTTCCCCATTGGCTGGGGTCCCACCTGGCAGTCTTTACCAGGTGACTAGTTTAAAAGAATTGGCATGAAGGGAGAAGAGCTCCTACTCCAGGCCATCAGCCTCAGGAATGTATCAGGGCCTTTCCTTAAACAAAAGTCTTACAGGGCATAGTGTGATTAAAAGGTTAGAATTCCTTGTCATAAACCAAGTTTCAAGTTTTACAGGGTTTGAAAGAAAAGACTAATATCTAATATTTCTTACAGATTAAATGAAGAATAGAAGTTGTTATAGTCCAATCTGAGATTAGGAAATTTCCCAAAAGTGATTGTCCTCTGAACACTGAACAGTTCTATTTGGGGTTTCATCTGGACAAATTCCACATAGAACCTTGAAGATGGTACACTTGGGGTCCAAATATAGTACTTTTGAAAATGTTAACCAGATGCAATTTTTATTATTCCCCAATCATACAGCTCTGTTTCTCCTCACTGAATCAAAGACAGCCACAGGCTAGGGCAAGAAATCACTGTTAGGGCAACAGGAGTTTTGATTTTGACCATCACACTCTGCTGAATAAAAAATTGTTTTCTAAATTCTCTGTACTTCCTTTACATGCAAGATTAGACTTTTTCCATAAGCTGTCATGCAAAGAATATATGGGATCTGTCATAAGTGCAGTTCTCAAGAACATAATAATAAACAGAAAGGCTTTCTTCATGTGGGAAGAAAATCTGCCTGGAAAAGAGCCATGGCAGGACCTGTGGCCTGGGTCTTGGCTCTGTCTATTCCTGGGGAGAGAATCAAAGAGATTAGTGAAGCCCTGGGATGGGGGTTAGAGGGTCTCTTTTCCTATCCTACAGAATGGAACTGGGGCAAATGTCCAGCCCCTGAAGAGAAGGCATGGGTCAGCCAGCACCAGAACAGCATGTAGAGATGGTCATGGGAGGCAACTCTGCAGCAGGGCCTCAGCAAAGTCCTAGAGTCCTCCACACTGTCATGACTCAGAAATGGTTGTTCAGTTCCCTGAGTCCTGAGCAGTCATTAATGGTGAGAGAACTGGGCTGGTGCAGTGCTGGGAGCAGTGAGTACCACAATAGAAGGACATGTCAAGGGTAGACTACGGCAAGGCCCACAGACTTCAACTGTTGGGGTCATCATCATGCTTGACCCTCCCTGCTTCTCTTCATGCTTCCTTGTCATATTTCCTCCCCCTGGCCCAGTACAGTCAAGCAGTGCTAAGTTATAGGCATCACTGGATCTCTTAGTGGTCTTTCTGCACAGAAGTGATGCTTAAGCAAGCATTCCTCACACTGCTCCCTAAAACTCCCAGCAAGCCCACATAGAATTGTGAAAGTTTCCCAGGACTAGGAGCCTGCCAGAGTGTCACATAGTCTGGCTGTGTGACATTGAGCAAGTCTTTCTCCGACCCTCATTTTCCTCGAAAATTGGACAAAGCGTTTATACTGGAGGTGCACGCATTTCATTTCCTTCCATTCCACATGTTCCATGGTATTTATTCTTAGCACACTCAAATGCCTTTCTTCACCTGCTTTCTCCCTTGGTGGATTCTTTGGTGTTGCTGACATGCTACTTTGTACTTAATGTTTACTAGGAGTGTGTAACAGTCATCTCTCCAAATATGTTTGCAGGTCCCTGGCAAACTGGAATTCCTGGTATGCTCAATAGAAAAACAGTGCATAAATATTTAGAAGTTCTGATTATAACTACCCTCTATGAACAGCCTGATATGTGTCAGATGCCTAAACACAGTGTCTCAATCCTTCACAATAAACTTGCAAACTTTATAATTGATGCTTTAAGTATGGCTTACAGCCAGCTTGGGCTGGCTTTTTGTTTGATTGTAAAGCCCTTGGCAAGTCACATTGTTTTTCATTCCCATCTGTAACATATCTTTCTTGCAATGCCTGAGGGGCTGAGTGGATGCTGTGTCTTGAACTGTGTGATTATTGACTATGGGCTGGATTGCAGTTAACTGACTCTACTCACCACTCATGACTTCGGGGCTAGCTATACAGCTCAGCAGCAGGTGCCTGAGGGGCTGAGTGGATGCTGTGTCTTGAACTGTGTGATTATTGACTGTGGGCTGGATTGCAGTTAACTGACTGTACTCACCACTCATGACTTCGGGGCTAGCTATACAGCTCAGCAGCAGAAGCAGCCGCATGCCTTTGGAAGCCATCTCCTTTCTCTGGACACAATACTTGACTGCTTTGATTTCAAGGATCTCAGAATTCTTATTAGTTTTCCTTTAAAATGCCTGCAATCTCCTCGATCTGCAATTTGAACACATTTGTATGTACCAGTAAGAAGGCCATGGGAACTTAGACAGCACATCATATATGGAAAAAAAAAGAAAAGGAAAATCTGAGTAAATCCAGGTTTTACAATGAAGAAAATCTCGTTTAATATGGAGATTATGAACATTTAACTTATAAGATTTTATTACTACAGCAGGATACTACCACAGAAATATTCAATGGTTTCAACAGAAGCGATTTATAAGGCTACCTAGAGTTCCCTTGATATTTTCACCAGTGTCAGCAGAGGGCATTCCAAGCCATGTTTTCTCATAAGTGATGCTAGGCTTTCTGGACTTTAAAGTCCAAAAAATGAAATCAAGTGGTTCCAACACTGAGCTCTTTGATGTTAAAGGTAAACGTAAACATTTGGCCTGATACATTTACAGTTAAAAAAAACCTGACGTTTGTGGGGACTAAAGTTTATTGTCACCAGCTATAACTAGATCTGACTTTTAAATCTAGTTGACTTTGCTTTTAAAAAAAAAACTGAGCTATTCTCTCCCCCTTCACTATCAAAAAGTGTACAAATTATTAAAAAATCAGCACAGACTAGAAAATAAGAAGTGAGTTTGTCTCCCAGGCATGCAATTTGGTGAATAGCCTGTAGGCATTATGCATTTGTGTATAGTTTTCTATAAACTGGATCATACTGTTTTTAACCTGAGTGTTTCTTCTGGAACAGACTGGCTATAAGTGAACATTCTTGCAATCACATTTTCTTATTCAGCTTTGCTTCTCTCTTCAGTATTAACTTCACCGATGCAGGTCTGTTGCATCAGAGTAAGCACGCTGTCACTTAGAAACCCTTTGCTAAAATGTCTTTGGAAAGGCTTTCCCACATACTCCACCAGCAGTGCTCAGGGCTTGCTTTCCTCTCTCCCCTGAGAAACACTTCAGTTTATCAAAAATGTTTTCCCTAAGAGGGACAGCGGACTGTCACAGCTGAAATGGAGACGTTCCTGGAAAATCCGATCTGGGGTCCACGTGAGCACCTTGTTGCAATATTAACAGAGGAGGAATGCCTCCTTTTCATTACATAAACCTTTCACTTCTTTGTTGAACTTTCCTTTCAAAAGTATTACAGTGTTTTTAATGCCCTGAAACCCTTTGAAAATGCAAATGGTGAGGACTTATCTGTCAAGCTGACTTGCAAGAGGAAGAAAAGTACAGCATTTTAAAAAATTAAATTAAATGAATTGTAGACATTCAGTGAATGCTCGTGTCAGCTCATTTGACCCCCATAACTAGGCTGCACCACAAGTATCTTCAACTTGTTACAGAGAAACAAACTGACTTTCATTGAGATTAAGTAATTTCCCCCAAATTTCACAGCTACCAGGCCACAGAGCCATGAAGTAATCCAACACTTGCTAGATGCTAAAGCCAAATAAGAGAAGAGAGAAAATAAGCTGGTAAGAGGGTTCAGAGGGTAAGGGCTCTTGCTGAGCAAGTCTGGCGACCAGCGTTTCATCCCCAGAACCCACGTGAAGGTAGAAGGAGAGAACTGACGCCATGTAGTTGTTCCCTGACCTCCACACACACCACACATGGCATGTGTAGGCATCCATACAATAAATAGTAATAATAATAAAGAAAAAATAAGCAACTAAAATCAAACAATATTGCAACGAAAAGTCTCAGCAGCAGAGTTATAATTTCTGACCCAGCGTTTAGCAGGCAAAGAAAACAGGTGTTCACAGAAAACCCACTCCCCTCTTCAGGAAGGATTGATTACCTGGTTGGAACTAAAGTCTGCCTCCCTTCTTCAGTGTTGTGAGTAGTCCCAGGTAAGGTTTTAGAGCTTTTATATCTTCTTGCCTCAGGATTTAATAACTTTTGTTTAAGTCATGGAGCACTGTAGTGTTATTTGCCAATAATTAGCCTTATCTACAGACAAAAAATGAACTGTGTGAGTGATGGCTTGAGAGTGGATACATGCTGGGCTTTGACTAGCCAATAACTGAGCCTCTCCCTGTGTGCAAACAGAATTTTCCTTTATGTCCATGTTATTAAAATTAACAGTATCCTGTAGTCTAACAGCCCAGGTTCCCCTTCCCCTACTTCACTTGTTGGGTCGGGTGTTTTGGGGAAGGGCAGGAGTTGGTCTCCTTTTTAATCTCTTTGTATTGTACATCACCTTTATTTTTCCTTCTTTTTGGGAAATATGTCCTGCTTCAATTCTGAAGGAGCCAGCTTTTTTATCCTTGAAGAAAGGATCTACCTTTAGGCTAGACACAGGTGTGTGTGTGTGTGTGTGTGTGTGTGTGTGTGTGTGTGTGTGTGTGCGTGTGTGCATTGTGTGCATTGTGTGCACATCTGTGTGTTTTCAAGTGCATGTGGCAAGGCCAGAGGCCAATCCTGGGTGTCATTCCTCAAGATCTGTCCACCTATGCCACCAAATCTGGCTTTTTATATGGGTGCTGGGGATCAGACTTAGATCCTTGTGCTTGCACATCAAGGTGTACACAGGCTGAGCTAGCTCCCCAGTCCCAGGTCACAACCCTTTTTTGGAAATCGTTCCTAGTCTCTCCAACAGTAGAAATACCTCCCTAGCTGCCAACAGGCCCAGCTTGTGTTTAAAGTCTCCACTTTCTGTCTGTGTCCTTGACACATTTCCAGGCCACTCACAGGAAGGACTCACAACTCCCCATCTCTATGTTCATTCTCAGCAAAGTACAGTTACTAATGTGATCGGCCACTGGAGACGAGCACTTGCTGCAAACCTGCACCTTCCCGTCCTAAGGGTTCCCTTCCAGAGGTCCTAATGGACAAGCTAGCCCACTCATACCACTGTTTCCTCCAACGGAGAAAAGCATCACTTAACGCTTTTCTTTTGCAGAAGGCATTCACATCTTTCTCAGGGAGAAATGTTTTATTTCCTTTTCTGGAAGAACTTACACTTTATGACTGCTTGAGGCATCTTAGCTCTATCAAATGTACTGATTCAACTTGGCATCCTGAAAGTCTCCAAATGGAAACACACACATTGGTGCACCTCTACACATAGATGCATGCCCCTGAGAAGAGGTGGGTGATTAACAGTACTTCCACCAGGCTGGGGCTGAACTCAGCGGCAGAACGTTTGCCTAATATGTGTGAGACTCTGGTTCCATCCTCAACACCAGAAGAAGAAAAAGAAAAAAAAAAAAGCTTAGCTCAAAGTACATTTTCTGATGAAAACAATATATTTCCCCTTGGGCCCCCAAATACTCAGTGAGTTCTCAACAATTCATGCATGCTAAGATGACTGTCCAACAACCATTGCTGTGTTCACGAGCCTACTCCAACCTGTGCAGTCCATGAGGCACCATTAACCACAGGTGCTCATGAAACGTCTGAAAAGTGCGTAGTGACTCTGAGGACTGAACATTAAACTTTAATTCTATATAGTGGAATTTCTTTTCTTTTCCTCTTTCTTTTTTGGACAGGGTCTTATGTAGCTTAGGATGACCTTGAACTTCTGATTCTCCTGCCTCTACCATCCAAGTGCTGGGTTTCTAGGTGTTCAACGTAATGTCCAACTTTATGCAGTGCTGGGGAATGAATCCAGGGCCTCGTGTGTGATAGGCAAACACACTGCCCACTGAGCTCCATCTTCAATCCATGAAATTTCTTTTTTAATAGCTGTGTGTGTTATGGGCTGCCATATTGAACAGCACAGACCAAGAAGATGGATGCAAATATTTCCCATGGAGCAAAACAAAGGGTTCCTGCTTATGAACAAGATCAGAGACAGAAAGCTCATCCAAATAAGTCTTGAGGACTTGAAGGAACTACAGGAAGGTTTGGAACAAGGTTGAAGAACTTAAACTTGAACTAAAAGTAATTATATCTCCAAGCAGCTAACAGCTAGAGTACACTGTGCTGAGAAGTGGTCATCTGGGGGTTCTCTTGCATGGTTTTCTGACTCCGTTTTCCTCCAGCTGAAGTTTGGAAGGCAATGGCCCCTATGTCTTCCTCTTTACATGACTGATAAACTTTCCCTTTTGAGTCCAATAGTGGAGCTTTTCCTGTTTCTTCAGTTGAAGTCAAGGGAAAATTGTACCCAGCTTTGGTAAGGTAAGGACTCACTTGGTACCTAGTCTCAAGAAACCAAGAAAGGTGGTACATGCTTAAAATCCCAGCACTTGAGAGGTAGAGGCCAAGGATCACAAGTTCAAAGTTATCCTTGACTACAAGGGAATTTGAAACTAACCAGGGCTGCATGTGACCCTGTTTCAAAACAAAACAAACAAACAAAATATCCAAAAACAATTGAGCTATTTCCTGCCTTTATTGGGTGCAAATTTTTATGGCCTTGGACTTTGTTCTTTTATATTTGACAGAGATAGTGACCATGAACACTGATGCAAGCAAGCCGTCCGGCATCCATCCATCCTGATATTAAAGCAAATCCTAACAGCAAGAGAGAGGAAATGAGTCACCATGGAGGTGGTGTTCATTAACTTTTATAGCCAGACTGAAGAAACTCCTTGAAGACCACAGGATTCCTACCTACTCACTCAACCTCAGCATGGGGGACAGGTTGCATAGAGTCATCTGTCCTTCTTCATCATTTCAAAGGCAACCTGTCGTCTGTATTCATTGAAAGTTCTACCAGTTAGAAAGCATCAGAAGATTTAAGCAAGAGGCACACCGTTGTCCCATCACTATGGTGTGAGTTGAAAGTTCTCATCCTCCAAGACTTTCAACCCAGGCTTAATTTTTTCCACAAAACTTCCCCAGGCTAATCCCTTGCTCTATAATAACATTTCTCAGAGTAGATGGGAATTAGAGTTTACAGACCTGTTTCCAACAAAAGAGCGTCACTTCTCAAGAACAGTAGGGAGCGTTTCCATCTTTATCTGCAGGTCTGGCTCTCAGGTAGTGTTCCAAATATGTATGCTGGACCAGCCTCAATATGTTGACATGCCTGGAACAGTGTGTAACAGCTAGAGGACCCACAAAACATGTGAGCTTCCAATTTTACATTTTTATCTGAAGGTTTCACTGACCAGGTTGAACTTTTTAATCTTAATAATGTGTGTACATTTTACATATGCATATATACAGTTGTCAAGATTGTCATGAGGGCAGAAATTATAATTTAGGAGTGCTTCAAATAAAGAAATTGGAGTGAAAGACCAGAAGAATATTGGCTAGAGAATGTAGGGTGATAAAAAATTTAACTAAATTATTCTCCATTTGTAGCAACAGGCTTAGACTAGATGGAGAGAAGCAGGTGAAAGATGAGTAAAGCATTGTTCCCACTAAACATCTCTACATTTCCTCAAGAGTTTCATAAACTCTGTCATATTCTCAAGCACTTGTGAGAGTGAGAGTCTTTGTTTTTATTTTATGTTACGATTTACTGTAGCATGCTGATCGGAAATTACAATAATATACAAAAAGTCTGATTTCAGTTTTGTAAAAGAAACAAGTCATATAAGTATCTCAGTGTATATTTGTTTACGCGCACAGAAAGCCAGGCAGGTCACATTATTATACCTGGGGAATGGGGTGGGAATGCAAAATGGGAAGAGCTTCCACTTTTATGTGTATAGATACATGTCATTTCAAAACAGCCAATAATATGCTTCACATTTGTAAATAGCAAACAAATAAAAGAAATGAAATAATCTGTTTCCTTCTCATCTCGCCAGGCTGCTGGGAAAATTCTGATAATGCATATGAACTTCATTGTAAGCTATATAATACTCCATAATTCATAAGTATGATGCTAAGCAAAATGCATCATGACTTTGGCTCTTCATTCTTCAGCATTATAATGAAGAAGTCAGACTCTAAGGTTTTTTAAAGGTTCAGAGCCTTCATGGTTGTGGTTTGTATCTGCCTCCAGTTTTCCAACACTGGGCTCTCAGAATCTCACCCAGAGCTTCTACAGCACGTCCACTTTTTCCACTGCCTTAGGCAGAGAGAGCAACTGGGGATTGATTATTTAGTCTGGGATCAAACAGGGCAGCTCTCTAGCACTAAATGAACAAGGTGCCTTTCCTGTTTGCTGGCCTCCCTGGGTCACCATAAGGCTGGATTAGATGTCTGTAAACATCTTTAATAACCAGGATTACGCGTGAGAACTCACTAGTACCTCTTCTTTCTTGGGAAAAACTATCTAACCAGAGGCCATAACCTGTGCTATCTTTTTATTTCACTTTGGATTCTGATGGCTTTAAAATTTCTCCCTCCTTGCATACCCCCGTCTTCCTTTTCTGTGTGCCCTTTAAGATATTTTCTTTGTATTTGATATATCCATTTTTTCTTATCTACTGGGTTTTGTCATATTGCTCACTCAAGATACCTAGGTGAAGATGAAGCTTCCCTGACCATTAAATTCCTTATTTTTATTTTCCTTTGTATTTAAAAGTATTTGATAATGACATTGCTTTATTAGATTTAATTTTCATAGAATAAAATGCATATAATGCTATATAGTTGTTTAACAATGATCTGGATCAGAATAAAGAACATTTCCTTTCTTCTGGAACATTCCTTCTCACTTGGCAGTCAGTGGCCCATCAAAGTTACAACTATCTTATCTCTATCACTGTAGTTTCTACTTTTTGAATTTTATATGAATGAAATCATGTCTACTCTTTCATGCCTGATTATTCGCTAATATAATGCATCTATTCTTGTATTAATAAAGTACTTTGTTCTTTTATATTGCTAAGTAGTATTTTATTCCATGAGTATAGTACAGATTGTTTGTTATTATTATTAATTCCTACCTGATGGACAGTTAGGCTGTTTCCAGCTTCTGACTAAACCTCTGCAAACTTCCTTTTCCAAGCTTTTTGGTACACATGTCTTCTTTTCATGTACAGGAGTAGAACTTTCATTACCGTTGAATACATGTATATTTCAATACTTTAGAAAATGGAAAACTGTTTTCTAGACTATTTTAACCATTCTACATATCCATCTGCAATTCATGAGAGTTGAGATTGTGTCTCATCTTCAGTAACATTTGGTTGTGTCAGTCTTCTGAGAGTTCTTGTGGTAAATAAAAAAGGAATATATTTGCTGGCCGTGGTGATGCATATCTTTAATCCTAGCACTCAAGAGGCAGAGGCAGGCAGATCTCTGTGAGTTCAAGGTCAGCCTGGGTTACATAGTTCAGGACTATGTAGAGAGACCCTGTCTTAAAAAAAAAAAAAAAGGCTGGAGAGATGGCTCAGTAGTTAAGAGCATCAACTGCTCTTGCAGAGGACCTGGGTTCAATTCCCAGCAACCACACGGCAGCTAACAACCATCAGTAACTCCAGGTCCAGAGGATCTGATGCCCTCTTCTGACCTCCAAGGGTACTGCACCACACAGATGGACTTATATACAGGCAAGCTATACACTCATACACATAAAATAAAAATAATAAATAGAATATTTAAAAAAACAAGAAAGGAAAAAAGAAACTCATTTCATAAATAGACTAAAAATTGCCCAACTTTCAACAGAGGTAACCCACAGAATGGTATAAAATATCTGAAAGTCACAGGTCTCCAAAAAGGTTAATATCTGGAATATGTAACTAGTCAATTCCTAAAACTCAACAACACAATACCCAACCCATGTGAAAGGAATATCTCAGCTCTATGTGACACAGCATTATTCACAATAGATAAAATATGGAGTTAACCTAACTCCCCATCGATGAATGAACAGATAAAGGAAACATGGTATTTAACCAATGAAATACAGTTGCCCCTCAATATCCATGAGCATGTCATTCCAGGACTCCACCCCAACTCTTGTGCAGCACTGGTGGGATGGTAAAATGGCCTCTGAGGCAAACAGTATGGCAGTGCCTCAGAAAGTTAAGAATAGAATCGCCGTATGTGCTGGTTAGTTTCCCATTAATGGGACAAAATATTTGAGATAAACAACTAAAAAAGAAGTTTAATCTGGTTCACATTGTCAGGGCTTTCAACCCATGGTGATTTGACCCAGTCCCTCAGCAGCACAGTTAAGCATGGTAGTGGGAGGCATGCTGGAAGAGGTCTGTTCACTTGTGAGCATGGACATGGTCTCAAATCCCGCCTCAAGGTCACAAGCCCAATGACTTACCTTCCTTCCATTTGACCCTCTTCACAAAGGATCCACTCCCTTAATCACATAACAGGCTGGTGAACAAATCTTTAGCATATGGGCCTTTGAGGACCATCCAGTATCCAAACTATGATCCAACAATTCCACTTCTAGGTATTTATACAAAGAATACATGCTGAGCATGATGACTTATACCTGTTATCCCAGCACTTGGAATGCAAAATGATTGCCTTGCCTGCATAGTGAGAGTTCCAGGTCAGACTTGGCTATGTATTTATCAAGACCTAAAAATTAATAAAAACAATTAGAAGTAGGATCTTGAAGAGATATTTGTTCACTCATGCTCTGAGTAGCATTATTCACAGTAGCTAAAATGTCTACCAGCAGATCCAAGTGTCATCAATAGATGACTGGATAGACAAAATGTAGTGTATCCATGCACTGGAATACTATTCAGTCCTCAAAGGGAAATACACTGTGCAATGTACTACATGGATAAATCTGGGAGACACTATGGAAATGAAGTAAGCTAGTCACTAAAAAGCAAATACTGGGTCATCTCACTTTAGAGATACTTTGAATAGCCAAAAATTAGAGACAGAAAATATAATTGATAGTTTCTAATGGTTGACTGCGAAAGGAAATTTTAAAGGCTATAGTTTCAGTTTTATAAAATGAAAAAGTATATAAAGGATGGTGATGATTGTACATTATACACATGTTTACATTGAACTATGTTCTTAAAATGATTGGATGGTAAATTTTGTGTTTGTATATATATATATTTTAATTAGGAAGAAATCACCCAAATTAAGTGCTCCAGCCTTCCTGAGAAGACAATCCATACATCACAGAATTGGCATCCCTTCTGGAGTGGGGGGCCTCAGTAACTGAGGAGTGGGTGATCTCTGAGGTCTTTCTAACTCAAACAATAGGTTTGAGGGAAGCAGATGAATGTGGCTGTGGTACGTGGGCCTTGGCATCTAAGACGCAGGTTCTCCTGCTGCTTAGGGCATGGATGCCTCTAATTTTCAGCTGATAGAAGCAAGTATTCATTGCATGTCTTCTTCAAGGAAACTGTGCAGTCGATGATGAATGCAGAGTTTAACACCGTGCTTGACACACAGAAAGAGCTAATGAAAGATTGTGCTGGGTATCTTTAGTGTCAACTTGACACACCTGGGTTGAGGAAGCCTCAACTGGGGAATTGCCTTCATTGGACTGGCCTGTGGCCATGTCCATGGGGCACCTTCTTGATTGTTGAGTGATGTGGGAGGAGCTAATGAAAGATTGTGCTGGGTATCTTTAGTGTCAACTTGACACACCTGGGTTGAGGAAGCCTCAACTGGGGAATTGCCTTCATTGGACTGGCCTGTGGCTATGTCCATGGGGCACCTTCTTGATTGTTGTGTGATGTGGGAGGGCCCAGCCCACTGTGGGTGGTGCCACCCCTGGGCAGGTGGGCCTGTGTTGCATAAGAAAGCAGGCCGAGCAGGGGCCAAGGAAGCAAGTCAGTTAAGCAGTGATCCTCCATGGCCCATGCTCCAGCTCCTGACTCCAGGTTCCTGCCCTGAATTCCTACCTTGGGCTCCCTCAGTGATGAACTGTGACCTGGGAGATATAAGACAAATAAACCCTTTCCTCCCCAAGTTGGTAGTGGTCAGAGTGTTTTGTCACAGCAATGGAGAACAAACTAGGACAAATATCGAGGATTTTTGCATGTTTTAAATACTCATTGTACATGGTACTGTGTTACATAAGGACATTTTCATATAAGAATACGTTGCACACTTGCATATTGCCTCCATGTCCCATCCTCTTTCTCCTCTTCCTCTTCCCAGTCACCTTTGTCCCCTAAACTGTTTTACTTCTACTTTCAGGTCCTATCTATCTGCATGAGTTTCTGTATCTATATTAAATCTAGGAACCACACATGAGAGATAATGTGTGATATTTGTCTTTCTGAGATTGACCTGATTCACTTAATATAATTATCTCCAGTTGTATTCATTTTCCTGCAAACAACATGAGTTTATTTTTCTTCATGACTGAAAAAAATTCCATTGTGTATAGATATCACATTTTCCTTATCTGTTCCTACACTGTCAGATACCTAGGTTTCGCTCCATGACTTAGCTACTGTGGACAGTGCTGCGGTAGACACTGATGTGCAAGTATCTCTGTGATACGTTGCTGTAGAGTCCATCTAGGACTATCCAGGAGTGATAAAGCTGGGTCATGTGGTGTGTCTATTCTTAGGGGGTTTCTTTGTTTGTTTTCACAGTTTTTATAGTGACCAATTTATCTTTTTATTGAATTTTTACAATTTTCATGTAATATAGTTTGATGGCATTTAGACCTTCTCCCCTTTCCACACCTCCCCCCAACTGCTCCCTGCCAATTTAATGAACTCTCTCACATATATAATATGGCCTATGGAGTATGATTTGTGTCCCCCAATGTTGTTCAAGAGTCCCAACCCTGTCAGACACTGTCCTTCCCCCTCCAGGCAGCCATCACTTGTCAAAAGCTCCTTAGGTTGGGTTGGAATTAGGTTTTTGAGGGATCTCCATACTGATTTCCATAGTGATTTGACTAGTTTACAGTCCCATCTATGGTGTGTAAGGGTTCTCCTTTGTCCACACCCTTTCCAGCATTTGTTGTTTTAAGGACTACCTAAATACCAGCTTTTGTAAAGTGGTCATTTTCTAGTCAAAGCCCTGCTTAGGTGGAACATGAAGGGAATCTTGCTGCAGAGGTTACACTTGAACACACAGATGTGGCTAAGTTAGGTCTGGGGTAAACAGTAAGCCTTCAGTGTCTCCAATTTTCTTTGATTTATGAGCAAGCTCTCCCAACAAAGTCCCCACAGAAGTACCCAGTTTTTTTTCTGCTTTCTAACTTCTTCAAGACTAACAGGAAAGATAAGAAAGAGATGGTTATCATTTGCTTTTAGGTCTGACAGTTATTTATGTCCTTAAATGCTCCCAGACCTTTTAATTTTGGATTTCCAAACACATCTTATCTCTTGAATAAATAATAAACTTTCTTTTAAAAATGGGAAATGAACATTAACCATTTAACTTTGAGAAATAGATTTGTACAATTTTTTTCTTTTCTTTTATTTTTTAATATTTTATTTATTATTTTATGTATAGGAGTGTACTACCTGCATGTATGTAGGTGCACCTGTGCTGTGCAGTACCTTCAGAGATGAAGAGGGCATCAGATCCCCTGGAACCGGAGTTAGGGATGGTTGTTAGCTGCCATGTAGGTGCTGGGAATTGAACCCAGGTCCTCTGCAAGAGCAGTCAGTGCTCTTAACCACTGAGCCTTCTCTCCAACCTCTTTCCTTCGTTTTCTAGCATTTCTAAACATTAAACAAAAAAGTCAACAAATGAGTGGAATTTTGTTTGTTTAAGACACAGCCTTAGATACATCAGGCAACCATGAACTCATATAGTGAATGATGGCCTTGAGCTTCTGATTCTCCTCTATTCCTGCTTTTTTGGGGTGCTGAGGAGAAAACCCAGGGCCTTGTGTACGTCAGGCAAGCACTCTACCAACTGGCTATATCGCCAGCTTTGGACTCTGTTATTTGACAGAGAAAGACTTGAAAACAGGGAAGAAGAGAGCCAGGTTTATCTTAGAGTGAGATTTCACACCATGCTGCCCTGGATACTGAAGATAAGTTTTGTGGTATATGATGTCCATGAAGCAACAGGTGTGGTCTTCCACATGAGGCTTCCAAAGTGTGAACTTCTAATGATGGTTTCCATGTACCCATCAGTTGGTCTTAGTGTCTTGGACCTAAGCTACCTGGAGGATTCAGTGCTAGAAGGTGAAAGCTAAGGACAGGGACGTGGCAGGAAGAATTAACTGGGTGCAGAAATTGTGCGCTTACTCATTGCTCAGTTTTAGCACCTGGCAAGTGGTGAAAACATGATCTATGTTTACTGAGTATACTAGGGGAGGGTGGTAAGGATCAGTGTGTTTACAAGCTAACTTGGCTAGAATCACTCTCCATGTCACTTCCCCTATACACTACACGCTACCTCCCCAGCATGCTACCCTGAGATAGTCTCGATGGATAGTACCGTTGGCCACAAACTTTGGATCTTCCTAGCACTCAACCTCCTGAGTGCTAGGATTAAAGGACACCACACCTTCTGCAGAGACTCCCAGGTATTTGGAGGAACACTTTATCCAACAGTGGGGCCTAACCTTCCTCAAAATCAAGTTACAAGCAGTCAGGATTAAACACAAGGCCTTGGACATGTCGGGCTAGTACTGCTCCACTTGGTCTCTAGCCCTGAGCCATTTTCTATGGTAATCGACCATGTGGAGCAGAGAAATTAATGTAAAATTTGGGAACCGTGATTTGTGGGCCTCTCTTAGAGGAGGAACAACAACTAATCCTGCACCCCATTCTGATGCCTGGAGATCAAGTCAGACGGGTCTCACTGACCTTAGAACTGTTACTTCCCCATCAGCTTATGCAATTCCTTTACAAACTGATTACAAAATATGGTTTTGTTCTGACTGAGTTCCTCTACTAAATATGGATAGTCCTCAGTGTGGTTCACAGATCTTGTGGATGACAATTTTCCTTTCTGTAGAGTCCTCAAATGTTTAAAGTATTTTGTTATTTAGGCATTTTCAAACATAAAGCAAAACTGAAAGACTTGAAAAATGGAAGTTTTTAATCTATACAATTATCACCTAGATTCTGTTTTCAATATTTGGTCTCTTTGGCGTATCACAGCCTACAGTTAGCCATCCGCCAACCTATCCAGAAAGCCAATTTAATTTCTTGACACATTTCAAAATAAGTTACAGATATCATTAACTTTCCCTCTAAATACTTTACTAAACTTCAATATTCATAGGGTTTTTTTAAGGTAAACTTTACATGCAATGAAATGCATAAATCATTCATAATCATTAGTTGAGACTTGACAAATGCATAAATGCCTGTGAACCAAGCCCTTATGAAGATATAGAGCATCACTCTGAAGTGTCTGAGGTCCATTCCGTGGCAATTCCCATCCTATACCCATCACCACTGCCCTTCTGATGTTTTATACCATTAGCTTTATTTTGTATGTTCCAGAATTTCTACCACTGTAAATTTTTTTTTTGTCTTTTTGAGATAGTGTTTCCATGTAGCCCCAGTTGGCCTGAAACTCACTATGTAGATCAGTCTGGCCTCGATCTCACAGAGATCCACCTGCCTCTACCCCTGAGTGCTGGGACTGCCACCATGCCCAATGTAATTAAAGAATATATGTGACTTATCTCACTCTTTTTGAGATTCATCCAAAAGAAACATTTTTTTGAAAGATTTACTTTATTTTTAATGAAGTGTGTATGTGTGGGGGAGGTGGGGGGGATGTACATATGTCAGTGCAGCTGCCTTCGGAGGCCAGACAAGGGCATGGGATCCCCTGGAGTTGGAGTTACTGGGGGTTGTGAGCCTCATGATGACGGTGCTAGGAACCAAACTCAGGTCCTCTGCAAGAACAGCACGTGCTCTTAACCACTAAGCCATCTTTCCAGCCCCAAAACATTGTCTTGTTTATCAGGAGTTGCTCCCCTTTATTATCCTGTAGAATGAGTATATCGCAGATTATTAACCCATTCTCCCATTGATAGATACTTAAATATGTTCAGCTTTGTCATTATAGATGAAACATTTTTTTGTACAAATCAGTGTGGAATAGACACACATTTTCATTTCCATTGGAGTAACACTGAAATTAAGGAGTCATACAGAAGATACTAGCTTTGTTTAAATAAAGCTGCCATGTAGTTTCCTAAAATGTCTGCACCACTGTACAATCCCATTCATGTATGAGAGAAAAGAAAACATTTGCTATTTCCAAAGGGCCTCTCTGCTTACATGCGCACTGCTTTAACTGGAGATGTGGATAATGAATTTAGGGGGATGAATTCTGTAAAGAACACTAGGACCAGCAGGAGATGCCATCAGACCGCACAGGATACTCAAGTGACCAAGTCATAGCAGGCCTTAGGAGTCAGCAGTAGGGATACAGTGATGTGCCTCATTGGTGAGTCGTGATAGCTTTGCTTAAGGGAACACACACACATTCTTTGCTCTTTCTTGTATCACTTAAGCATAAGAATACTCAGACAAAATATTGTATCTGGAGAAACCTAGGTCTTCGTAAGACTTAGTAGCTGGGAATGCAGAGCTTAAGCCACAAAGCAAGAGGTGGCATGAAACTGGAACCCGTAGATCAAGGGGTGGAGTCAAAACAAGGAGTTTTGAGCATCAAAACAACTTTCTTGGGCATCTATGTGTGTGTGTCTGCATGTGCATGAATGTATGGGGCTATGGTGTGAAGGTCAGAGGGCAATCCACAGGAGTCAGTTCTCTCTTTCTACTACATGGGTTGTGGGGATCAAACTTGGGTCTTCGGGTTTGGTGGCAAGAGCCCTTATCTGTGATGTCATAGGAATGGCTCTCTTCCTTTAGCCCAGTTTGGTCTCCAACTCTGGGTTCAGGTGATTCTTCTGTCTCACTCTCTTGCCTCAGTCTCATGGGTAGCTAAGATTGTAGGCATGTGACACCATGTCCAGCTTTGAAGCACCTTTTAGATAAGGATTTTATGGGCATCCTTCATTGGGTTAGGCTTGAGATTAATCCTGTTTATGGCATTATTACAAAGTCTTAGGTTTGTGTTCTCTTTCTGATGACATAATTTATAATATGAAAGTTTGCTGCCTATCTCCTCCCTTTATGTACATACCACATGGGCAAACAGTTGATCAAGTAACAGATGGTTGAGTGGGCACAATGTTTATGAGAATAGCAAGAGTCTCCTATCTGAAATGGCCCTAGGAATGTGAGGGACATTGAAAGGTTGTTCAAGTGGCTGCTTTAGGGTACATGCATTCACAAGCAAAGTATTGAAAAGGAACCAGAGTTACAGAATCTTCAAGTCAGGAGAGTATGGAAGTGATCCAGTGTCTTCTCACAGGGGAGACAGCGGAGCTGAATTTCTGGCAAGTTGATGCAGTTAGGATTCCAGTTCACGATAAGGCAGAAATGCCATGGAGCCAGCTCAAATTCAAGTGAGTTTCATGGAAAACAAGAAGAGGTATCCTGTGGAAACAAAGCATGTCTGGGGCTTGTGAGCTCCGGCTGGGGAAATGAGCAGCCATGTGTGGCTGATGCAGCCACTGGCTCTAGGCCACATGCCTGTGGCTCCATTCAAACATGTCTCTGGATTCTTCTCTTATCTCAGCATTCTCTGGATATTTAACACACATCTGAGCCTGGTTGTTTGACCCCACTGCCACCTGACCCATGTCTAAAGGTGCAACCCTGTCCTCCCCAGAGTCTGTCCTGCTTCCTCGGCCTGCTTGCTGCATCACTATCTGGCAGTAGCTGCGTCTTTCTGTCACTTCAGTGGCTTCTCACCCACAGTTCCTATTCTCAGGGGGTAGCAATAACATCATTTCTGTCTTTGTCTCTGTGGATTCTGTTTAGGAAGGTCCAGAGGCATTCTTTTCACTATGGCATTAAGAAACACACAGCGGAGAGGCTAGAGAGATGGCTCCGTGGTCAAGAGCGCTTACTACTCTTTAGAGAGGACCAGAAGGTCCCCAGCATCCATATCAGTCAGCTCACAACTTCCTGTAAATCTGGCTCCAAGGGATCTGACATCCTTTCATGGCCTCTGTGGGCACAGACACACACACACAGACACACACACACACACACACACAAAATAAATAAATAAATAAATAAATAAATAAATAAATAAATAAATATTTTTTAAAAAGAAAGAAATGGACAGCTAAAGTTAATGCAGACTCATAACTAGTCAAAATGCCAAGAACAGATGATAATGCAGTGCTCTGCCCTAAACAGGATAGCTAGATCACTTCCTCCAAGGAGGGAGCATTGAGAAAGAGGGGGTGGAAAGAATGTGAAAGCTGGAGGATGGGGAGAGGTGTGGCACAAAGGTATTTTCTGGACATGACATGATCACTTCACTCATCAGCTCATGCAGTTGTGGTTACCTGCACAAGATCAAGACATGATTGGACCTTGTCAACATTTCATCACAGATGGAGGAGGGGCTCATGTGGCCCCACCCCTCCCTGAGGGACTGTTGACAGTTAATGGCTGCTGGGGAAGGGAGCATCATTTTCTTCAGTGGTGTAGCCACTGAAAAATTGCCTATGATCTAGTACAGAAAACACACCCCCCATGCTCACACAAGCAATCCCAATTAAACTCAGTGGGTCACATACACGAGAAGGCACAAAATAGGATGGAAATTTACTAGGAAGAAGAAGGGAAGGTGAGAAGAATCATGGGGATAAAATGACTAAAATTCCTTGTACACATGTATGAAACTGTCCACGAATAAATAAATACATACAGGGAAAGGAACGCATGGCTGGGGGAAAAGTAGCACACATGAAAAGGCCCTGTGATCCCTGCCCTGTGTGGCAAAGGCAATGGTGGACAATGTGGCTGCAGACCTGCCTTCCTTGATGGCAGTTGTGAAAGAAAAGTTCCCCAAAAGAACTCCTGCACCTTGGACTGAACTTCCTGGAAAGCTGACCAACTGATTATCACTCCGGAGATTGTGGAGAGTTTGGAATGTTGCAGGTCCATAGTCTAATTACGATTTATCTTGGGCCATCTTTAGCTCCCTAAACAGCTACTCTTTGCCCACCTCTGTTTCTGATCTAACATCCTGTGACTAACAGATAAAAAAAACCTCTTAGAATGTATTATCCTAATAGACCACTCACTCTCACAAATCATAAGGCTAAGAATGTCATCAAATAGTATCTGAAACCTATAGTAAAAAAAGTCTTGCTTTGCTGTGATCCGCCTACTGAATGTATCCTCCAATGTATTTGAAAAGTGTCTTGATTTATGACTTTTCTTTGTTCTATTACTACAAAAATGTAAGTTCCAGGGGGCTATGGAACATCTCTCAAAATGTCCTGTAACTGTGGTAAGTCACCTGTTCTCTTGTTCAGGGAGGACATGGAAACCCCACGAGATGGACTTGAACCAGTATCCAGTCTAGAAAGAGGAGGGTCAACTCAGAGGAAACATCTCATTCATGCTTCCAAGTGAAGCCAGACATGGTCCAGCAGGACCTTTGACTTTTCTTCACATAGGTGGAACTGGTAAAAGAAAGGAGCCAGGAGCTCCTCCCAAGCCCATGTGACCTCCTGAGGAACAGATCTCAAATGACCTTAAGTGTAAAAATAAATTGATTTATTTGGGCCAAGTGATGGTCTTAAACACCCAAAAGGAAAGTATAACCAAAGAGTAAAGTCATCAGTATATTTCTTTATGAGTTCAAGGGATTACACTTCCCAGACATTAGGCTTAAGTCTATATAAAAAGTTATTAAGCCGGGCGT
>NW_008335815.1:697373-729551 GCF_000622305.1 Nannospalax galili | reverse complement strand
TAATGCTAATTACTCTTGCCTTTACTTCTCCTTCACATCTCCTATTCACAGATTCAAGGACTTCTTTTCCCCTTAGAGATGAGTTATGCAATTTGGGAGTCTTTTAGACCCACTGAAGGAGTACTCTAATTGCCTCACCCTGCACCCCTGTTCAGCATGGAAGAAGCCAGAGCAGTCTGTGTCCTGATTCCCTACTGGCAATTTGGGTAACCTCTTCAGAGAATGGTGTGATAAGAATAAGAGGTAGGAATTTGCTAGGCAGTTAGGGTAAAAAGTCCCCAAAGAAAAGTAGCCAGTTTCTTGGCTAAAAGTCACAATGTTCTTGGGCCTCTTAGCAACTCTCTGTTCCAAAGGCCAAAAATGCCGAAAATATTTGGAAGCTTTTATCTAATTCTTAAAAGATTTTAGGGTTACCTCTTCAGAGGGGGGAATGTTAGAGTAGCCAAAAGCCCCATAAAAAATAAATAAATCAAAGAAGAAAGAGTACATGAAGTTATCAGAAAAAAAGTGATGAGGAGATATGGGAGGAGTTGGAGGGGAGGGAGTGGGCATGGATTTGATCAAAATATCTTATATGCATGTACAAAATTCTCAATGAATTATTTATTTTAAAAATGTAAGGCAACTGTTACCATGTTGGAACATGGAATTTGGGGTAACCTGAATCTGCGTCCCCAGGTCATGGTCACTCGTATTTGCTCCAGAATAAACTATCTCTTATCCACTTTGAGGTGAGAGTTATGGTTTTGCATCAACACAGTGATGGTGACAGGATTCTGGGAGAGGACAGGCAGTACTAACTAACTCTCTAGACAGAAGTGGGAGGAATCATCTTGATGCAGGGATGGGGGTGCTGACTTACTGCAGGGTCACTAGGAATGAAATTGACTGGAAGGTCACTAATAACTCATTTGCCTAACAATGACAAAGCTGCTAGTCCTGAGAACAGACACCTGACTGGGTCTCCACCCAGGGGAATTCCTTCAGCTTCAGTGACTGAGGGACTAGATTCCTGAGGAAGAAGGAGCTCTGCCAAGCCAGCAAATAAGCCTTTGCCTGAGGAACTTGAAACAATTTACCAGGTGACCAAAAGATGGGAAATACCCAGACCTCCAGGGCCTTGTGAGGTTCTGGCTCTTGAGTGATGCTAACATTTGGATGTCTATAGTAGCCATGGAAATGCATCACTGGCATCTCCAGCTGCAGGACGCCTGACTGGCCAACAGCCCCAACTGTTCTCCTCTGGATTCAGCATTTCCTGACATTTCTTCTAAGGGCTAGAGGGACAGCTCAGTACTATACTGTTTGCTTAGCGTGTGCAAGGCCCTGAATTCCACTTCCAGAACTGTAGGGAAAACAAAACCAAACCAAACCAAACAAAAAACTTCTCATCTGACATTTCCCCAGGTTCTCTACTGGCCCACAAGGAAAGTCTCAAATCAATTCCTCCCCACAGGATACCACAATGAATTTTGAAGATGTAGAATCTGTTTTCCTGTTGAAACTCTTGGCTTTTCTTTCTCCACAATTTGTTTTGTTTCTGCACATTAATGTATTTATACAAAAAAAGAGAATAAACCCTTATTGTCCCACGACTCTCAGATTCCCACTGAATCCCGTAGTATGATACAGTGACCTCAAATTCACAGGATGTGAATTAGCTACTCTAAATCACACAATCCCTTCTTCCCCAGGATCCATCCTGGTGCCAATAATGAGATGAGGAAGTAAAAGACTCAATTCACCCTAGTCAGTATACACCATCCCTTCCCCATCTTTTCCAACTTGTCAAAACTCCAAAGTCATCTCCTTTTCATATCCGTATTAGTTTCCTTTGCTACGTACCAAATTACCACAAACTACAGAAGCTTAAAGCAACACCCTTTCACTCTCTCACAGTTCCCACAGGTCAGAAGATTAGGTAATGGGTTAGCAGGGCCTTCTGCCTAAAGTTTCACAAGCTGAAACCAGATGTCACACAGGCTATATTCTCTTCTGGAGACTCTGGGGAAAAATTCATCCCCATCTGTTTAAGTTGTCAGCTGAGTTAGCCCATTGGGAGTGAGATCCCTCTTGTGTGACTGGCTGACCACCACAGGCTTCTCTCAGGTCCTCCTAGCTCTGGCTCTTGCTACACATGTCCTCTCCGTCCAACAAAGGAGAATCTCCCTAGCATGAAAATCCTCTCTGTTTCATGTGTTTCCTTTCTCCAGGAAAGGTCCTGTGGCTCTCAAGAGATCATGTTCATTAGATCATTAAGTTCACAAAATATCATTTTTCTACTTTGAGGTCTACCTATTTGGGATCTTGATCGCTTCCATCAAATCTTTTTGCTGCAAACTGTAGAAAAATCATAGGAATGAGCTCTCATCATTGGTTCAGTCCATACTCAAAAGAAGGAGATTATACAAGGTCAAGGATCATTAAGGGTCATCTGAGGGTTCTGCCTACCAATTTTATAAAAGCAGTTGTAAATAAAAAAGTATGATCTCTCTGCTCTTTCAGAATAAACAGTATCAGCTAATCCTCATTCTATTAACAAGCCTAACATTATTTTCAGATGATGAAGTATATAAGGTTTCAGTTTGCTAAGAGATAGGGAACTCATAAGGGAAGCCCTCCAGCTGCCCTAGTTCCTAGCTGAGGACAGTTTCTCAGCAACAGCACAATGGCCTGCAGGCCAAGTTGAGTGTGGCAGTCCCACTCAACAGAGAAGGCAAGAACCTGAGCTCAGGCCAACTAATGCTGCTGGATTCTGCAGGGCAGACCGCCAGTAAAGAGTCAGTTGTGTAAAAGGGTAGCGCCATCCAGGCTGGGAGACCTCAGGGATACTTCATTAGCACCCAAGGCCCCAACTGAGCCACTAGCAGGGTGTCTTAAGGATAAGTGCCAGGCTCTAGAATAAGAACTGTTAATAAAGCCTAAAACTAACTGTGACAAATTCCACGGGGGAGCCTCATTGTGGCCAAATCCTGGAAAATTGAAGGGTTTTGGTTAAATACTGTAGACTTTTCTGTGGATCAATGCTATCAAGGCACAAAACAAGTCTCCATAACTCTAAAGTGATCAGATAGTGACTCAACTGTCCATTGGATAAAAATAAATTTACAAAATCAATGATGCAATCAATTGACCTAATTGACAATTACAAGATGTTCTGTTAAGAACTGCACACTCTTTTCAAATACATACAGAACATTCACCAAGATAGACCATATAAGATGAGCCATAAAATAAGTCTCAATAAAATTTCTTAAATTACTAGTTATGTTTGTTGACTATAAAATTATATTAGAATTAACAATAGTAAGACATTTGTGAAATGACCAAGTATTTGAAATTTAAGTAATATTCTGTTAAATAACATGAGTCAAAGTATAAATGACAAAAGAAACAAGAAAACACTTCAGTGAAACTGACAACTAGAGGGAAATATATAATTTTATATGACTTTACTACAGAAGAGAATCTTAAGATCAATTATCTTAATTTCTAACCTAAAAACCTCAAAAATGACAAGCAGATTAAATCCAAAGTAACTAGAACAAAATAAAACACAAAGAGCAGAAATCCACAAAATAGGAAATAATAGAAAAACTCTAAAGGCAAAACTCTGATTTTTTTTTTTTTTTGGTCTTTTTGAGACAGGGTCTCCTTGTAGCCCCAGGTGGCCTGGAACTCACTGTGTAGACCAGGCTGGCCTTGAACTCACATAGATCCACCTGCCTCTGCCTCCCAAGTGCTGGGACCAAAGGCATGCACCACCATGCCTGGCTTAAAATCTGATTTTTTAAAAATACTTTATTTTTATTTTATGTGTATGAGTATATTGCCTGCATATGTATAAGTGCATCCATGTACCCATGTTGTGCAATGCCTGCAGAGGTCAGAAAAAGGCATTGGATTCCCCTGGAACTGGAGTTATGAACAGTTGTTAGCTACAATGCAGGTGCTGGGACTCGAACCCAGGTCCTCTGAAAGAGCAGCCAGTGCTCTCAACTGCTGAGCCATCTCTCCAGTCCCAAAATCAGATTTTTAAAAACATTAATAAAATCAATAGATGTCTAGCAAGATTAATGGAGAAAAGTGAGAGAAAATAAAAATCTTTAATTTAAATTTTAATTTCGCACTGTGTGTGTGTATGGGTGTGTGCTGTATGCATGTGCAGTCACGAGCATGCCACTATACACATGTAGAGGTCAGGGGACAACTTTGTGGAATCCATTCTCTCCTATCTTTATGTAGGCTCCAGGGATCAAACTCAAGGGTTGCAGGCATATATAACAAGCATCTTTATCTGCTGAGGCATCTACAGATTCTACAGACATTACAAATAAGATAATGAAAATCTAAGATATAACTTTATGTGATGTTAGATGAAATGGGCAAATATCTTGAAAAATTCAACCCCCTAAAACTGTTATGGGACTTTAGGTCACAGTTTATACCTCCAGAAGTAGAGTTCGGCCACTTGTCTTCAAGATGCCAAATTTTAGTAAAAAACAGAAAGGGGAGACTTATTCAATATGGCCAAATTGGCAAGAAAGGCAAAGAGAGTCACTGACCTCCTCAACTCCATCTTTATAACCCTGAAGTGAGATTGAAGTTTAAAAAGAGGGCTAGGGTTATGCACAGCTAAGCAGTCCTGGTCAAGACGTGGTCCCACCCATCCTGACCACTGTCTGGGCTTTAGCCTGATCTGACAAGTTGTAATCTTGTGGTTGATAAGCTTCCCCTCTAGCCAGTGCCCTTTCCTTCTCTCAGCATGACATTTAGGGTGAAAATTCTCATTTCTTGCCCATTGTTTCAGTAGAAACTGCTGCAGCCAGAGCCAGTAGAAGAGGTTGCCTGTCAGCGTCCTCTGGTAGACCTGGTAGGATTCCAATGCAATCGATGAAATTGCCCATGCCAACTCACATCAGCAGATCCGGAAGCTGATCAAAGGTGGGCTGATCATCCATAAACCGGTAACTGTCCATTCTAGGGCCCTAAGCTGGAAAAACACCTCAGCTGGCTGGAAGGGCAGGCATATGGGCATAGGTAAGCAGGAAGACACTGCCAATGCTCAGGTGCAGAAGGTGACTTGGGATGGGAAGAATGTAGATCCTGCACAGGCTTCTCAGAAGATACAGTGAATCTAAGAGGACTGACCACAGTATGTATCACTGCTGTACCTGAAGGTGAAGGGGAATGTATTCAGATACAAGCAGACTCCCACGGAACTCATCCACAAACTAAAAGCAAGACAAGGCCCCCAAGAAGCTCCTGGCTGACCAGGTCAAGGTTTGCAGGTCTAAGAAAAAGGAAGCATTCAAGCCCAGGAGTCTCTGAGGAGCGCCTCCAGGCCAAGAGGGAGGAGATTATCAAGGCTCTGCCCAAGGAGGAAGAGGCTTCCTTCATTAAAATAAAACAAGCCTGTTTAAAAGAAAATGTATTTACAAGACCTCAGGGAACTCTCAAATTACTAATATTAATCTGTGATTTTGGTAGAATCATGGTATTCAAAGTAATGAATAAAAACAGAAGTCTCTAAAACATGGCATATAGAAAAATTGCAAGAATTTAATGCCACCAAATGTTATTTTTCCCCTTTAAATCTCCCTCCCAGGTTCCCAGGTTTAATAATCTTTCTTCAAAGCCAGTGATATACAAATATTTTCTCAACTGTCTTGAAATACTTCAACATTTACAATTTTCACATTATAGGCTTATGTCCATTTAGAATTTGCTTTTGTATATGAGTTGGCAATAGACCAATGCTATTTTTTCCAGATGGTCACTCAATTTTGTCAGAACAGATTATTTTTTAAAAAGTTAATTTTCCCCACTGATTGGATATATCACTACCATGATTAACTTATTATTATTATTAATTATTTTATCACAGCATTTTGCTATAGCTCAGACTGTCCTCAACCTTAAAGCTCTCTCGCCTCTACCACCCTAGTGCTTAGCTTACAAATGGCATATGATTGAACTCTTATTAAATGAGTGGTTCATGGCATACTTGTCTGTAAATATAAAGATCTATATTTAGCAATACAGTAAGAAATTACATTTGTCTAAGAATATGACAGAGGTAGGGTTTTCTCTTGGACCTATGACCGCTCCAGCCACGTGTAGTTGGCTCTATGTTTACAGTACCACACATGAGTTCCCTTCCACTGAGAAGGCTTTAAGTCCAATTAGATAGCTGTTGATTATCCCCAAGATAAAAGTGGTACTACTGAATTACTATAGTTTGTTGTGCTGGCCATTGTTTTGGTTAATAGGCTTTAAAGTTGGGGTTGGACCATTGATTCACTTTCTTCCTTAGCAGTTTGCATAGTATCCTCCAAACTGTGGGAGCTAGTCTTCAGGGAGGAGGCTTCCAGGTCAGTTCCAGACCCATTGGTCCAAGTCCTGTGTCTAAAGTATGTCTTGCCTTCAGCAATAGGACCTTATCTTCAAGTTCTGGTAGGTAATCAAGGGCTATGGCAGTAGGCTGCTATTTGGGGAGTCTCAGACCACCCTAACCAACAACTCGAAGGGAGGTTTCTTCTGTCTGGCACTGTGTTTCTTGTTATGTAGCCTCTAGGTACACACACATACTTGTGCTCGGATAGTGTAGGTGTATTTTTCAGTAGGTTTTTGAGCTAAAACATTTCCTTCTGGTTTTTCACACCACCCAAGCTTTATTTATCTCTCCTCTCTTTCCCTGTCTAACCTCCCTCCTCCCTCACCCCCAATTAAAGTACCCCCACTTTCCCCTTAATAATACTTATCTCCTCTTATCTCCCCTCTCTTGAGTTCCTTCTTCCTCTTTACCCCCATGGTTCCTTGTATGTCCTTCCCTCCTTTCCCAGTTGAATACCCCATTTTCCCCATTTCCCCCTTGGTAACATCTGTTTCCTGCTATCCCCCTCTCTCGGGCTCTTTCCTTCCCTTTACCTCCATGGTTCCTTCCCATTTTCCTGGCTTTTGTGGTCACATCAAATATATATACTCACATATAAGGACTTGATATTAAGATCCACAATGAGAGAGAACATACGTTGCTTGTTTTTCTTAATCTGTTACTTCACTTAGTATAACAGTTCTAGTATTCCATTCACCTCTCATTAAAGAAACTTTTTTTTGCAACAGTTGGAGACTCTTATAGAGTTCCACATCTGGTCACGCACAGAAAGTAAGAGACACCCAGCCTTAAGTGACACAATTACAATGCAACCGCTACACCTAAGGCTCATGGAACATAGAGGAATGGGGGAAGAGAGAATGCTAATGCATCCCTCAACTTTCACTGGCTAAGCTTCTTCGTGCAACAGTACAATGCACACAGAAGACCACAACTGGCCAACAAGTAGAAAATAAGGACTCCTATGTTAAATCTCACCCACCCAGGGCACAGGGACCATTACAGAAGAGAGGGCAAAAAGATGGTAAGAGTCAGGGCTGATGCATGATCATAGGGAAACAGAGTCTTCCAAGCCTCTGGGAACTTGCTCATATGAACTTACAGCAATGGTGTCAGCATACAGATTTGATTGCAATGTTTAAGAAATTCACAAAGTAAAAGCATGGAGCAAAGTGTGTTATTGGTAAGCGTATTATCTGTTACAAAAGTTGGAAGAATTGGGGAAATGTAAGCAAAGAAATTACTGTGGATGAAAGCTGAATGTTCCAAGGCAATTTTCACAGTCCAAAAAGCATTCCAAAGCCAAGTCAAAGGGGAACGTGAGCTGGCCAAACAGGATTTAAAGGATCGTTTTAGCAAGTTTCAATATCTAAGAAATTACCAACTGGTGTTGTTATTGTTTATTCATGTCAATGTCTTCATGGCTTATCTTTAAGATCTGAGATGGCATGAGCCCTATATAAACACATAAGGGGAAAACCAGTGCTTTTCCTCTTCTTGTATAGTTAATACAGAACCCTTTGCCTCCGCTCCCCAAAATGTGTGTGGGGATTTTTCCTACATATGGCCAATCAAATCTCCAGCAAATGCGGCTGTTGTCCTCTAATTGATTCAGTTCTGGCACTGCCTAGCGATGGTTCCCACAATTTGCAGACGAAGCTTCTCCACCTCATATGCCAACTGCAAACATGGGCTGTGAGCTCCACTTCTAACTTACTGTTTTAAATTGTAATTCACACCACCCTCTCCTTCACTTTGATTAATTTGCTAGAGCAGAACTAAGGAAAATGCTCTCCTTATCTTTATTAGTTTATTGGCCTATTAATAAAGGATACAACAAAAAAACAGATAAACGGCCAGATAAAAGTCAGCAGAGGGTGACACATGAGGATGGGGGAGAGGATGGAGTCTTCCATGCCCTCTCCAGGTGCACCAACCATCCCCTAGGATTCTCCACATGTTCAGCTACATGAAGGTTCACACAAACCCTACACTTTAGGGGTTTTTTATGGCGGCTCCACTAAGTAAGCATGATTAATTAAATAATTTACTATCAAAGATGAACTAACCCTTCAGCTTCTACTATCACAGTCATAAGTCCTTTGTTAGATGCCTATGCTGTGACTGAGACAGCATAGGTCCCCTTTCCATTCAAGCCTTGATCTCTTTGGAGATCAGACCCCATCCTGGGGTCACCAGTCAGCTCAGTAGCACAGAAAGGACATTCACTGCTCTAGAGATCTGAAGGTCTTTAGGAGCCATACATTAAGAAAAGGAGATGAAGACCGAATGTATATTTTATAACATTACACCACCACTTTCTAACACTACCTGGCACTTACTGAGAGTGCAGATATACTTACTGGATGCAACACACAGAAACAGTCCATTAGGATCTGCACTGGAAGAGTCTTCAATCCAGTATCCCATTGTTCCCTAAGGAACCAAGAGTACCAAGAGAGGGCCAGGCAAGGAAGCTCTAACAGGATGCCACCAGGAAAGAAGGGTTAATATCTTGCTGATAAAGTGATATGGTTTGAATAAAGGCCCATGCATTCAAGGATTGGTTCCTAACCTGTGACACTGTTGGGACACCTGTAAGAGGTAAAGCCTAGGGGAAAGTTTTCTTATCACTGGGAATGTGTCCTTGAAGAGGGTACCGGAACCCCTGTCTTCCATGTTCTGGCCATAAGGAGAATGTTTTCATCATGTTCTCTGGCCACAAGCTTCTGCCTCATAGCACACCCAAAATGGTGAAGCCAATAGATTAATGGTCTGAAGCCACTGAAATCATGAGCCAAAATGAGATGTTTCCCTTTAAAAGTTGCTTATTTGTGGCATAGTTTTTACAGTCATAGAAAGCTAATTAACAAGCAGACACACCTTGAACTGAAGTAAAGTGCATATGTATATATACATACACACACATATATATTATATATATATAGTTATAATTTGCAAAAGACTGTTAAGCCATCCTTCAAGTCAATGGGTAGTTTAACCCAACCAGAGGGCTTCTGGGAAAGGAACAATAAATACAGCATCTACAGGCACCTTAAGAAATGAAAACATTTAGGACCCCAAACTAGATAAAAATCTCAATTCTGGTTTTTGAAGATTCAGTACCAAAGTAAACAATTTGGAAGGCAGACACTGGAACAAAAGATGATGCTGGGTTTTATGAATTCTATTGGCGGTTGATTTCCAGTCTTCTGCATGTCTGATACCCTGCCTTCTCTTCCCGAGACTGAGTGCGCTTCACCCTTTCCTCCTCACATGCTGCAACTCAGTCCTCCAAAGCTGAAGTGTACAGTCTGGCTTTGATGAAGGGTGTAGGCAGTAGGGTGGGGAAGAGTACTCTGCACCCACACAACTCCATCCTGATAGCTATGTCAGCAATTCATGCTGGTTTAGGATCATAATTTCCACCCAAGGTAGGGCTTCAACTCCTACAAAATTATATCCCCAGGAAAGGAGAAATGATGAGCCGGGGAGGTCCTTCTTTCTGAACCTGATGGGTAGGACTGATATCCTCGTCCTGAGGCCCAACAGGCTCTAGCGTGCCAGTGAGTGGCCTCCTTCACACAGGAGAGAAGTCTTGCAGGGGATCGTCCTGCCTTTCTCGGAGACTGTAGCTATGTGGGGAAGGCTCCCAGGTATCTGAAGCAACATTTAGTACATGGTTTGGGGGGCCTCAGAGGCAAGCTGAGGGATGATGCCTGGGTTTGCCAAAGTAAGCCTCAAATCCTCCTCCAGTTTTGAGCATATGTTTTATAGCCTAAACTTGGAAGTGGAGTTCAGAATACAGGCATGTAACTTACTGCTGAAGAAACAGAACAACAGATATCCAGGTGTAAGAAGAAAGAGCCGCTGCAGTGTGCCGACATCTACATCTACAGAAAGCACACACAACCACAGATGGCATTTGACCATAGGCTTGCAATCAAGGGTTGATCACAAAGTAACCCAAATCACGTTTGAAAGCGAGCTTCTCATGTAAGTTTTATGGACACTCCCCTTAGGAACACTGAATCTACAAGTACATCTAGCAGTTGTTAAAATCTGGACTGAAAGTTGTTAGATACTAGTGAAAAGAAATTCTTAGTTTTCTACGTTTCTTTTCATGGAAAAGGTTAGATTAGAGGTATTTGTGATAAGTATCACAGTGAGTCAGCTTGGAACTGAAAACCTGACTTCCTCTGCTTGTGTGCCTACATAGGAGCTGGGGTGTGCGTGGGAGCGACACCTGACTTGGTCAGTATAGGACAGGCTGTCCGAGTTGTGTTTTGGATCCCAAGTGTAATGGATTTAGAAAGGTAGTTTTATCAATTATTTTCAGGTTAAATGGCTCCTTGTCTAAATGATATGCCAAAACAGCATTTTCAATCATTCGGGGATTTTCATTTTCATGGATACAGACATATAAAGTTCTGGGTGAAGATGATTATGACTCAGGAGAACTGTAAAAACAAGTGCTACCAACCACAGTGAAATTCAAGTATGGAACCAACTGTGGCATTGGTCTCTGCTGTCTTTACCGTCAGTTACAGCCACCTGGATGTGCGTGTAGTTCAAGTCTCCACCAGATGATACTACAAAAGGATAGGCCCTCTTGTGAAGGTGGTCTCCTTTGTTACTAAAAGGAGTGCTGTTTGCTGCCTGAAGTGGCGAAGTATATTTAGGGAGAAAGCCATGGGTGTTCCACATCAGTACAACAATGCTGGGAAATCACAAGGCATTGAGGTGGAAACTGTGGGTTCAGGGTAGTGACAATATAATGTGTGAGACTGAAGATACTTTAGATGTAAAATTACAGTGCATCAATACAGGCATCATCCCTGATACGACTGATTGTACTAGTCTACTCTGCAGAAGGAAAGCTGTCTGTGCTGGGGCAGAGTATCATGACTCTTTGACGGCCAGCAGATAATTAGATTTGGGCATGTGCCAGCTGGTACCTCCCATGGAGATTTCTTATATATGTTAACAGGGAATGAGTCAAAGTCATGACTCTAAGTAACAGTTGGCCTAAAAAGGGCAACCACCATGATGTTTGCCATATTTGAGTAAAATCTCACTGTTTGCATGGCTGGGTCCTTCCTAAGGGGAGGAAGTATTTGGAGGGAACATTTATAGTGGCCCTGCGGGAGAGAAAAGAAAATCTGTCCAAGAAAGACCATGTGCTCTCACCTTGTTTATTTGCTTCTGTTATCTGTGACATTACATTATTCAGAGTAAGGTTAAGAAAATATATTTAGCCATAAAGATAAGCGAACCAAAAAGGCATTGAAGGGAAAGGCCAAACCGAGCCAAAGAGACATAAAAATAAATAAGCCCATCCAGTGACAGTGGATTCTCCCTCCTCACAACCCTCCTCCCATCTCTCTCTGGTCCCCTTCCTTTTCTCAAACAGTCCCTCTTTTACTTTCATGCTTTACTTACACATTTTTAAATCAACATTTCACATGTGAGAGAAAACGTAATGTAGCTCTCTTTCTGAGGCTAGCTTATTTCATTTAAATTATGATTTTCAGTTCCATCGATTTTCCTGCAAGTTGCACTTCACTTCCCATCTTTGACTGAATAAAAATCTATTGTATTTTTTACTACATTCTCGTCGTTGTTTTGTTTTTTTTTTTCTGTGCTTGTGCATCCAGGCTGTTATAATTTGGCTATTGTGAAGAGAGTGCTATGATAAGGCCGGGTGTGCCAGTGTCACTCGCTGTTGTATGTTGATTAGATTCTTTCGGGTAGATACGCAGGAGCTGGATCACATGGCAGGTCTATTTTTAGTTTGGTGAAGAACTGAATTCCCTTCATATGGCTTCATTGATTTACTTTCCCACCAACAGCATGTCCTCCTCCTCTGTTGCAGACTGTGAGCATCTACAATCAGAGCCTCGAATACCAATCATACGGTTGAAGTGCCACAAGTGGGAATGGTTCCATTCCCATTACCATGATAAAATACTCTGACCCAAGCCGCTTAAAGGAGACAGGGTTTATCGGGCTCATGGTTCCAGTTCCAGTCCCTCATGGCAGAGCAGTCAAGATGGCAGGAATGTGAAGCAGCTGGTCACATGATACGCACAGTCAAGGGCAGAGAGCAGGGAATGTTGCCATTCATAGTAGGTGGGTCTTCCCTCCTCAGTTAACCCAAATAAGAAAAATCCCTCTCAGGCACGCCCACCTGATCTAGACAATTCATCTCTAAGGCCACCTTCTCAAGTGATTCCACATTGGGTCAGCCAGTCAATCAAAACTGAGCATCACAGACCACCTGACTGTAGGGTGCTATTGCTGGACCAGAATATGATCCCAGCAAGCTCCCCCACACACAGCTTCTCTCTGCCTAGAAGTATAAGCCAAATAAACCCCTTCTCTAAGTTGCTTTTGGTCAGAGTGTTTTATCACAACAACAGAAACTATAGGTCTCATTCTGATAGAATTTGGTAATAAATTCGTTTCTATGTGTTATGTAAGTTTTTTGTTATATTTTATTTCTTTTTATTTTATGTATTTGAGTGTTTTGCCTACATGTATCTAATTGCACTATGTGTGCATGTGCAGTGCCCACAGAGGCCAGAAGAGGGAATCTGATTCCCTGGAACTGGAGTTACAGACGGTTGTTAGCCACCATGTGGTGTTGGGAACTGAACATAGGTCCTCTGTAAGAGCAGCCAGTGCTCCTAACCACTGAGCCATCTCTCCAGCCTCCTGTTGCATAGTTTCTATACTTTCTGTTGTTCTCCATTTCAAGTGTTGTTTCATTATTATTAGATAAGAAGAATACATTACCTCAATGTTTTTATGTATTAACACTTTGTGGCCTAAACGGTGATCTACTTTGGAGAAAGTGCTATAGATGACTGAGAAGAATGTGTACACAGAGCTGGGATGTTGTATGGGTATCTGCTAAGCCGATTTGATCTGTGGTATAGTTTAACTCTGAAGTTTCCTCCTTGTGTTTGCTTGTTTGTTTCTACCTGTTGACGAGAGTAGGGTATTGAAGTTATTCACTCTTCCTGTATCTGGGCCTGTCTGTTCCTTTATGTCCATAAGCGCTTGCTTTATGAAATGGGGTACATCCATATTTGGTACATATATATTTACAATCATTCTATCTCCTTTTTCCCCCTTTGAAACAATGTCTTACTATGAAGCTCAGGCTGGCCTGGAACTCACTCTGTACCCCATGCTAGCCTTGAACTCATGATCCTCCTGCCTCAGCATCGTGAGAACTGGGATTATAGGTATGCCCACCACATCTCACTGCATTATAGCTTCCTGGTTGTTACTACCTACATCAACATTTAGTGGCCGTATTTATCTCTCCTGACTTAATTTTGGCTTGAAGTCTACTTTGTCAGGTATGATTATAGCTACTCTTGCTTGTTTTTGCCACCTACTTGCCTGCTATATCGTTTCCATCCTTTCAGTCTGTGTCTTTGCCAATGAGGTATGTCTCTTTCAAGCATCAAGCAGCTGAATCTTGTTCTATGGATCAAGACAGCTCGTTTATATCTTTTAATTGAAGCGTTAAGGCCATTTATGTTATTATTGAGCTGCATTTGCTGATTCTTGTCACTTTGTTGGTTGTTTTCCTGGTTGATTTGCTCTTTTGTTCTCCCTCGTCCATCCTAGGAGTTCGCTGGCTTACTGAGTTGGATGCTTGGATCATCCTCAGTTATAATTTGCTTTTCTATGTCAGTCATGATATTTCTTCCCTGAGTTCTCATTCTTGTGACTGTCTTTCTTCATCATCTGTGTAAGATTCCTCTGAATGGTTTGAGCAATGCCAGCTTAGTGGTCATGCATTGCTTTTGTCTTTACCTTGGAAGGTATTTATTTCCCCCATCAATTTTAAGAGACAACTTTGCCAGGTAGATTTGATTTAGTTAGTAGATATTTACTCACAGCTTCAAACGTGTCATTCTAGTCTTTCCTGACTTTTGGGCTTTCGGCTGAGAGATCTGATGTTATTTATTGAGTTTACCTTTGTTAGTGTTTTTATGTTGTTTCTCTTGTCTTTGTGGTCTCATTTTAACTATAATGTAACGTGGAGAGGTTCTTTTCTGAGCATTATTATTTAGTGGTTCTAAATGTCTCTTACCTTTGAAAGTTCATGTTTTTTTCCTAGATTTGAGGAATTTTCTCCTATAATTTCATTAAATAGATTGTCTTTAGTTTGTAGCTCAAATCCTTCTACCTCATAAATTCTTATATTTTTTTACTCAATCCATGTTTCAGAGTTCTTAAAAGTTTTGGTCATGCTTATTTATTTTTCTTTATTGGTATGAGTATTTCCTCAATATCATTTTCAATCTCTGATATTCTTCATTTGATTTAGTCTGTCCTCTGTGGGTTTGTTTTGTTTTGTTTTGTTTTTTGATTTATTGGGTTTTTCATTTCCAACATTTTTGTTTTTGTTTTGTTAGTTAGTTTGCTGTTTGAAAGCAGTAATTTCCTTGCTGAGTTTCTTGCCTGTGCTGCTCGGCTCCTTCTCCAGGCCCAGAACAGACTTCCTCACTTCATCTCTCTGTTTATTTGAATTCTCTTTGAGGTTATCAGAAATTTTTGCCACAAGACTTTTTCATGCTTTTTCTGGCATTTCAACCGCTTCAGTTATTTAGGATTTGATGATTAAGGAGTTGTAATCTTCGGAATAACCATGAGGCCTTGCTTTTTCATGTTTTTTTTTTTGTTTCTCAGTTGCAAGTTTGGGCATCTGTTGGGATAAACACTGTCTTGATGAGCAAACTTCTCTTGAGGACTCAACCTAGTACCACTCAGAGAGGGAAAAACTAACAGCTGAAATGACCACTGCATCAAACCAAACTAGATATAGAAGTAGAATTAAAATCAGTTAAAGCCAAGTACCACATCACCAATGATTACATAGATGGTCACAGAAACGAGGATGACTAAGGCAGTGAAGGACAAGATGTGAAGCAAAAATTGATGAAAGCAAGAATAACAAATGAAATGAAGGAAGGAGCCCTGGAAAGGAGAGGAATGACAAACTAAAGAAGGAAAAGGAAGCAAAGAAAAGAATACTGAAGAAGGAGAGAAAAGAGCAGAGATAACCTAATATCACATGAAGAAAAGAATAGAAATAAAATTGAATAAATGTGGGTAAAGAAGAGAGGTTGGGCCTGGGGGAGTTAGGGGAGAGGGGTGAATATGGTTGAATTACAGTATATGAAATTCTCAAAGAATAAAAATATTTTTAAAAATATTTTGTTTTAAAAATAAACTAAAGCAAAACTAAAAAACAATACTAAATATTTGATTAAAATTAAAAGGGGGGGGTGTTTTTAAAATGACGAAATAGTGAAGCAGCTTCTTCCTGGAGCCTAACACTGGAACCTAACACTGGAACCTAACACTGGAACCTAACACTGGAACCTAATGCTGGAACCTAATGCTGGAACCTAATGCTGGAACCTGCTGCTAATGACGAAATAGTGAAGCAGCTTCTTCCTGGAGCCTAACACTGGAACCTAATGCTGGAACCTGCTGCAGGTGTCAGCTGAAATCTCTGTCTTTCTAACCATTGATGCTGATACTGATTCCAGGTAGCCAAGCATCAGTTGTCCAGCAGGGCTGCATTCACTTTCCATTCTTTGCAAACCAAGAGCTACTGCTAGCTGCTTTTAGCTTTGCCATCTGTGGGCTGGGAAGGTTGTAGCTACCTCCAGAGTCACCACAGTTTATGGTACCCTAGAGTGGCCAGCATTCAAGTCAAGGAGTGTCCCCTGAGTACATCAGGGAGTAGGAGAAGCAAAAGCACTGAGATCAGCACTAAAGGAGGAGAACTGAGGGAATCTAGCCCTCTGCCTGCTATCACATCCTGTCTAGCAGTAAACTGACCCATATAGGGAAGAGGCTGTGGAAATCAAGCAATCCACTTGTGTCTGGAACAGCCTGTTTCCTCTGAGGGGTGGGGCCTGCTGAGGAGAATGAGGAGAATTGACTGTGATGAGCTAGCCATGGGAGGAGGGGCTTGCTGCGCCATCTTGTATACAGGAGCTGCAACCAAAGTGAGAGAATGGCCTAGCACCTAATGACCTGGGGCAAGACTTACGGCCCATGAGGCGTGGGCAAAAGCTAGCGGTGACTATGGGCGGGCCATGGGAGTGATCTGGAGTGGCAGGCTCACGATCTGGAATGGTGGGCTCTGAGCCACGGTGCAGAGCTGGGCACCTGGTGTTTGTCTCTTTGTGAGTTACCCCTCTTATGGTATAAACTATAATAAATTCACATAAAAATATGTTATATGGTTTGTCTGATAGTGCAAGAAACCCTGAGAGAACTCGCACGACACCACTCATCCTGAGCTCTGAGTTCTCCGTTCCACTGGCAGCAAACCACACAAAGCAAGGAGGCAACTCCAGAGGCTGAGCAGTCGGTGACCCAAGGCCTCAGGGATATCGGTCCCCACCATTATCCTCAGGAGATGGGATAATCACCACAGAGGGCAGAGCCACCATCCTGCCCTTCACAACATAGGCCTCCTGCTAGCTAAACTCTCCATGTCCACCTCCAAGCCTTTCGTCTTCATCACTGCCTGTCTCCCACACAGGCATTGTGGCAGGTGTACCCCAGGGTCCTTGTTTTCAGGTTCCTAGAATAATGCAGTCTCAGGCAACAGAGCCTGAGGCACCTGGCCCTGAGCTATGGAGACAAATGGCTGTTTTTCCTCCTCCCTGAGCTGGGAGCCACAGGTTGTTTCCTCCTTTCCACTGTGTATGCTTCTGTTTCTTGGTTCTTTTCAGCTTTCCTATCATTGCCTATGTGACTCCTGGTATTCATCCTTTTTCTCTTAGAAATAAAGTCTCAATTCCTCTCTCTCTCTCTCTCTCTCTCTCTCTCTCTCTGTGTGTGTGTGTGTGTGTGTGTGTGTGTGTGTGTGTTGGTGTATTGGAGATCAAAACCAAGAACTCACTTATACTAAGTAAGCACTCTACCACTGTGCTATACCCCCCCACCTTATTAGAAATAAACCTAAACTGGGTCCTTTGTTAATTTGACTCTTTTATTCAGTCACACAGAGATATCTTCTAATCGCAGATCCCTGTTTACCTACTACTGATTGCTACTCTACTATTCCTTTGATTGCTGTTAGAGAATATCACTTTGGCTTATATTTAAACTCCTTTATTTTTAATAAATTTAAAATTAAATTTTTGTTAGCATACAAATAGGCTTCTTTGTGATATCTTCATACATGTATATCATCATGGTACATATCTGTAACCACAGCACTCAAGAGCCTAAGGCAGGAGGAGTGCAGTGAGTTTGAGGCCAAGCTAGGCTACATAGTTGAGTGTCAGGACAATCTGAGCTACATATACTATGAGAGTCTGATAATTTATAATGAGTCCATATAGTGTTGGTCGTATGTATGTGTGTCTAGGGCTGACCACTCGGAACCAGGTAACCTATCAGGGAGCTCATCCTTGGGGAAAACTGATACTCTTTCTTAGCAGCCTTGATTACCTGTAGCTCTTCATCTCGAGCCCTTGGGATGTCCTCGAGATCTCTGATGAAGCACAAAGTCACCCTGTATGTGATATATGATCTCTTACCCACTTGTTTTCATTCACATCATCACCTCACTGTTCACCAGGATGATTGAAAGGAGATTGCTGACTGCTGTCATATACTGCAGTTTTTCAAAAATATCTCATGCTGCATTGGCATCCATTTTGAATCCAAGCAGTCACTCTTGACATAGTTCCCAGCTCTACACCACATGCAAAGGCTCAAGCCAAAGGCAGGGAATTAAAATCTTAAAGGCACCTTGCCTAGCAGACTGGGCTCCCTACTTTCATGATGTTTCCTATGAAAGATTATTTGGGCATTTGTCCGTTTCTCTCTCTCTCTCTCTCTCTCTCTCTCTCTCTCTCTCTCTCTGCCTTTTTATTCCTGCCCTCCTGGTTCAATTTTCTCAGGATCTATGACCAGTAAAGTAATAAATCTTTGGACTAGGACAGTGTCCTAGTTTCATTTGTGTTGCTGTGATAAAATATCCTGACAAAATTTAAGGCATTTATTTAGCTTACAATTCCAGGTCACAGAACATCATTTTAGGGAAGTCAAGACAGGAACCCAAGCAGTTAGTCACACCACAGCCACAGTCAAGAGCCAAGAGAAACAAATGTACCCATGCCGCCTGCTTGGTTGGCTTCCAATTCTCTTCATTCTTATACAGCTCAAGGCTCAGCCTAGGGAATGGGACCACCTACAGTGGGCTGCATCTTCCTATATCAATTAACATTCAAGCTTATCCCTCACAGACCTGCTCATAGGCCAATCTGATCTAGATAATTCCTCATTAAGAATCTCTTCTCAGTTTATTCTAGATTGTGTCCAGTTGATAGTTAAAATTAATCTGGACAAATGGTATACTAAATTGAGGCTTTCATCTTAAGAACTCCAAGCTGGTTTTTCCTGGGACATCATGGAGAACAGAAGGACAAGTTCACAGCACCAAAGCAATGACCAAGCAGATATAAACACAAGGGTGTCTGCCAGTTTAAACAACTTTCCCATGTGAGGGACCTCCTGGCTGTGAGTGAAACAACTAGGCTTTAAGTCACCCACCAGGTAAAAGACACACAGTGAACACCTACATCAGCTCCCCGCTTACTCTCTTTTTGGTAGGGTTTCTAGTCGCTGTCTAGAACCCCAGTTCTACTGGAGGTCTTGAGATAGCTCACTTATTTTTCAGACTGTATCCAGAGTAAGCATTCTCCACAAAGCACTAAGAAGCGAGTTACAGAATCATCAAAGGAATTCACCTCTACTACTAAGCCAGAAAGACTAGGACTTCTATTTCTAAAACAAGAAGGCAATGAAAGACAACCCCCTCTCACTCTGATTTTCCAGTACATTCTCCTTCACCCTGGCTTAGCCTAATCATAGAAATGAGCACCTAGGCAACAATAATATCTCACATTCTTGCTCTATTCAGACAGCTCACTATAGTTCCAGAGCACGATTTTCTTTGCATGTCTGTCTGTAAGACCCATCATATATAATATCCACATATGAACCCTCCCTTCCCCCAGTCCAACTTGATCTTCCCTGTCTAATCTCAGATCACTTATCATCACTATTTATCCAGAGATGCAATCTAGAAACCCACAAGCCGTTCTTTCAGACCTCTTTTTTCCCCCTACCACCCCCTGTCAAACACATCACCCAGTCTGTCGGGGTAATCTCTAGTGCTCTTTCACTTACCTGAAGTGACCAACGTCTAAGCTTGTCTGGACTGGAGATGTTTGAACAGGGATGATTCCAGGCATAGCAGAAAGGCTGGCTGCCCTCATCCTGACAACTTTTCTTCATCTCTACCCCATGTCCTTTGTCTAGTTTCATCATCCCCTGGTCAGCTGGCTGGAAAATCTCCTCATAGGGCTGCTGTGTCCATTCAGCCACCTCCTTTCAATCCCCTCTGTACACAGAGGATAGTGTAATCTTGTAGCAGATTAAACTGTGTCCTTCTAGCTTAAAAGGATCTGTTACTTTCCATTGTGGTTAGAGCAAAAATCAAAATTCTATAACATGACTGTCCAAAGCCCCATGTAACCCACATTTCTGCTGCCTCTCTGAACTCATCTCCCAAGGTCTTACACTTCTACCATAACTCATGTCATGCCGACATCTTTCAGTCCATCCTGCATTCAGGCTTCTGCCCTAAGATCCCCTCTGCTTAAAACAGGGCTTCCTACTGGATCATTTATAAAGAAATTGTGTTTTAGTTATAAATCCAGTCTTCTCTTCTCTGTCCTTATAAGACTGGGCTTGGCAAACTACATTAATCCTTGAGTAGTTTACTTCGTGATGGTTTCCACCAGTCAAGTGTGACTGAACGCTATTGGATTCAGGAGAAAAGGTGGACAGGGCAGAAAAAGAATCAAAAGATTTGTTCCCTTCTGTTTGCTTCCTATTCCTGTCAGAGTGGCTGCCCTTTACTCCAGCAACAGCAGGCAAAACCCTCATTCACATAAAATAAGTTTTAAAAAAGATCCTATAGAGTTTATAAGGTGTCTATGAGTCACAACTTGCATCTTAGAGTCTGGTTTAACCGGATGTGGTATTGCTAGGAATGGTCGACAGAGGGCGATAAGAGCCGTAATATAAATGTTGATGGTAGTAGTTACATAGTCAACTAATCTAAATACCTATGACAAGGTTCCCATTGTTCCCAGTCTCACTTCTGTGATGCGCCCATGCATGAAATGCATTCTGCATTTTGTTTTGAGACTTATCTGTCAGTAACAAGTGAATTCCAGAATCAGAGAAACACACTAGCATATATTGGCCACTGGCAAGGATGGCCATATTGTGCTTCTATAGCAGGATATCAAAGACAGGGCACTATTTAACAAACAAAATGTATTGGCTCACAGTTCTGCAGCCAGGAAAGACCAAGATCAAGGGATGACAACCTGGAAAGGTCTTCTTGCTGTGGCATCCCACCATGGAAGGACAAGGACTGTAAAAACTAGAGCAAAAAGGGGGTCAAACGCATCCTTTTATAAAGAACCCATTCCTTCTTTAACCATTCTGCTCTCATGGCAACAACATTAATACATTCACAAGAGAGGAACATTCAGATTTTAAAGAATTCTTCTTATTTCCAGTGCCCAATACACCTTTACACTGGAGGTCAAGTGTTTAACATGTTTTTGTGGGATATTTCAAAACTATAGCATTCTACCTATGGCCCCCAAATCTACATAATCTCATGCAGAATACATTCATTCCATTTCCCAAAGTCTTAACTTGTTCTCACAGGAATTCAAAAGCCCAAAATCTGGCATGCCAACTCCATCGGATCTGAGTGACATTCGAGATGCTACTTATCCTGAAGCAAATCAGTCCAGCTGGGAGCCTGGGAAATTTAACAAGTTATTCATTTCCAAAATATAACAAATGGGCAAGCATCTGCTAGAAATTAAAAACGGAATGAAGTGACAAGTTCCAAGGAAGTCCAACACTCAGCATTATAAGCAACACGGGGTCTTAAAGTTGGAGAAAAGGTTTTTATGACTCCATATTCTGCCTTCTGAGCACATGGGGCCATAGACTGAGCCTGTGAAGATTCATGCAGCCCTCTTCCTGTCATTTCCCTGGGCAAAGACAGTGCCAGCGCAGCAAAGGGTAAGGCTATATGTGTGAGGAGTGGGGCATGTACAAGAAATGTCTCTTCCTACCTTTCACTCGGGTTTTCTGTAAAGTTAAAGCACCTGTAAAATAAATAATAAATAAATAAATACTACCCAGCCGGGCATGGTGGCCCATGCCTTTAATTCCAGCCCTCACGAGACAGAGGCAGGTGGATCTCTGTGAGATCAAGGCCAGCCTGGTCTCTATAGCGAGTTCCAGGCCAACTGTGACTACAGAGAGACCCTGTCTCAAAAAGACAAAAAACAAACAAACAAATAAATAAATAAAATAACATCTCAAGCCAAGTCTGGTGACACATGGCTGACATCTTAGCACTTGGGAGGCTGAGGCAGGAGAACTGCCATGAGTTCTAAGCTAGCTGGGATTACACAGCAAGTATCAGGCCAACCAGGGCTACACAGCAGGACTCTGTCTCAAAAACAACAAACAAATAGATAGATGATGATGATGATAGATAGATAGATAGATAGATAGATAGATAGATGGATGGATGGATGGACGGACAGACAGACAGATAGATGATAGATAGATAGATAGATAATAGAGAGATGATAGATAGATGATGATAGATAGATAGATGATAGATAAATAGACAGATAGATAGATAGATAGATAGATAGATAGATAGATAGATGATAGATAGATAGAAGATAGATAGATAGATGATAGATAGATCTGGTAGCATACCCAGATTCACATACATACATTTAGGTCAGATTTTGTACACTCCTCTTTCCCTCCTTCTGAACTTTTAAGCCAGAAACCTCTCTTCTAGAAGTTAAAGTCCTTGGGTCTCCACTTCCTCCATGCATGTCGATGACTCAAAAAGCCTCAGATTAAGTCCCAAGTGTCTATAGAAGTCTCTCCTTCAAAATTTTATTAAAGCAGTGGTAAAGGTAAAATCTCTGCTTTGAGGGTTGATTTTAGACAAAAGTTCTTTTCGGACTTGAATGAAGGCCCATGCTGATTAGAACCCGATTCAGGGCTTTGGGCACCATTGCTGCTGGCAAAAATGGTTACGTAATGTTCACAAGCATTTATGAAGCTCTAAATAACTTGATTGTTCTGACCATTTGCTGGCCACAAAATTCCTGTAAGACAAGAATTGTTCACCGTCCTCCTTTATAGATGAGGAAAATGGGGCATAGGGAAACTAAGTAACTTGATTAGGGTTACAGAATCAGTAAGTGTTAGCACTGGCATTGAAATCAGGGGGACTGATTCTAGGGACCACGCTGTTTGGAATGGATTCTGCCAGGTTTGTCCTATGCTCATGTTCCTGAAGTTTCCCTGGGGATGAATGGCTTAATTCTCGTTCAGGAAATTCCTGATCCCAGATCTACATCCACCAAGAACATTCCTATACCAATGCTCTGACCACAATCAAGATGAACGAACAGTTTCCATTTCCCTGGGCTAGTCTCTCTCCTGTTGCCTACATTAGAAAACGTCTTTTCAGTCCACTTAGCTCTAATTTGAAATTTGAAGATAATTTTGACTCGTTTCCTCATGTTATTTTCTGTACCTATCATATGGAAACACTCAAGAATTTATCTGTTACTAGTATCTTGAGTGTATCTCAAGTTATTTATTTTATTTTATTTATTATTTTTATTTTACGTGTATGCATGTATTGCCTGCATGTAGGTAAGTGCACCTGTGTCGTGCAATGCCGACAGAAGACAGAAGAGGCTGTCAGATCCCCCAGGACTGGAGTTACGGACAGTTGTTAGCTGCCATGTAAGTCCTGGGATCCGAACCTGGGTCTTCTGCAAGAACAACCAGTGTTCTTAACCACTGAGCCATCTCTCCAGCCCCCAAGTTATGAGTGATTTCTATATTATAACCAAATTTCAGAATTTTTTAAAAACAGAAATAAGTCAGAGGGATTTTTCTATTTCCTAATAAGACCATTCCTAGATCCACACTGCTTCCAGTCCTCTCTACAGAAGGAGAAAACTTCATATGCTTATGTGGCCAGCCCTGGACCCACATTCATGTTTAATACCACTCAAGGAATGATGAATTGAAGGCCAACCTGTGAGCTAAGCTGTGTTTCTACTGGAGAGTGCCATGCACAAACTTTAGCACTCAGTTCCAGTAGATGGTTATTTGACTTCAAAATGAAATCTGGTCTCAGAGCCCCAGTGTTTAACCTTAATAGAAGGGACTACTTGCCTTTGTTAACAGAAGCCATAGAGATAAGGCTAAGGAAAATGAAGACATTTAATAGCCTTGTCGGGGAGGGTGGCAAGGGGGTAGGGCCTGGAAATACACTCTGATCAGCTCAGGAAGTGCTCAATCCCAGAAAAGTTTTGAAAGGACCCTGGGATTTTATGCCAGGCTCATTAGTAAAGCTTTGATCTTTTATGGAGCCAGTTCCCAAAGACAGGGCAGGAGAATGCTCATTCAAATGCAATAAAATACAATTAAGGCCCACTCAATGGGAGGGAATTCGTGTGTAGTACTATAAACACAGCCAAATGTACATGGCTAGAGAGGTCATAGATCCTAGAGAAAAACCTACTTTTGCCACATCCCTAGACCAATGTAATTTCTTATTTTATTCTACATATGCATCCTCATATTTACAGACAAGTGTGCCTTTCACTTTTGATCAAAGAAGCTCCTTTTTTGCAACCTATGGAGACTACTGCAGAGTTCCAAAACTGGTCAAATGCAGAGAATAAGTGTCTGTGAGATGCTTAACCCTAAGTGACATCTTCAGTGCAACCTCTACACTTAGAATGAATACATCTCTTAACTCTCACCAAAGATGTTTCCTTGTGCAGCAGATAGTGATTAACACAGACCCACAATTAGTCAATGTGCAGAGACCAGAAGGCCACAGAGTACTTGTCCCTGAACAGGACAGCTATTTCAAACCTCTGCCTCCCAGGGCTCAGGGATCATCATAAAAGAGGAAGCAGGAAGATTGTAAGAGCCAGACAGCTGTTCAGTTACTCATATGAACTCACAGCAATGGTGATGGGATGCACAAGTCCTATGCAAGCTCTGATCAGACATCTGAACATAGACACGGGAAGTGAGAACTCCAAACCCAACCTAGGGAACTTTTAGCAATTGATGGCTACTGAGAGGGGAAGAAACAGTGTCCTGTAGGGTTGGGACTCTTGGTGGGCCCAGTGGATGGATCCACATTGAAGGATGTTGAGGGACACAGATCATACTCTATAGGTCATGTTATATATGTGACAATTCATTGAGGGGCAGAGGGAGGGGCGACAGTGGGGGGAGGTGTGGAGAGGGAAGTAGAGCTAAATGCCATCAAACTATATTGCATGAAAATTGTAAAAATCCAATAAAAATACAACAAAAAATACCATAAGACAGACAAAGAAACTGGAAGAAATGCCCACTTCAAAGGCCCAAAATCCATCTCTAGAAACCAGCCCTGAAGAAACACAGATCTCTGATTTACTTGTCAAAGATTACAAGGCAACTTTTTAATTATGCTCAGTAAACTAAAGAAGACTAAGAAGACTAAGCAAAATTAGGAAAATGACATGCAAACAAAATGAGAATAAAACTTCTTTGGTTTAAATGCAGGTGATAGCTCCAAAAGTCCCTGTGTGGAAGGCTTGGTTCACAGGGCAGAGCTACCCAGGGTGGGGGTGGTGGAGGAACATTTGGGGGCCCAGCCTAACGCAAGGCTTTTAAGCCACTGGTAGAAGTGCCCTTGAAGGGGCATAGGGAGCCTCCTGACTCAGGAAGCCAGAAGATTGCTACTGCATACATTTCCTGGGAAGATGTCAAGGATCCCTCCTGCTCTAAATTGGGACGGATGACTCGGACAAGTCCAACTGGATAAGCAAATGAATTTATTAGGGCTTACAAAGCAGTGAGCAACTATAGGGGGCTACACTCACCCACCACCAGGTCTAGTACAGAATGAATGCAAAGCTGGAGTTGGTGCACCACCTAGTGTAGCATGTCGGCAGTGACTGGGCTCAGATAAGATTGATAAAACACTGGGAAAGTTGGGTTTATGTGCAGTCTATCCTTGCTCTTGCTGGGAGGTCTGTTGGTCTCAGCAAACACTGTTAGACCGTGGGGAATGGCCTTATTCTTCTGCAGTTCGGTGCGTAGAACAGTGAACTGGCAGCTTGCCGTGAGACGGGTTGCTCTGGCTAGCTTGGATCTGCAGTAGTCTCATTCACTAGGTTTGCTCTGGCACTGGTCCCTGTCAACACTATCTGGCCACTCACAAGAGGCCCAAAGTGATGGGGCTTCCTCATCTTGGACTGTAACCTACAGAATCATGAACTAAGCAAATCTTTTCTTTTGCTTGGTTGTGTCAAGTATTTCACTGTAACAGAAAGTTGATTACTATACCAATATAGGCAAATAATATGAATATGGGATGATCTATAAAGTACAGAGCTGAAAAATCTGGACTAAAAATTAACTACAGTGTTGTATGACTCTAGTTTATATTACTATAACAAAATGCCCAAAGCTAGTACTTACAAAGAAAAGAGAATTAATTCACAGTGTTACAGGTTGAAAGTCTAAACAAAATAGAATAAACTCCAGTAAGGGATGGCATCATGGTGTAAGTATAAATGATAGGGAAACAGCAGACCATGAAACAGGAAGCCAGAGTGCAAAGAAGGGCCAGCAATGACCTCCCACTAAACTCCACCTTGAAAGGTCCCACTGACTCTTCCACACCCACTGAAGGCTGAATTCCCAGCACATTCATCCTTCAAAGGACAACCCCTGCCCACACCATTGTATTCCTCTAGGCCCTGAGTTTTAGGTTCATCTCTCAATGCAAAATACGTTCATTTCACTCTCAGTACTCCTGAAGTTTTAGCTCATTGTAGCATCGCTCAAAGGTCCCCACCCAAAGGCTCATCTGAGACACAATGCAAACTCTTTAGGCTGTGAGTCGTTGTAAAATAAAAACCACATTCCAGTGCCTCCAAGATGCAGAAATGGGACAGAAACAGGGTAAACACTCCTGTTTCAAAAAGGAGAAATGGGGAAGGAAAAAGGAAAAATTGGCCCAGAGCAAGATTGAAACTTAGCAGGAAAGACATTAAGCTATAAAGCTCAGCCCAGCATCCTGTGTACACAGTGATGGGGGTGGGGGGCGTGGCTAAGGGCTCATAAGGCCTCAGGCAATGCCACCCTCAGCCTGTGCTAGTTGTTTTCTTGGCTGCATGCTAATATCCATGGCTTTCCTGTCTACATGCTGCTAGCCACTCTCCCTTTCTGGACCCCCAGCGAAGGTCCATTCTCACAGCTTCACCGGGCATTGCCCCATTGAGTGGTCTCTGCAGGGCTTCTGACCCTGAGGCAGATTTCTGCCTGGCCTCCCAGTCTTTGCTTTGAAACCTCAGTGGTCGCCATCATGATCATAACTCTTGCATTCTGCACATATGGAAAAATCAGCCCCGTATTTGTACATGTCAGTGACGGCATGAGCAGCAGGTTGGTGCTTGGACGCTGGCTGGAATGCCACCGAGGCCTGTCCTGCTGAAAACAGGAAGATGGATTCCAAGACTCCTTATGACACAGAGTTCTAGGACCTTCTTTGAAACAATTCTGCCCTACCCAGGGCTTGGGGCCTATGGTAGAAGACGTAGCCTCAAAGATTTCAGAGACACCCTAAGCTATCCTTCCTGCTGTCCTGGTGTGAAGCAACTGGTTCCCTTTATCCATGCTCATCTCCCTTCAAGTAGTCACTCTGCCATCTTGCTCTGCTCTCTAGAGCATACTTCTACCCACTTTCCTTGGTCAGGCTGATTTTTTTTCCCTTAAAAATGCTTCTCTCTGCTCTCAAATCATGCTTAATATAGGCAAAACCATCCATACAGCCCTTTGTATATTTTGTTTTGCAATTCCTGCCAGCAGACACATTGGCCTACCACTCTACAATACTTTATTTTTATTTTATGTGTATGAATGTTTTGCCTGTATGGATATAAGTGCCATACACATGCAGTGCCCACAGAGGCCAGAGCCTCTTTTTTGGACTTTTTGAGACAGAGTCTCCCTGAGACCCAGCTGGCCTGGAACTCACTATGTAGACCAGGCTGATCTCAATCTCACCGAGATGCACCTGCCTGAGTACTGGGCTTAAAGGCATGTATCACCATACCCAGCTAAGCTCAACACTTTTAAATTCAACCTTCTATGGAGTCTTAAGGGCATAGGCACAAATTATTTGCAATGGTATAATAAGGGTATCATTTTTGCCAATGGAACTCGTATTTCTAACAGAATTCATATCTCTGACACCAGTTCCTAATTTTCCCATCTCCTGAGCCCTCACTGGAATCACCTGCGATGTTCTGTGATTATAGAAGCCTCAGTTTTTTCTCGCCTGTCCCACTTCACTCTTCCAACATTTCCCAGTAGCCAATTGCAAAACCAATTACAGAGAGAACTCTTGGTAAGCAGAGAATGCTGAGGGGCCAGAGACCACTGGGGAAGCAGAGCACCTGGGGGAGCAGAGAAACTGAGGGACCAGAGAAGAAAGACTGGGGTGACCAGAGAAGACTGGGGGAGCAGAGCACCTGGGGCAGCAGGCCTCCAGCCCTAACAGTCCCAGAGAGCCCCAAGAACACTGAAGCTGCAGAGACCAACGTTTCCCGCTCTTCCCCGCACTACACAGCACACACAGAACGTACTAGGGCCAGAGAGCTCTGAGAACATCACCTTGTCCTCAGTGCGACCACACCGGCAATTCTTTCCGTGAGTAATCTTTTTTTGTCTCTTATTTTCTTTTACTTTCTACTCTTAGAAATGTGTCTCATGATGGTTTTGCTTTTGTTTGAATATTGCTCAGCTGGGTTTTAGGATGACTCTTTATGTTTTTCCACCCAGTCTACAATAAGGCGTTCTTTACTAGTCTCTTCGGTCACATCTCACATCTCCCCTGCCCCTGTTCCTACGTTTTTCTTCTTTCTCCCATCCCTATCCCCTCCTCCTTTTGATTTTTTTTTTTTTTAGATTTTTTTTTAGTTTGCTTTTTATTTCCCATGTGCATGTTTTCTGTATGTATGTAAGTGCACCCATGCCTGCTGATAGAAACTAGAAATCCCTGAGACAGAGGTCTTGCCCTAGCCCCACCATTGACAGCCATCCACATCCCTGTCTCAGGTCTGATGGAGTGCCCCAGCTGCAGAAAAGACAAGACAGCTGCTCCTCGCTCCAGGGTGTCTCTCTGCTGGCCTTGCTTCCCTGTTACCAACTAGCCTTCTAAGCAGAGCAGCTTCTTTGTTCTATTCAAGTAAGCAACTCCAGGAAAAGGGCCCAAGGACACCAAAAGTCAGACTTCACAGCTGCGCGTGCCTTTTTTTTCCCCAGCGGTATAAAATCCACCAGCACCCCCTCGCAACTTCGCACAGCCTGCTTTCCCCTGTAGAAGCTGTTGCCACTTCACTGAATAAACCCTGTTCAGTCTGCTGAAAGGTCTGACTCTGGTCTTTTATCTAAACTTTATTCTTTCTTTGTCCTTCTAAATCTAACACATGCAGTGTCCACAGAGGCCAGAGGAGGCATCAGATTCCTCTGGAAATAGAGTTACAGGTGATTGTTAGCTGCCATGGGGGTGCTGAGAACACAACCCAGGTCCTCTGCAGGAGTAGCCAGTTCTCTTAGCCACTGAGCTATCTCTCCAGTCTCTTTTACTTCTTAAGTATAGCCTGCCAAAGCTTTAACAATCCTAGATTCTGTAGACCCTAACAGAATGCACGCTTTCCCCTCTCAGCTGCTTTATCCACCTTGATGTTTATTTCTTTTCATCAACGTTGATCTAATAGTTAATCCACATCCTTCCCCACCCTCCTGGCCTCCTATTCCTAATCTTACTAACTAAAATTCAAGTATAACCCATACTCTCCTTTGTTTACTCTCCAAAATTTTTAGAAGTCTAAGAGGCCACTGTTATTAATTGCCAAGTATAATTGTGTAGTGGTAATGTCAAACAGCTGTGGTTGCCTTCCCAGTTAATATCCTACTAAGGAATGATATAGAGCTTACACCAGGCTCCCAGAGCTCCTGCTCTGAGAAATATTTTCTGAACACACATTCAACACTATCACATCTAAGTCCCACCTGAACATCACAAGTACTTCAACTGAAAGAAAATAGCTTATAAAAATTAAGCCAAGCAAAGAAGCAACAGCACCAGATGTGTAAATCCCAATGTAGTGAGTAATGTAAGAAACAAGACACTGTAATGCCTTCAGAATGTATTAATCCTACAGCAGTGGCATCCAGTGGGAGTGGACTAGATGAAAACCCAGAGAACTTAAAACAATGATAAGTAAGTTCAAAGACACAAACAAGCAGCCGAGCAAATACATGGAAAGACATGGATAAAATGAAAGAGGAATTCAACAGAGACAAAAATATTGAAGAAAAGCCCATGAAATGCCAAACATTAAAAAAAAAAAAAAGTAAGTCAAATTAAAAACTCTGTGGAAAGTCTGAGCAGTAGAATGGACCAAGGAGAGTACAAAGTATCTGACTTTGAAGACAAAGTGTGGCGGAACTGGAACAATCCAACCAGGTCAAGGAAAATAACAGTAAGCTACCAGTAGGAATTCTAAGATATATGGGACACTCTGAAAAGACAAATTTTACACATTATAGATATAAAATAAAGAGAAGAATCTCAGTGTAAAGGCGTAGAAAACATTTTCAAAATCATAACAAAATTTCTCAGTGTTTAGGATAAGGGATGCTAATCCAGATTGTTGTGTAACAATTTCCTCTGCCATAAGGCATTTTTGGAGGGAACCTCCTTAAGATGCAGGATGCTAAAAGGGAGATGAAAAAAAAAAAAAAAACAAAACCAAAAAACAAAAAACCCCAGGACTCTCTAAAGGGAAGTAAACAAGAACCCCGAAGAGAAGTGCAACAGCCCACCTGCACAGAAACCCCTTAAGCCCAGGAAGTAAATAACTCAAGAGTTGTAGGAAGTTGATGAAACTGGAAAAAAAATTCACTAGGTCTCTCCGTAAGCGTATATATCCCTAAAGAGGCTAAGAGATCATCTCAGACAGATGAGCTGCCTGGAAGAGGTTCAGCCAACCAAGTCGCAAGGAGGAGCCACTCTCCAACCTGGTGAGCTGCCTGCAAATTGTACAGTGCACTCCAGGTTTGTACATCCCTCCAGGATGGGGGAGGGGGGCTTTTGGTCATGCAACTGTTTTTGAGTCATTTCTGCTTCTGTAAGTAATCCCTCACCTATATTCCTGCAAGTAATCCCAATTAAACTCATTGGCTTACCAGGTGGAGGTTGGTGGTATCTTTACTTTGGTCTGTTGGTTCCTTATCTAGGATGAGTAGATGTTTATTCATATCTTCCTAGTAATAGTGTCACAAAGCACAGATACAGGAGGAATTTAGGACACCAAACAGATAAAACTGAAAAAGAACCTGTCATATTACAAATTAAGACACTAAATATACTGAAAGTGAAAACATCAAGAGTGAAATACCAAATCACATATAAAGGCAGGCCCAGCAAAGTAACACCAGATTACTCAACTAAAAGCCAGAAAGGCTTGGAACAGTGTACTTTAAGTTCTGAAAGATAACAACTGCCAACCCAGAACACTATACCCAGCAAAGCTAAATCTCATAGTTGAAGAAAAAGTTCAAGAACTTTCCACGATAAAAATAAACAAAAGGAATTTGTGACTACCAAGCCAACTCCACAAAAAATACTTGAAGAAATGCTACAGACTAAAGAGAAAAACAAATCCATCCATCCATCAGGCAGACCACAGGAAATAATAAACCATTTGAGAATAATACTAAGCATGAGAGGAAGAGAAAAAAATAAAAACCACCACTACAAAAAGAAGAAAATGACAGGAGGCTGAAATCTCAGCAGACTGCCAGAGTGAGTGCCTGTTCCAGACTCTTTCTGGCAGAGGCGCTGAGAACTCAGGGGACTGCTTGAGAGGGCCTGGATCCTGCCTCCACTTGGTGGTGAGCTTCCCCTAATCCCGCTTTACCCAGACCCCTAAGTGGGATTAGGTGAGGCCCCTCCCAAGGCCCCAGGCAAACGTCTGCCTTTTGGTAGGATAAGGCTGAGGTCTTAGCAGACAGACTGAGAGGGCCTGTTATGGCCTTCCTCTGGCATAGGGGCTGAGAACTCAGCAGACTGCCCAAGAGTCCCAAAGTCAGCACCCCTGAGGGAACTTCCCAAATTTCGCTCTAAGTTCCCACTAATAGGGGTACACACCGTAGAAGGAAGCCTGAATGCACCTGACTGGAACCTGACTTGGGCCTCTGTAGGAGGTCCTGAGGAGCTGGTCTGAACCCATCAGTTCCCTTCTAAATAAAATCTGAGAGAACCTGAAACCTAGGCCAACCAGCTTTACATAACCAATAAGAAAAGGACAAAGGCACACATAATACAAACAGAAGCAAACTTCAACTTAACTCTCATATCAGAATCACAAACAACAAAAGAAATTCACATGCCAAAATCACAACAAAAGAATAGTAAAATGGAAAGCCAAAACACTATGGCCCCACCAAACTCCACCAGTCCTTGTGAAAGAGTTCTACAGGAGAACCCCCTAGAA